>NC_021163.2:10206718-10208534 GCF_000331145.2 Cicer arietinum
GAAAGGATGACAGAGGGTAAGAGAGCGAGAAACTTTCTTTCTATTTTATAATTTTCCGATAAAATATATGAAACGAAAAAAATTTGGGAATTGGGTTTCCAGTGGCATGTGCGTTTCTTCACTTTCACTATATCTTTCTTTCCAATTCCATTCCTCGTTTATTTTTTATGACAAAATGGACCATCATCAACTTTACTGTAAATCTATTTTACTTCTTCCGTATTTTATAAAAATAAATTGTATAAATGTCATTTTTTTTTTTAACGTTAACTAGTGTATACTATGTCGGAAACAACGTATATTTTAATAAATAAATTATTATATTAATTTATATATATATATATATATCAATGTTTATAAATTTTATTGACATTAAATATATAAGTTGATTTAAAAAAACAATTTATAATTAAAAAATTAAAAATTTAATTATATTTTAACTTAAAACCTACTTTCTTATTCAATGTTACTCAGGACTCCAGCACCACTTTTAATGATCGATGTCTTATTTTTGAATTCTCTAAAGAATTTTTTTTTCTTTCCAACAAAACTTATTATAAAATAATATTTTTAATTTTAAACAAATAAAAACAATAATTATTAAAAACTTAAATAATTAGATCAGATGAAATAAATTTTTTTAAAATAATGAATATGACATATATAATTTAAGTAAATTAATAAATGTAAAGATGAGTAAGTAACTTAATAATGAATTTTTTTTTTTTTTATTATTCAACATAGTGTGTTATTTATATGAAATACAATATTTAAAAATTCATGTAAATTTTATTGTATCAAGTGGCAAAATATCTTTCATTTCGGTACTACTTACAAAATACTACAGGAAAATAATATTTCCATTACAAAAAAAATTACAATTCACATAAAAATTATGGTTATCTTTTATTTATCTTTGAATTTGCATGTAAGTCTTCATTAATCTTAGAACTTGCATGATATTTAATAATAAATTTAAAATGTAAAATATATAATAGATTAGTAAAATTAAAATATAAGCATGTAAAATAGTAGTTTTTAAAAAATCATTACACACCTTCCCAATACTATAAGCATGTATTTTTTTTTAATTCCTAAATAAATTTTATATTTATTTAAATATATTATTATTTTTCTCTTCGATAATTTGAAAATTAACTTGAATTTATGACTAATAAAGTAAATTATTATTTTTCTCTTCAATATAACTATGTGGCAACACTATTTATTACATAATCTATAATCAAAATTATTAAAACGGACAAATCTTACAAACATATATATACAAAATTGTTAGACGCTCAACAAAGAATTGTACATGTTGAGACAAAATCTCTCTCAATTGGTTTTAATGATAACAAAATTAATTAAAGATTATGATTATGCTTAATGACTAATCTGTGCTTTTGAGTGTTTTATATAAGTAAACAGGTTATCGTTCATTAAGGAAAAAGAAGAAAAAATTCTGAGTTAAATGCTAAGTATGAAAGTGCCGAGGATGGCCTCACGAGTTGGAAAAAACTGCAGTTATGCATCCTCACGGTTTTGAAGTTTTTAAACAAAGGCATAAAAGTATTAAAGAATGAATTATTTGAATTCATTCAACAAGGGCAGAATAGTATTAAAGAATGAATTATTTGATTCATTCAATAAAGGCAAAATACTATTAAAAAATGTTTAAAGAAAGGCCTTTGAAGAAAAGTTGAAAGAGAAAGGTAAAAGGAATGATGATAGCATGTGCCCATAGTCAATATCTTGAAAAGCCTTCCAAGACATCATGAAAGCAACTTATCATGATAGGCAAAAAGGCTATATG
>NC_021163.2:10209765-10214325 GCF_000331145.2 Cicer arietinum
ACAAAAACAAATCCATGATGATTACTTGGGATGATAGTGACGAGTCATCTTCTGAGCAAGAAAAGGATGAAGAAGCCAACCTATGTCTTATGGCAAAATCAGAAACTGAAAAAGTAAGTATTTCAGAACTATGTCCTTCTTGTGAACAATTAGAAATTGAATTTGACAATCTTTTAAATGACTCAAATACTTTATCTCATAAATGTGGTTTTCTCAAAAATCAACTTTATGAAATAAAGAAACTCAATGAGGAACTTCAAGCAAAGAATGAGAAATATGAAAAAATCATTCTAGATCTGCAGTTATCTCATGAGAAATTATCTGAGCAGCAAGCACTTTTAAATAAAAAGAATGTCAGAATTCATCCTCTGGAAGAGGACACAGAAAAGGAGATTTTAAAAGTAGAAGTTGAAGAACTAAAAAATGACATCACCAACTTTGTTAAATCTACTGAAACTTTTCAAAAGATAATGGGATCTCAATCTGGAATTTTTGACAAAGCTGGTATTGGTTTTAAAAGTTCTCAAAAACAAAAATTGTATGAAAATTTTTTCTTGCCCAAAAAACAAGAGGATAGGCCAAAATGTACTTTTTGCAAAAAACTTGGGCACACTTTCAAAATCTGCCACGCTAAGAAGAAAGCTGAAAATATAAAGAAAGGTTGTTCATTTTGTGGTAAACATGGTCACCATGATTCTATTTGTTATCACAAAAGAAAAATCCTCATAAGAGGAAAAACTAACCAACAAGGACCCAATGCTATATGGGTACCTAAGTTACTTTTAAAACCTAACACAGGTTCATCCTATGATCAACAAAAGAAGGCCTTGGTACTTGGACAGTGGTTGCTCAAGGCATATGACGGGAGATAAGCACTGCTTTATTTCCTTAGAAATAAAGGATGGAGGATCAGTCACATTTGGTAACAATGATAAAGCTCAAATAAAAGGTACAGGTATTATTGGTAAAAATAATTCTGCTAAAATTGAAAATGTTCAGTATGTTGATGGTCTAAAACATAACTTGCTGAGTATTAGTCAATTATGTGATAGTGGTTTTGAAGTTATTTTTAAGCCTACTCTTTGTGAGGTCAAACATTCATCCTCGGGTAGAGTTTTCTTCTCCGGTTTTAGAAAAAAGAATTTATATGAACTTTATTTGGATGATTTACCCTCTGAATCTTGTTTTGTATCCATTGATAAAGATAAATGGATTTGGCACAAAAGAGTTGGTCACACAAGCTTAAAAACTATTTCTAATTTATCAAAATTAGAATTAGTTAAAGGTCTTCCAAAAATCAATTTTGAGAAAGACAAAGTTTGTGAAGCTTGTGTTAAAGGAAAACAAGTTAAAAGTAGCTTCCACTCAAAAAATATTGTTTCAACAAAACATCCACTTGAACTTATTCATATTGACCTTTTTGGTCCCATAAAGACTCCAAGTCTTAGTGGCAAAAGATATGGCTTTGTTATTGTTGATGACTTCTCTCGTTTTACTTGGGTCTTATTTTTGAAACATAAAGATGAAGCCTTTGAGGCGTTTCACCATTTTTGCAAAAAGGTTCAAAACGAAAATGGTTCAAAAATTATTTCTGTGAGAAGTGACCATGGGGGTGAATTTGAAAATGAATCTTTTAAAAATCTTTGTAATGAAAATGGTATCTCTCACAACTTTTCTTGTCCAAGAACTCCCCAACAAAATGGGGTTGTTGAAAGGAAAAATAGAACCTTACAAGAAATGGCTAGAACCATTTTAAATGAAGCCAACATTGAAAAGTATTTTTGGGCTGAAGCCATTAACACTGCTTGTTATGTTTCTAATCGTGCATCCATTAGAAAAATTTTAAACAAAACTCCATACGAGCTATGGAAAGGGAGAAAACCAAATATTTCCTATTTTCATATTTTTGGGTGTTATTGCTACATTCTCAATAATAAAGAAAATTTGGGAAAGTTTGATCCAAAATCTGATAAAGGAATTTTTCTAGGATACTCCACAACGTCAAAAGGTTATAGAATATATAATCTTAGGACTCAAACTGTGGAGGAATCCATGCATGTTATTTTTGATGAGTTTGATGACTTGTGTTTAGAAAAAGTGGACAAAAATGAAGAAGATGAACCTTCATCCTCTCGGGTACCCGATCCTCATGATGAGGATGCGTCTGACCCAACCTCACAGCAACCTCCAAGAGGATGGAGAACTGTCACACATCATCCTCCAGATCTAATCATTGGGAATACTGAAGATGGTGTTAGAACCAGAAATTCTCTAAGAGAAAACACCACCAACATGGCCATGATATCACAAGTTGAACCCAAAACGATTGATCAAGCTATTGGTGATAAGTCATGGGTTGAAGCAATGATGGAAGAACTCTCACAATTTGAAAGAAACAAGGTATGGAATCTTGTACCCCATCCTCTGGATAAATCTATTATTGGGACTAAATGGATATTTAGAAACAAATTAAATGAGGATGGAGAAGTCATTAGAAATAAAGCAAGACTAGTGGCACAAGGGTACAATCAACAAGAAGGAATTGATTATGATGAAACGTTTGCACCCGTAGCAAGACTTGAAGCAATAAGAATCCTCTTAGCTTATGCTACTCATAAAGGTATAAAACTATTTCAAATGGATGTCAAAAGTGCCTTTTTGAATGGGTTCTTAAATGAAGAAGTGTATGTTCGTCAACCTCCTGGTTTTGAAGATTTGAAGAAGCCGAATCATGTGTTCAAACTCTCAAAAGCTCTTTACGGTTTAAAGCAAGCTCCTCGAGCTTGGTATGAGAGGTTAAGCTCTTTTCTAAAAGAGAATGGATTTATTAGGGGTCAAATTGATACAACTCTTTTCAAGAAGACTCATGAGAAAGATTTATTGATTGTTCAAATTTATGTCGATGACATAATATTTGGATCAACAAATGAAGTAATGTGCAAAGATTTCTCCAATCTCATGCAAAGTGAGTTTGAGATGAGTATGATGGGAGAATTAAAATTCTTCCTTGGTTTGCAAATCAAACAAAGAGATGATGGCATCTTCATATCTCAAGAAAAATACACCAAGGATCTACTCAACAAATACAAAATGAGTTCAGCCAAAAGTATGGGAACCCCTATGCATCCTTCCTCCATACTTCACAAAGATGATGAAGGAACTCCAATATCTGAAAAAGAGTATAGAGGGATGATTGGATCCTTGCTATATTTAACTGCAAGTAGACCGGACATAGTCTTTGCTGTGGGTCTTTGTGCAAGATTTCAATCTTCTCCTAAAGAATCTCATCTTACTGCAGTAAAAAGAATTTTTAGATATCTTGTGGGCACCATTAATCTGGGAATTTGGTACAAAAAATGTTCAAATCTTGATCTCACTGCTTATTGTGATGCCGACTATGCTGGAGACAAAGTTGAAAGGAAGAGCACAAGCGGAGCTTGCCAACTTCTGGGTAAATCCCTAATAAGTTGGTCATGCAAAAAACAAAGTACTATTGCTCTTTCAACTACAGAGGCTGAATATGTTTCAGCTGCTCAATGTTGCTCACAACTTCTATGGATAAAGAATCAACTAGAAGATTACTCTTTAAGGTACACAAAAATTCCCATCCTCTGTGATAATACAAGTGCCATTAATCTTTCTAAAAATCCCATTCAACATTCAAGATCCAAGCATATTGAAATTAAACATCATTTTATAAGAGATCATGTTCAAAAGGGTGATATTGAATTAATTTTCATTGACACTGAAAATCAATTAGCTGATATTTTTACCAAACCTCTCCAAGAGGATCGGTTTAAATTCATCTTAGAAGAACTCTCCATCATAAATTTTCCCAAAATTGATTAAATAAATTCTGCTTTTTTTATTTTTTTATTTTTTTATTTTATTTTAATTTTTCGTTATTTTTAATGTTATTTTTATTAGTTTAATGTTGTGTGGCAAATATAGGACAAATCTGATCCCTAAGAATAAAAGTCAAATTTTTAGATAGGTAGACTTAAGTACTTTTAAGTGAAACTTCCCTTGACAATTCAGACAAGGACATGCGTTTGCCTTTTATTCTTTGGTCAATATGATGGCACTTAGTGGATACTTCCCTTTATTCCTTGTGCAGACTGCATTAAATGCAGTTATCATGACAAACTTTTCATCATGCTTCATCAAACGGTTCACGTTTTCCCTTTCTCTCTCTCACCCACGTTTCTGAATTTTCTCTCTCATCAAATCAATCAATCCGTTTTTCCTCCTCCCACACGTTTTCTCTCTCTCAGTAAACACACTCTCTCTCCGTCTTTAATTTCTTTCTCTTTCCAATTCAAATTCCTTCTCTCTCTTCACTTTAATTCCTTCCGTTTTTCTTTTCACACTCTCTCTCCGCAATTAATTTTTCTTTTCTCTCTCTTCCATCCGTTTCACTCTCCCAAGGTCATCGTTTTCTTTCGTTCTTCCTTCCCTTCATCGCTCTCATCCGTTTCTTCCTCCCATCAACAATGGCTCGGATTAAAACAACAGCAAAGCGAAAAATGTCTCCTTTTAATCCTGAAACTGACTCAGACA
>NC_021163.2:10214504-10215023 GCF_000331145.2 Cicer arietinum
TCAGGACTCAACTGTGCATGAGATTGATTCGGACGACTCCAAAGGTCATGCCTCTGCCAAACCGGTTCCTAAATCTTCCTCCAAACCGTCCACTCCAAAACGGCAGAAAACCAAATCATCTGAACCAAGTAAACCGACTCCAAAGAAGTCTCATTCATCTAAACCGATTCCTGTCCCTCTCTTTAAATCCCCAGAATCGGAGTTGAATTACACCTCAAAATGGCTTAACAAATCTGTCGTTCATGGCAAGCATATTGATTTAATCAATCTGAAAAATGGAGGTTTTAATGTTGTAGAAGTTTTTGACAAATTAGGATAGACTCCTTTTTTTAGAGTGAATGAACCTCAATACCCTAGACTGGTAAAGGCATTTTATGCTGCATGCAATGGCTGTAAAGGCAGCCCTGGGTTCAGTTTTGTACTCAAGGGTGTACACTTGGACGTAAACCCCACTTCACTGTGCAAAATTCTTGATATACAAGATGCTGGAGCCCACTGTTTTGCTGAAACTTGGTACAT
>NC_021163.2:10216852-10229762 GCF_000331145.2 Cicer arietinum
AAGAGAAAGGTACAAGGAATGATGATAGCATGTGTCCATAGTCAATATCTCGAAAAGCCTTCCAAGACATCATGAAAGCAACTTGTCATGATAGGCAAAAAGGCTATATGTACTATTATGTGATTAAATAAGATTATAAAAGTCAAGCTTCAAAAAGGCAACAACAAACAAGCCTTATATATTTGATCACATGTCGAAGAAAGAAGGCATCACGTGAAGCCTTCACAAAGCTTTAAAGAAAGAGAATAAAAAAGGACATCACATGTCTTACAAGGAATTAAATGGAGGAAAGAGAAAAAAGGTCACATGTGAACTTTGTGAAGCTTTATGAAGCCATTGAAGAAAGAGAATGAAAAGGACTCCACATCATAGTCAAACATTAAAGAAAGGAAAAAGAAAGGGACAACACATGTCCCCAAATGCCAAGAAAACAGTACCTCGTACTTGAACAAGGAATGCATATTTTCAAATGTGCTGAATGGCATTTTCGTAAATATGAAGAAAAGCCTTGGCATTTCACAAATGAATTTTCCAACGGTCAAAAAAGGCTTGGCTCATGAAATGAAGATCACAAGAACTCTATAAATTGCAGCAAGTTGATCTTCATCAATAACACAACACATTGCATTAAAAAAAAAGATCATTGATCTTAAAGCTTTCAAGAAGCAACACTTTATATCTTCATACTTTCTACTAATCCTACATTAGATCTTTGTTTATCTTTTGAGAAAGTATTTAGAATCAATCACTCTCTTATCACACTGTAATTTCCAAGTGAGGTACACTGGAAAATATTTGATTGTAAGCTTGGTGAAGCTTGAGAATACACAAGTTGTAATCATCCTCGGTCAGAGGTTGATATGTTTGAAGAATAAGGAAATCTCACAAGGGTGTGAGGACTGGAAGTAGCCATCTTTGGGTGAACCAGTATAAAAACAGTGTGTGTCAATCTTCTATTGCTTTTTAACTCTTTAACTCGTTTCGAATTTGAAAGTTTTCAAAACCCATCCTCGGGCTTTCCATCCTCAGCAAGAGGATAGTTTTTAAAACACTTGAAAACCATTTTTAAACAGCAAAATCCCTATTCAACCCCCCTTCTAGTGATATTTAGCTACATCAGTACATAGCTCCCTCGAGAATATTAATCTCAGAAGAATATAAGCACGGTTGCTTCAATTTTATCCCCTAAGGATATGAAACACATTTTGGCTAATAATAAGATCGTGTATACACAAATGTATGTTTTGAATTTATAAATAAAATAAAAAAAGAATTAAACTTTATCATCCTCACCATTATTTATAGCATAAAATGTATGTTTTGACATTGACATCAGACACAAACAAATAGTTGTTCCATATACATAAAAAAAGTTGTTAGACGCAACACGAACAATGACACAACTTTATCAACCAATTTCCATGACTCATTTCTTGGAGAAATTGAAACAATAAAATCTGATTTTTTTTTCAGAGAAAAATAAACACAAAGATGAACAATGAATTTTGGTAAAAAAAAAAAAAAAAAAAAAAAAAAAAAAAAAGTAATAAGGAATTGTGTATATAGTAGATAGGCTAAATTACATTCATGGTCCCTTAACTTAATTTCAGGTAATGTTTTAGTCCTTTATCTTTTTTTTTTCCCGATTTAGTCCTTTATTCCTAACAATATCAAATAAACTATGAAAATATGAAATTTATTTGAAGATTTGCTTTACGAATTTGATGAAATTTGTATTATATTGAAGAATATAATTAATTTTATGAGTTTTGATTGAATTTTTTTTTTTGAATTTTTGTATAAAAAAGGATAACATTGTTGAAATTTTAAAACATAAAATATCAAATTGTCACTTAAAATTAAAATAAAGGACCAAGTCGGTAAAAAAAAAAGATAAAGGACTACAACGTTACCTGAAATTAAGTTAAGGGACCACAAATGTAATTTAGTCTAGTAGATAATATGAATGATATTTATAAGAGTGGAGATTATCAGAGACAGAGTACGGCGAACTAAGAAGTGAAGTCTAATGACACCAACCGTCAAAAGTGAAATGTCAAGTGGTGCATTGTATTTTATTTTTAATTCATTTTCTTATTTTTTAATAGGGCACTAACTTTTCAACGAATGCATTTAATTGACCATTAACTTCTCAACTGACGACAATATCTTCAAACAAAAACTGTCGTGTATTGTATTTTATTTTTAATTTTTTAATTGGCCACTAAATTCTCAACAACTGGACGTGGTGTAACTTTTATGTTTTTCTTAAAAAAAAATATTTTTAATCCATTCTTCTTAATTAAATATTTTTAATTGGCCATTAATTTCTCAGCACAGACGCATCATTTACAATGTAATTGAAGTTTAATTTTATTCTTACAACAACAAAAATTAGAGCATCTATTATTTCTATTAATAGAAACTTGATATTTCTTAATACTCTAGTTAGTTGACACGTGTTAAACTTGTCAATTTATCATGTTTACTTTATTATAATGTATAGATAGATTTAATTATTTTCTTAAAGTGTTTTTTAATATTTATTATAGTTCAATCATTAAATATTATTGTATTTATATTGATAATATTTAAAAAATTATTAATAATTATGATAAATTATTTTATAAAATGAATTCTTTTTTTTTATTTATTATATTTTTATTACTATACAAAAACTTTAAAGAATATTTTTCGTAAGACCAGTAAAATTGCATGCTCTTTAATTTATATATTTTTTTAAGTTAAGAGTAGAATAAAAATTAAAACTAGGAAAAAGAAGAAAACAAAGGCGAGAAAAAAAGAAGAAAAAAAAACTAATTTACGTTAACTATTAACTATTGCTCAGTCAAAAGAAAAACTATTACCTATTGTTGTACGAATCAACTCTAAGATGAAGTTTGATGTAAATATCATCACCAACCACCGAATGCTCATTTATTTACATTTCTTATTTGCAAGTGATTTTGTAATTGATAAACAACAAAAAAACGATTTTGTAATATTGTTTTGATTCTTCACATTAAAAAGTTTTGATTAATGGGAGCTAAATATTATTAATTTTTCCAGTAAAAATTATATGTATTATAATATAGATATATTTTTTAATAAAAAAATTAATAGAAAAATGAGTTTAATTGTACGTTATATCGACAAAAATAAAATATTGATCTACACATTCGTTGAATTATATTTTATTGCATAAATTATTATGGAAATAATATTTTAAAAATATAAAATAATATAATAGTGAAATATAAAATATTTTTACATTGATAATACATAAATTAATTATAGTATTATTTTAATTGAAAATATGAATGTTGTATTATTAATTTCGCAAAGAATGTGAGTGGACATCAACCTCTTGAACTCTAGGATCATCTTCAAGAACAATTCTCAAACGATGGTCGTATTAGATTTTCATATCTCTTAAAGATATTCATTCAATTAAACAAGGGGAAAAATATGATTCTAAATTTTACACCAGATTGAGTAGACCCTTATCTAAATGTTCTTGCTTTCAAATTGCAGTTTGCAAAAATTAGTTTTATGAGGGTTAAAGGATAGTTTTAATCAATCTTTCAATCAACAAAACTCCATTCTAAATAATATCCCTTTAATCTCTTGGATTCTTGACACAAGTATCACTGACGATGTCATTTGCACAGCCAATTTTTCTACAACCTTTCATCAAATTAAAACATATTTTGTGTCGCTTTACCCAATGATAATAATATAATATAACATGTTCTATATAACTGATTTCAGTTTTAACATTATTTTCATTCAACAACTTATAAAATCATTAAACTTCAAAATCTTGCTGGTCAATACCATCTCCAACTCCAAGAACCAAAGTTTTATTCTCGTAGTTTACTGATTTAACGTAGCTTGTTAGATAATTTTTTTTCTTCCAAATAATATTATTACTTTATTTTAAAATATAAAAAATTATTATTGAATGCATCAATATATAAATAATATTTTAGTATTCTTTATACAAAATAAACACATAATTATACTACTAATTTTTCTTAATAAAAATGAAATTTGCAATAAAAATTTATATTAAAAAACAATATTTTTGATCAATTGATGTTTACGAAAGAAAGTAAAGGGTGTTTTAGCATGAGTGTCCGTGTAAGAACAGAACAACACGTGGAATTAGGTAGCGAATTTTATTATTTCCAATGAGCAATGCATAATTCACCCTACTTTATGTATTAAAATGGAAGGGAAAAAAACTACTATAATGAGGAAAAGGCAAAATTAATAAAGCAAGTGTCTAGCATGAAATTTGAGATAAAGCAAAATGAAGTTTTGTACAAAAAAGCAGACAATGAAGTAAGAAAGAAAGACATTGAGAGCATCTATGACTATGTATGTCCAATACCATAAACTGAAACTGTGATTGAATTGTCACATCACATCCATGGATAATAGAGCTAATAAAGCTGTTCTTTTCTGTCATGCAACCATCTCCACCTATGGAAAAAAGCAAAATAACAAGAGTCATATATATTATGTTGAGCATCTTTCTGCAGGATTTATTTTTGTGGATATTATATTGGACTTAGACTTACCAATGATAATCCCATCTGGGTCGGACTTTAGTCATCCGGTTTTCACCATATGGATAATCCGTTTCAGCTCTTCTTGCATTTCTGAAAGCACAGCAACCAATGCAATAAATCCCAATGAGAAGAATAAGCATTGTAACAGTGAGAACAGATAGCTTATGCCAATTTCTTCTCATGTCTTCAAGTACACCAGCTTTGCAAGAATCACACTCATAGCATAACAATGTTGGAGCATTGTTCCATTTGTAGCAATCAGAATCTTGTGTCATCATCACTGAGTCCATGTTGTACTTGCAAGCAGTTGGTGGTTTACAACATCCAGACTGCATATAAATATTTATTAGAATAATTGATGTGTGAGTCATATTACTATATCAAAATATAAGCAAGATAGGAAAGGAAAGCTTGAACAAACCCCAAAACTAAGCAAGAAATGAAGCCATTTAAGCTATAGTTAATTAAACTAGCTAATTGTAATATGTACCTGAATTGGAGTCAAATCCCCTTGCATATAATCCAAAGGTGTCCAAGAAGCAAGTTTGTCACAAGTTTTAGACCCCAAAATACAATTCCTAATAGTATTCCAATAACGAGGATTTTGTATTCTTTTCTTCAACCATGGTGAATAATCCATTAGACGATACTCATAATAATTTCTACCAGCCACTTCCACACCACCACCTTGACTGGTCACACCAAAACCAAATATAGTCAAACCCAATAGTGCTATTATTAGGAACAACATAATCACCAAATACAACCATAGTGCACATGCCACATGAAAACAAGCACCAATGAATCCAGCTAATGATATCACAAGCACAATAAAACCTATTACAAGAAGTGGTGTTTGGAGAAAATTTGCACATGTTGTGCTACTTCTTGCCATCCATAGTCCTGCTCCAATTATTGGTATAGATGCTAAAAGTGTTAACAAGTTTAAGACACCTATCACTGTGTTGCTAAACCTATGCATATTTTTCACTCTTTTTTCTCTCTATAGTATTTTTTTTCTTCTTATTTCTATCGGTTGCTTCTTGTGGTGTTTTCTTTGTGTATTTAAAAGGAGGAGAGGCACGTTGATTTTGCATAGTGTATTCGTAAACTTTAATTGATGAAGTATGTGAAAGTTAGTGAATCATCATCACATTGTACTTCTTAGTTGTTAAGGAAGTTGTTTTTCTTTTGAAATTACGAATTTGTCCTTCTTTCTTACCTTATTTATTGCTTTTTTTCTCAAGTGACTTTTTTTTTTAAGCTATATTTAGGAGTTAATTTGTTATGAGACACTTAAGGTAGTGGTTATGTTAATTTCTCGTGACTAAACCCTAGAGTTTTTACTTAATCCAACTTTTTATTTAGAATAAATGATAAAGTTATTAGTAGCAAAGATCAAATTGTGTATCTCTTTCTTAATATTATTTTAATGTCTTAAAACATATCACTTACACTTTCAAGGACTTCAAATGACTAGTTTGAAATATTTATTCATATATATCTCATTTGCAAAGGCATCAATTCCATATGCAATTAGACAAGACAAGCAAAGAATTAAGAACTATTGATGGTCATTTTGGTAACTACAAATAAGCTATTGCTTTTGTGGTTTATATGGACCCCAATTGAACTTCTTTGTGAAGCAAGATCATGAACCTGATTGGGTTATTATTGAATGGGTATTATAGAATAGTATAATATATAGTATATATGGAATATGGATGCTCTTTCTTTCTTATCCTGTCTCATCTAATTAATCTTAATGTCGTAATACATACCATATGTCTTTTTGGCTCCACGAGAGGTACCCTAATTCTTTTTCTTTTTTACTTAAAAAGAAGTTCCACCAAGCTTTAATTCGTCAATGACAAATATACTTTAGCAAAGCACCTTGTGTTATTGATATATATTGTCTTCTACCATTTGAAATTTAAAATTCAAAAATAAAAAAGCTATTTTGTAAAAGTAGACCCTCAATTCTTTTTCCCTATATTACCCAATTTTGAAAGTGAAATGAGATCTTGTAAAAAAATTACTTAGCATTACTATTACACATAAACATGCATGTGTCATGTGCATAGCATAAAATTGAATTAGAGAGTGGGTAAAGTGATTTCCGATCTCACTTGTGATTCACGTTTGGTTTCAATTTTGGAGAGGTAAAATTCATTTTGGTATATTTGGATATTGTTGAACAAAATTGTTCTTTTTCTATAATTGATTCTAACTTGAAGTTATGATTTATAATTTGAGTCTAAAAACAATTTTTTACTCCGAAATTAGTTGTTGAACTCGTTTTTATCTAAACATATACAACACATAAATCACTTTAAGTTCTACTCATTTTTAACTAAAACTAATTCTACAAAATCATTTTTAGTTACCGCAAAATCAAACATAGGCTTAAATAGAATGATAATCAATTCTTTTCATCTTAGGGTGAAACTGTACTGATTTTATAAACGAATTTATTCAAAGTTGACTTGAGTCAAAGCGAATATATTCTTGTTAGGTCGACTGGAATAATCCATGGAAAGAACATAATGGACACATTTATAAAATGGGCAAAACCTGTAGAAGTTTATTATTAGCCCAACTCACGGTAGGAATGGACCTTTTATAACATGGACATTTTTCTATTAAATATTGAGAGTTTCTTCTTCCTTCTTGGATTGGCCAATCTACAAGTATATTTTGGCAAAAAAATATATTTGGAATGAACTTTTTCCACTTTAGTCATTTCAAAAGTTAATATTCAAAAAAGAAACCACTATTTTTTTTCAGTTTAGATGTGTACTTCCTAACAAATTAAAATACAACTTTTTCTTTCTCAAGATATATATACTCAAATCATGTGTGATTTTTAGATATTTTTTTGACCTCAAGTATGCATCGCCATATTTTCAAGATATTGTCTACTTTCAATTTTGTATACTTTGGATTTTGTATGAGCTCTCACGATTTTGTCTTTTGTGAAAAGATGTCTCATAGATTTGAAAAGTTTGACCCTTATAGCTTCAATTACCAAGAAATGTGGAATTCTTTGGTGTAGTAGAACAGTTGCCCCACTGTCATTCTTCATTTGTGGCAGAGACCCTCGTGGAGTTTTTATGGTCACTCGAGTCACCTCTTATTCTCTTTGGACATGTTGTTACATTCTATAGGGCCATTCTATATTATTATACATTCGCAAAAGGGGTATGTATAACTACTTCCATTTCTATGCAAATTTCAATTATAAGGGGACAGACAAATTTATAAAAACAAAGAATAGGAACAGAAGCAGGAACAATCTGTGCAGTAATATCACATACACAAATAATTTGAGCACTAATGGTTGACATCAGGAGCTAAATGCAAAGTTTAAACTTTTCATTTATGAGAACAGTTTTACACAAGATATCACATTAATCTTGCATAGTGAAACTATATATAAAGAATAAAACTGTCATAAAAATAATCACATTTTCAATAACAAATAAAAATAGAAAAACTGACTACTATATTGGTACATTTATCAAATTTTAATTTCCATGCAGAGAGAGGCAAGATGGAACTCATGAGAAATGCATTCCTTTATTCTGTCTCAACCTGTGTTTCGTGTATATGAATTGTAACTATTATTCTTAAGAATGTAAGTTACTACTTTTTATACTGTACTATACTTGTATGATCATGAACTTGATGATGGCATGTACTTGTTCTCCAAGAATGATCTAAAAAGAATGAACGATTCGCGAGGCCTATGAAGAGGAACTTCATGGCCGGCACCTCTTACTGTAACAAATGTGAGTCCTTTATAAACTTGACTCCATCCACCAACCTTCAAACAAGAGCAAAATAGTGTTATTGGATAGAAAAAAACAATACAATACTAATTAGTGTCATTTATTTTGATCAAGTTTTAGTTATAGAAAGTTAGCACCAACCTTGCCACTATCATACCAAGGGTACCAGTTGATGATGGTTGGTAGCTTCAATGCATCGATTGAATGTCGCGTGGCAGTCAACGGGACTACAGCATCAGTGTCTCCACTGCAGCCAAAATATTATGAAAGTTATGTAAGAGTTCCAGTTCTGGGTTTGATTTGTATACTTTGTCACTGTTAGTGGAAAACAATTTTATACTTGCATCTAATTACATTTCAACATGTAGATATTTGTGGAGATATTTTAAGAACTATCATATTCTCTCAGAAAATAATAGTAATGGAAGATAAAAAGAAAAGGTCGGTACCTGTATACCCATATCCGAAGACTAGCATTAATAAGTTCTTGATATATAGGAAGCATGGACAGTGGAGAATCAGTCCAATAATTCCCAACAATATCACTGTCAAGAAAAATCTTCTAAATCAAAATTCTTATAGACTAGACCTCAGTAGAACATGTTAAATACTATATAGCACGACATTTTAGATTGAAGGTGTGTTCAATGTCCACACAACATCAACATGACACCCGACACATGTTATTACATTCAATCATTTTTTTTTCTTCTTAAAGTATTACTGGTGTCTATGTTTAGTGCCATTGTGTCCATGTCTGTGTTAGTACTTCGTAGGCTAAATATTACTTTAAAATAATAATATACCTGCATGTCTTCCATGGATAAGAAATCCCAGTTACATTGGCATGAAGTGCCTTCTGAACTTCTGGACGATTGAAATACAAATCAGAATACCTTTCAGTACAGGGATCATATGCTCTTGACATCCATGGCTAAGTTTGGAAAACAAGAAAAAATTATCATCAAACCAGGAGTGACTAAAATCTAAACAACTACTAATATATGTTGTACAAAGTTCAAACCCCTCCTTGTTAGAGTATTATTGCATGTGTTCTTTTAGAAGATCAAAAGGAACTAAACACAATTGATTGGATTCACAATAGATAAACCAATATGTTCCATCTTGAAAGGACTTAATTCGGGTTTGACAACTACAATGGAATCAAATGACTTGCAATTCTAAATTGTAGTTGCATTAGCCGCATTTTCATGCATTTTTCCACATTATCAAGTTTTGCAGCAGAATTGCGTCTGCAATTTAGAACCATTTGCAACTAGACATAGTGTTTATATGCAAGGGGAGTGAATTGAAAGCATATATAGACTTACATAACGACCGTTCAAGCCACGTCTGAGTGATGCTGTATCGTTACAAGGTGGTGTATAAATGCTATATGGATCGATGTTTCCTTGCTCCGCGACCGCAACTCTAAGAGCAGTCATGCATTGGACTGATGGATGCTGGGAAGATCCAAAGTCACAAGCAATTCTTAGAATCCTATATGTGGAATCTGAAATCAAACCATGTGTCCACCAGTACTCAAATGTTCCAACATAATCATGATAATCATCAGTAACACCATTTCCAACCTGTGCCATCAATTACAAAATAATCAAACTCATTATATGATTATCATCAGTATCATTTTTCCAAATGAACCTAACAATCTTACCATAAATCCCTTAAAATTTATAACTGGATTATTGATTCCCTTATTTCTCTGATAAACAATTTGAGCCAACTGAGGAACATAATGACCTGAGAAAATCATTAAACTTCTAAGAAATTGAATAATTCTTCATTGTACAAATCATTCAATCGAAATATCAACTATGAAATATAGATTCACCTGCATAACTTTCCCCAGCAATGTAGAATTCTCTATGCTTATACTGAGGAAATCTTTCAAACCAATTAACGAGAAAAACATATGCATCCTCAGCTACAAAGTAAAAAAAAAAAAAAACAGATCTCAGATACATATCAGCATGTCAAATCTCATTGCTAAAACAAAACAGGTACAAAAAATGCAAACAAAAAACATGTGAGATTTGATCATAGATTTCGGCCAATTGTATATACATGCAGTGTCTTTTTATATTGAAATCAAACTTAGGATTTACACGGTACAACTGTTTACAAGATTACGCCTAAACTGTACCATTGGGACGAAATATGAGCCATATCCAAACAAAAAATTACCTGTTTTCTGGTCACCAAATGTGTACAGATCTGTTGTTTTATTACAATAAGAAAAGCCAACACCAGCAGGAGAATCAAGGAACAATATATTTGCCACTGCACACCCAAAATAACAAATAGGCATAAAAATTTAGCAAAAAATTACTAGAATTAACAAAATGTTGGTGGTGATGAGAATTTAACTTACAATTATTCCAAGCATAAGGATTCAAGTAAAGTGATTTTCCATCAGGCCTAATATGAAAAGGGCCAATTTCTTCAGAAGCACCATAAGCAATAGAAGAACAACCAGGACCACCATTAAGCCATAAAACTAATGGCCTTAAGTTAGGTCCACGATTCATTGGTGATTCAATCAACCAATAAAACAATGCTCTTTCATTCTCTTCATTCACTGTCACATAGCCTGAATACTGTTCAAATCCAACATTCTTTGGCTGTCCTGGTAACAACTTAATCTTATCTCTCCTTTGATCTTCCATTGAAGCAGAAACCAAAGAAATTCCAACACAAAAAATTGACAATAAATGTAAAACTACATAGCATATTGAATGACCCATTATTATCAAAATCAATAATTTTGCAAAAAAATTAAATATTTATTGGTTTCCTACTACTCTTTTAAGTTCTTAATTGAAAGAAAAAAAACATTTGAGAGAGAATGAATGAGAAAACCAATGGAAGTGGTAGTAGAAGAAGAAGAAGAAAGAATCAAAGACCAAATCTAGAAACACACATCCCAATAGAGTTTCACATAAATCTAAAAGATCTAATCTTTGAAACAAGTGGAAACAAAAGCAGCTGAAAGAGGGTGAGAAAGAGAGAGTGAGGAAGTGAGAGGCTTAAAACAATGTTGGTATTTATTTAGAAACAAAAGTACAAAAAATGTATGTAATAATGAGTTGTTAACAAATTGGAACCATGCAGTTGGTATTTTCACTCAATCATCATTAATGCTTTGAATTTTATGGATTAATTCTTGTATATTAGCATGCCAGTTGACTGAGCAGTTGAGTGGAGCACATGCTATTGTTTCAAAGTTTCTATATTTGAAGGCTAAGATGGATTTATTATTATTATTATTATTTGGTTTGAGTGTATAATAACATTATTATTGAGGTTTCAAATTGTGATTGTGTCATCATAGTCAATAGTCAATTCCAATCTATGCAATTCCAGCCAGTAGCCACCTACCTATATATATATATATATAATTGGGGAATACTATCTAAACGTAGAAAAATAATATTGGAATTTGTTTAATTTATATTTTTAAATTTTTCATTCAAAATTAAAATTCTTTAACAATAACAAGTGTACTTAGAAAATTTTGTTAGTATATATATGTTGTTGGAGTTTATTAAACGTAGTAACAAGTTGGTTACTATAAGATTTCTTAGTTTAGTTATCATCATTATATAAAGTGCATTTTAGAATAATTGCAATTAACTTTTTTTATTCATTCAATAATAAAGTTTATATTTATCTTAGTTTATTTTTTTATTTATTGAATTCTATCATGTTTTTCAATATATATATATATATATCATTAATTTACGTTTATAATTCAGAGATGAAAGGAAAAGAGACTTCACCTTTATGTTTATATATGAGATAATTAAAATTAAATTTGATTAAAATGATTTTGTAAAATTAATTAATTTAAATTAAAAATGAGTTAGATGAAAAATGATTTATATTTATATATATTTATATAAATGTGAATTAATTAATATAAATTTAAGTATAAAAATTATATTTAGAGATTAAAACGAGATGATTTTCTATCTCCATTAAATTATGCCTAAAATTGACTTCACCTATTTTTTAGAAACATGTGTATGCATCAATTTAAGCTACGCAGTTTAAACGTAAGGAACTGGGGAGTGGATTTGTGATTTCTCTTAAAACCTGGGGTGTGTAAAGTACTTGTGGTGATTTTTTTTTTTTTTTTTTGTGGGGAGTGGGGGTGAAATGTTTGAAGTTGATTTGGATTTGTGGAGAGGGTGGAACAGTTTTAGGGTGTAGAATGATTCAGAATATCTCCAAACTTTTGGAATTAGATTGAGAGGTTGAGATTTGACACTCATTCATGGAAGCTAATTATTGTGTGTTTTTATGAGCAGTGTCATATTCAAGTTAGACCTTTTACACATAATATGAGTGAATAATATGAGTGAATGTAGTTAATTAGGTTAGTTAGCCTTAAATTTTAGATTTATATAAAATTTAATGTATTAGATCATTAATATATTATGTTTTTAATTGTTTAATCGATAAAATATATTATTAAAATTAAATTATTAAATAGAATAATTTATAATATAATTACTATTA
>NC_021163.2:10239762-10311205 GCF_000331145.2 Cicer arietinum
AATAAAACTATAATGAAGATGTTATTTTTATTTTTATATTTTTTTGACTCAATGATTTTATTTTTATTAAACCTGCATTTTTATTGTTTATTGTAATATTATTGTAACTTTCAAATTATAATTCTTATTATTGTAATATTTTATTGGCTCAAATTTTAAATTTCACTTATTTTAACTTTAACTATTGAAAATGTTATTTCAAGTTCATATAATCTATTAATTTTTTTTTATTTAAGCGTTATTAATTTAGAATTAACTATTATAAGCAGTTTTATTAATAAATTCATTAATTTGTTTATTCTAATAAAACGATGGGTGTAGCTAGATAGAATTATGATATTCAAAATTTAATTTTTACAAATTTTATATTTAATTTTGAAAACTATTTTTTAAGGGATTGTTTGGAAATGCAAAAGTTTTTCAGATTTATTTTTATTAACAAAAAACGATAATTGAAGAGTAGTTTTTATTTTGGTAAATAATAAAAACGCATGTTTAATAAAATTAAAATTCTTGAGTCAAAAAAATATAAAAATAAAAATGAAATCCTTAAATAATTCTATCTCACAAATACGGGAATGAGTTTTATTTTTTGGATACAACATTAAGAAATTTTTAATTTAAATTATTATAAAAATAGAAAGAAAATAAATTTAGAAATATTATATCATATAATATTCAAGAGTTATTGAATAAAGATAGAGTCACATAACATACTGGGTAATTTAATCTTATGCGTTAATTAAGTTTAATAATTATTATTAATAATTATTATTTTTTATAATAACTATAAATTATAGTCAGATAAACTATATATATATATATATATATATATATATATATATATATAAAATTGTAAACTTATTTATCATTTATTTTTTTTAGTGAAATGGTAGATGAAAATTATAGCGATTAATTATTTAGGTTTTGGGTGACTAATTGATGGCCCAAAATAAAGAGAGATTTATAGAATATCCATAGTATTTATTTGAATTGTTACACTGTTTTCAAATCCAATATAAAATGTCACTGTTTTCAAATTTGATTGGTTAGCCTTTGAGTATGTTTTCCAACTTTGTAGGCCATTGTGTTGAGAAGGTATTTATTTTTGAAAAGATTGGAGACAGACAGAGTATTAAAATTTTATGACAACCATTGCAGAGGAATTGACAAACATGAGTGGTAAAAAATTCAAATAAAAATAAAATTGAATGAGTTTGTGGACTGAGCATAGTGAGTAGTTGTACTCAGTGCCTTTAGCTGGAATATGTTCACCATAACAATATTCAAAGTTGTTCTCTTTTGCTTTAATGGAAGAAGTAAATAAGTAAAAACTAGAGAGGGTCACCACACTAGGACCACAGACCTACCTTCCCTTGCAAAAAGGAAAAGTACTTCCACCAAGGTCTTCTATTTCGGCTTATTTTAGGGATTAATTCACATATGCTATTATATTGTAAATTATATTTTATATCATCAATAAATTACAACTAATTATATATAATTTAATAAATAATTATAATTAAAGTCATATATTTTTTATAATTTAATTATTATGATTGGCTGACATTATAAATTTTATATTAACAATATATATATTTTTTGTGTTTAATTTTTAATGGAAAAAAAGTTCATCAAAACTTTCATTACACAATAGAACTTCAAGGTTATTAGTGGTGTAGGAGGAAATAAAATGGAATGAAATGAAATAAAATGTGTTAGTTTATTTTTAGAATGAATGTTAAATCGTTCCTTGAAATTTCCATTATATTCGTTTTATATTCTTAATCCAAATTTAATTTAAATATATCCTAAAATTTAAATAGTTTAATTGTCTTACACCGTTAGAATTATAAAAAAAGAAATTGTTAACAAATCATAATTAATTATAAATATGACTTTAGATATGGTTATTGTAAAAGTTAAATATTTTTAATAGTTTAACGGTTGTGATTGACTGAGATCATAAAATCTCTTTACACTAAAATATCAATGAATTAAATTCAAATTTAAATGTGTTCGCTTTATTATACAAACGAAAAACATACAAATTATTATTATTTTTATAAAAAAACATATCAATTATTGAACCTAAGAAAACGTACCAATAATCTTTTGAGGATTGTAGCATGCACCCCCACACCTAAACCTGTCAGCCCTCAATACACATAAAAATACAATTTTACTCTTTTAATCATTTATAATAAATTTCAAAATTGATAGTTTCTTGAGTTTCAAATTGTCGAAACTTTCGAAATAATGATTAAATTTCAAAAATTTAGAAAGTTTTGAAAGTTTTCAAATCTGGAAAGTTTCAAAAAATTTAGAAATTGTCATTTCGAAACTTTGGAAATTTTTAAATATTTTGGAAATAGGGGTGAAAAATAAGAAGTTAAAAAAGTTGAAAATTTTATAAATGAAAAAATTGTATTTTCACGTTGATTGAGGGTAACATGTTTAAATGTGAGATGCAAGGTAGAATCCTCTAACCTTTTTTAGGATTTTCTTTTTGGGTACAAATCTTATTGATTACTCAATCAAGCCCAAACTCAAAAGTGAGTACAAACAAATTGCACTAGAAAAATGAGGATTATGTCCTGCACCCCCACACTTAAATCTGTCACCCTTCTAATAAACGTGAAAATACAATTTTGCCTTTCTAACCATCTATAAAATCTTCGACTTTTTCAGCTTCTCATTTTTTCACCCTCTTTCGAAACTTTATAAAAATTACATTGACCTTTGAAACTTTAAAAATCTTCGAAATCAAAAGTAAGTGACACTCGAAAATTTCAAAGTTATGAAACATAAAACTTTCAGAATATTTGAAAGTTTCGAAATGACAATTTCTATAATTTTCGAAACTTCCAAAATATAAAATTCTATAATTTTCGAAACTTTCGAACAATTCAAAACTTTTCAAAATTTCAAAATATAATTCTTATTTTGAAAATTTAAAACTTCCAAAAGTTTCGAAAATTTGAAACTTTCGAAACTATCAATCTTGAAACTTATTATAAATAGTTAAAAAGGTAAAATTATATTTTCCCGTGTTTTGAAGGTGACAAGTACATTTGTGGGGTGCTGAATATAATCCTCTAGCAAAATTGTCAACATAAATGTGATTGTGTAAATTTAAAAGGACGACAACAAATTTATATTTCTTAATTGAAATTATTTTTTGAAGTTTATTATTTAAGAGAGGTTTCATCATAAATAAATTTAGGAGGGGTAATTATGTCTTTTCATAGCTAGTATTTATTATTGGCAATGAAAGAATAATTAAGTGTGGTTGGTGCATAAGTGACAATAGAGGCAACACTTATACTCCTTATGTATGTGATTACAAATATCCTTTATTATGCGATATTTTTTTTACAAAATATACTTTGTGGTCTACTAACTTAATTTTATATGATAAAATTAGTTTTTTTTTCGATTTAATCTTTTATTTAATTTTAGGTAATGAATTAATCATTTATATTTTAAAATATCAACAATATTATCATTTCTTACATATTCATTTTACCCTCAAATAAAACCTAAAAAATTAATTATCAATTTTAAGAAAATACATATATTCATTAAATTCATAACTCAAATATTCAAATGAATTCTTATTTTCGTATCCAATAACATCAAATTCACCGAATAAAAAGCTTACACTTTAAGATTTGATCATCAAATGACCAAGACAATATAGTTTTCTTCTTTCTATTATTATCCAAATCAAATCTTTAACCTATATCTTTAAATGTGTGTTATTTGTTTGATGGATTTGACCCTGTTGTAATTGGAAATAAAAATAAAATTTTATTTAAAAATTTGAGTTATGAGTTCGATAAAAATATGAATTTTGTTGAAGATGATTAATAATTTTATGAGTTTTGTTTGAAGAAAATGATGAATTTTTTAGATTTATGTAAAAAAAAAAAATAACATTGTTAACGTTTTAAGATATAAACGATCAAATCATTACTTAAATTAAATAAATGATTAAATTAAAATATATATAATTATTACATGAAATTAAATTAAGAGATCGCTGAATTATTTTTCATATTTTTTTCATCCCCAATAAAGAGTATCTAATAAGTGATCTATTAAGTAAAGCAACCTTGTTAGGGATGCTCTAACCATATTCTTTGACAAGTCTAAAAAAATATTTATTTTTATGAAAAGTTTATATTTAGTACATTGAATAATATTATACACTTAACTTTTTAATGAACTTTTATTTATTTAGAAATCTCCAACAGTGTTCTTAAGACACTTAGTAACAATTCACATAAATTAACTTAGAGTTAAAATTACCTTACCATCCTGAAAAACTTGTCACATTGTCTTAAAGTTTACATTTTTAACTTCCACTTTTTAAATATTGTGTTTCTCTCTTGTATTTTTACACTCTTTTGTATTGCTTCCACTTTTTAAATATTGTATTTCAAACTCTGATATTTATAGACAAATGTTAATCATACTGACAATAAATTGATATTCACACAAATATAAATTTGTTAGGCTAATTACGCAGCCAATGCATGATAATTATTGCTTTTGGAATTTCACTGCACTCTATAATCGGCTCATCTGCCATATCTTCACGACATGTCTCATTGGAAATATTCCCATGTATTTTTTTCCTCATATCATACCTCTATGTTGATCGTCAGTGGTACTAAAAACATTGAACATTGAACATGAGTCAAATTATTAAGTTCTATTGAGTTTGACTCATTCTTTTGTCTTTGTGATATTCGTGGACCTCTGTAGGTCTTGAGAAATATTTGATTGACACACATTTGATTGTTCTTTTGTCTTTGTGATATTCGTGGACCTCTGTAGGTCTTGAGAAATATTTGATTGACACACATTTGATTGTTTTTTGTTCGCTTGACCTTAGTGCGACTAGGGGAATTTGATGCAAACATTTTCTTTGAAGAACAACTTTTTTTTAATCATTTAATTTTTTTTAATTTAAACTATCCATATAATTAATTTTTTTTACTTTAATTAAACTTAGATAGTTAAGCTAATTTTATTATGTCGCGAGACAACAACTTTATCTTAAACATAGTAAAAAAATAGAAGAAATGATTGTTTGGATTTTGTTCTATAAACTTGTTTTATTTAAATAGATTTGAAAATATTTTTCAAAGAGGTATACATTATAAAACCCTTTTCTAATAACTCGTAGTGTAAATAATATTTTTTTTTAGTAAATTGCAAATATATTAACACAAAGATTTATACTCGTTCATGATAGTTACATTTAATTCCTTAAATATTAAAAGATTTTCTACTAAATAAACTAATTTACACTACTAAAATGTACAAATGTCAAATTGGTATACTTTAGTCATCTTAAAACGACTTAGTACGCCGAGCCTTTGAGAAATTAGTTATTATTGAATTTGATAACAATTTCAAAATGAATTTTGAAATCCAGTCATAACTCTTACAAGAGAGGATAACGAGATTTTAAGCACAAATACAAATAAATAAAACTTTCAAATAAATAATTATGCACTCGAGGTTTCTTCAAGGTATTCAGAAAATTTACATTTTCTTGACTTGGTTCACACTTTCGGATTTTCATTGTTGCATTGAAACTTATTGTGTTGTTCAATGCTTGCACGATTTCTCTATTCACAAAATCAACAATGCCAGTGTTGATGGTGGTATTATTTCGTCATTTGAGAAAGTAAATTGTTGTTTCTTATATGTGACTAGATTTCCAATAAACCATAGAATACTTGTACGAATGCATTATCACATTTTCAAACTGACATGTAGGGAACTTAAACAATTTGAAACAAATTAATTAATAATAAAAATCAACCTTGTATATTTAGTCTTCTTAAATACGATGACAATCTTCACTATGGTGATTTAATACACTCTTCATAACATAAAACATTAATATTTATTTAAAAATAGAGACAAAAATGAAGATGAAAATTTTTAAGAACTAAAAATTATAAAGATTAAAATCAACACATTAAAATTCTATGTGAACTAAAAAATTATTTAACCCTTTACAAATTAAAATAAAAAATCTTTCTGCAAAACAAAAGTTTTTTCAATAGCTTTATACAATGTTTCCGCTCAAAAATTGTATTATTAGTATCACAAAGTTATGTTGCCACTAATATAATGTGTTATTCCCACTTAAGATTTACGTTGTTGCAAAAAAATCGTATTATTTCAAATTTCTGCCAAAATATTGTATTATTTTCAATAAAATATTACATTGCTACTAAAATATGGTATTATTTCAAAAACTAAAAGTTCTATTGTAAAAAAAAAGTATTTTTCCCAATAAAAATTATGTTGACGTCAAAACACTGTATTATACCAAGTGAAACACTAAGTTGTTTGATCAATGTATTTGAACAAATCTTTCTAGCTTTCTACTTTGATAATTTGAAATTTTTTATAATCTAAGATTCGTTTTTTTTATCACGTTTCTAAATTTTTTGTGTCATAATTGAGTTTTAATATAATTATTTTGATTTATTTTTAATATTATTTACATATTGACTCTTGCTTGCTATGTAGGCCATAATTATAACTCGAGTTCCAAAATATCGGATTGACGCGTGCGAGCATGCGTTGGAAAACTGAGAGACAAACTCAAAACCCAATTCAAAACTCTGCTTAGTCAAGACTGCATATTACGTGAGGTGAAACCTTAATTAATAATAATATTTATTGAGCCAATAATTTGTTTTTCGGTTGGGAGTTTATAATTTTTGTCTTTTAAAGTAAGTCAAAGACAACTTTTGGAAGAGATACTCAATTTTGGGTTTTCATTAATAGAACAAGAACCACATTTTTTTTTTCTGAATCTTTCATGAAAGGCTAAATTATACGGTTAATCAACTGTTTTAGAATTTCATTAAGAACTTGAGATTTATCTTATATTGTTAATTTTATTTTGATGATTCTGATTACTTAATTCGAATCGCAATAGGATTGATAAATTTAGTTTGACATAATTCAGTTTGCAAATCAATTGTAGTTTTTGCGACGCTTGACCCTTAACAATAATCTACCATTCATTGTAGTGTTTAATATAGTTAAAGAAACATAATTCACATATGATTGATTAACGCTTGTATGATCAAATCTATAGTCAAACAATAATATAATCTAGTTAAAGATTGAGCCATTTAAAAATTGGTGATATGTCCGAAATTCATAAACTAGTGGATTAGTCGTTTCAATATACATGATTTTAATTTAATTATCTCAATTTGTCCGAACCTAAATTCGAATCCCCATTTTTATTGATTCTAAATTTGATTAATTGAGTAAAAATTCCGTTTTTATTAACTCATATTTGACTCGTGTGCAACATTGAATTATTGTCACATGTGTTTGTTGCCAACAAATATTTCTCGTAGTGCATGCCCGAATAACAAAGTGTCACAATGTTTGATTTTATTGAATGCTTGTATAAGAGGGTTTTACACTAACACTACATAAAAATAAATCTCATCAAATAATACGATGTGGAATTCGAATTCTCTATATGATTATTATCTTATGTGATGCTCGTGATTCCATATTTCCTCCAGCCTCTTGTATTGTTGCTTCTTTTTCTGAAAGTATGGGTTTGCAAAAAAATATGCATTTGATCATTACACCATCTATAGTGTTTCTAATCATATGGTTGCAAAATTCTATATGCAAAACTACTCATTTGAATTAGTAGTCAATTAGATTGGGAGAATTAAGATTTCTTACATCATCCGGTTTTCAATTCCTACTAGTATGATGTTTAATTATATAGCTTTGAAATATTTTTATATACATATGTTTGTAAGTTAAATTATATTAGTTTTTGAAATAAAATTATGGATCTCTTACTTAAAAATCTTTTGATCCCACGAATGAACTTTGGGTATTGAATTGTTGTATTAAATGTACAAGACAAAATTATAATTGACACTTCTAATAATTAGGGTGTCTAATACAAAAGACAAAATTAAGGCTCACGCATCACAATTCCCAAAGAAGCAACAATAAAATTTAAATGAAGGTGAATTGCACAAAATTACCGAAGGATTATTCACTGATCCACCTTTGCTCCATAATTGGATTAGTCAAACATGAAGGAAGAAATGGCACAACAAATAAAATTTAATGTTTTGGTGGCTTGTTATTGAAAGTTCAAAGAAATAGTCCTTCCACAGTTCACCGAACTAAACATAACGTGTTCGGTTACCCAACTGTATTTAACACTTCAATTTAAACTATTTTGAACCTTACTAATTAGTTCAGTTTTTTTTTTTTTTTCCAATTCAGCTCAGTTTGGCTTGTTTTTTATGAACTTGAACACGCCTAGTTGGAAATGTCGAGTTTAAAAAGTTTCCAAATATTGGCTCGAAGCAAAAATGGTACCATATGACCATAAAGAGCAACTTTATCACAACACCAATTATTTTATTTGGTTAATACCTTAGATACACATTAAAAACAAATTAATTGTATTATTAAAAGTTTATTTTTTTTATATCATTCAAACGTTGAAATTTTTAAATTATAGATATCCTATTTTTTTCCTAATATACATATCCTTTTAAAAAAAACTAAGTTAGTCACTTTGTTTCTTTTTAGTGATTTTTTTTTTCTATATTATATAATCGACTCTTCTTACAATTAATATGTAATCAAAATAAAAACTATCACTCAATTAAAATGAATTAAATGTTTAAGTTTCCACACAAAAATAAATAAATAGAATTTCAGTTTTTTAATGTTTTAATAAATATAGTAAAATAAAATTATAAAAAAAAGAGTTTAATGATCATGTATTGATAATATAAAATAATTTTATATTGTCATCTAATCATATTATATCACATATATGATATATGTTTATTTAGAATCAAAATAATAAATCAATAAAAAAATGTCTGGTTAAATAATTATGTAAAATTATTTCACACTATCAATTAATTCCATTAAATTAAAAAATAGGAGTATGAAATAAAAAATTATATTATAAAATAATATAACCTGTTAATTTACAAAACCCAATCATGCATTAATATATATATATATATATATATATATATATATATTATGAATATGTGGATAACCAAATTTGTCTACATAATAATATTACTATCATTCGTCAAAAACAACATCCAATATGAATATGATATGTTTAAATTTACTTATTAATAATTAATATTTTTATATTAATATGTTAAATTTTTATAATCGATCAAATTTAAAATTATAATTATAAAATAAAATAATAAAATAAATGATAATTATTTACTGTTAATATAAAATTATTTTACATTAATAATATGTTACCTTTTTCTTTTTGCAAACATACATGTTTATTCTTGTAAAAGAAAACATAAATTTTTTAATGTTCATTCTTCTTATATGTACTAACTCACATAATTTATAACCATTTAAATTATAAATAGAGAGAACATATTATTTTTATGAACAAGTACTATATTTTGTAATTGACACGGCCAATTATAATTGAAGGAATTTTTAAGATGTATCTCCGTACATTTTTTAAAATTTATATTTTATTATTATTTTTAAATTATATTTTACTATATTACAAAACAAATTATATTCTAATATTCAAATTCCTTTTTCTTAACAGATTTTTTCACTTACTTTTTAACAATACATAAAAAGGTATATATGTTTTTCTTTATAAGACATGAAAACATATATATTTCATTTTTTTCTTCTTTCCAAATAGTTATACTTGTAAATCCTACATATAAAGTAGTGAAGTATCCTAAATTAAAAATCGACTCATGCATGTATTTACTATAAACAGGAAAAATATATTTGAATTATATAACAGTATATCATTTTTTATGTTTGGAAGAGGAGAAAATGAAAAAAAAAGAGGAAAAGAAAAATACATATTTCAAATTTTTTTCTTTAATTTGAATTGTTGTCGACAATAAGAAAAAAAGAAAAGAAAAAGCATAAATTCTACAATAATTTTTGATCTTTAGTTTAAAAAGAAACAACATTAAAAGAAAAAATTAAAAAATTGGTCAACATATATTGGTAATATTTATCATTTCAATTAAATTATTCTTCTTAAAGATATTAATGTTATTTCACAAATATATTTCTTTATTTTATTTTTTCTCATACTAAATAACTAAAATAATAATTACACTTTCTACATAATATGCCTTCTTCTCTCACTTTCTTTCCTTTATCTTTCTTCTATAAACCAAACACAGATATTACAGTCAGGTGAAAGAAGGTTTACTCCCTCCGTAAATAACGGCCGAAACAATAGGCAGTCTGATTTGTAACTCGTAAGAAGTCGTCACAAACAAAAAGCTGATTGATGAAAGATAATGATTAAACAACTATAAAATGTTTAAATAAAAAATAAAAAAATAGTCAAAAAAAATATAGTGAAAGATACGCAAAAATGATAATAATAATAATAAAATAACGGATTCGAAAGGAGTTTGATATATGGTTTTGCAATTTTGTTGAGATCCGCTATTACACTTTCTCTCTCTTTCTCATTTTCTCTCTCTATCAAGGTTCTCTTTGTCCCTTATCGTCTCATCACGTTCTCACTTTCTCGCCCCATACGGATTTTCCACCATCCAACAGAATACGCGAGAAGTTTTTCACACACACAGTCTAAGCTATAGACACATCAATATTTGAATCAAGACTCTTATTCTCACTCTTTATGGCGACCTTCTACGATCTGAAACGCCGCTTCTAAACATATTTTTATATATATTTCTCTCTCTTTTTTATTTTCATTATGAAATAAATCCCTAGCTTTTCATTCTTCTTTGCCTCGCTTTTGTGAAGATTTTCGTTTTGGAGCTGCGGTGTAGACCTAGATTGCCTTGCGGCCGTGTTGATTTGTTTGCCGCGTTTGGTTTCTTGTTCGATCTGTGGCGGCAGGGAACCTTGCGTGACGGCGTTTTTGTATTTTAGCTGTGAACCCTAGATTTTGTTTTTTTGGCAGCGGTGCTGTTTTGCTTTGGTTACCTGTGGTGCTGCGTTGTGTTGTGCGGTGAATACGGTTTTGTTTATTAGTTGCTGCCCATGCTATTGGGTTGATTTTGATGCCGCCAGAACCATTGCCTTGGGATCGAAAGGACTTCTTCAAGGAGAGGAAGCACGACAGGTCGGAATCGCTTGGCTCTGTGGCGAGATGGAGAGATTCGTCTCATCACCGTGATTTCAATCGATGGGGATCCGCCGAGTTTCGCAGACCACCTGGTGAGTTTTAATTGCTTTGTTCTTTCGATTTTGTAATCTATATGCTTGTTTACTTTTTATAGAAAAATAGGAATAAAACGCCGATTTGTTATTAGGTTTTGCGTTTCTAGCTTTTTTAATAGATTTTTGTGCGGTTTATGATTTGGATGATTATGCTTTGCGTATTTTGTATGTTATTGAAAGTGAAACTTGTATTTATTTTTGAAGATCTGTGCATGTAGTTGTTTTCTTTAATCCTTTAAGAAATGAGGATATTTTTGCAAGATTTCTTTGTTCTGTTTTTGTGTTTTTTTCCTCTCCTTCTTCTGGGTGATGGAATATATACTTTGCTTGTGTTGATTTTTTTCGGTTTTCCTTTTTTTGTTTGTTTGAATATTCTCTGAAGGTCATGGTAAGCAGGGTGGTTGGCACATGTTTTCTGAAGAACCGGGTCATGGTTATGGGGTTTCTCGGTCCGGCGACAAGTCGATGGAGGAAGATAGTCGACCATCGGTTTCACGGGGCGATGGAAAATATGGCAGGAGCAGTAGGGACAATAGAGGTTCCTTTGGCCAGAGAGATTGGAGAGGTCATTCGTGGGAAGTCACCAATGGCTCTCCAAATTTGTCCAGGAGGCCACCGGATATGAATAATGACCAGAGGTCAGTTGATGATTCCTTAACATATTCGTCTCATCCACATTCTGATTTTGTAAACACTTGGGAACAGCATCACTTGAAAGACCAGCATGAAAAGATGGGTGGTGTCAATGGGTTGGTAACAGGCCCAAGATGTGATAGAGAGAATTCTCTGGGTTCGATTGATTGGAAGCCACTTAAATGGACCCGATCTGGAAGCTTGTCTTCTCGAGGATCAGGTTTTAGCCACTCAAGTAGTTCAAGGAGTATGGCAGGGGCAGATTCCTATGAAGCAAAGCCTGATTTGCAACCCAAAAATGTCACTACCATTGAGTCGCATTCAGGGGAAGCCACTGCATGTGTGACATCTTCTATGCCGTTGGAAGATACAACTTCTAGAAAGAAGCCTAGGCTAAATTGGGGCGAGGGACTCGCAAAGTATGAGAAGAAAAAAGTCGAGGTACCTGATCCAGGTGCAAGCAAAGAAGATGGCCCGGTCAATATGGAACCCTGTAATTTAATCAGCCCCAACTTAGTAGATAAAAGCCCAAAAGTTACAGGATTTTCAGAGTGTGCATCTCCTGCAACTCCGTCTTCTGTTGCCTGCAGTTCCTCGCCAGGTATGTTTCGAGGCTTTCTTTACTATTGTGTCAGATCTTTCTGTTAAAGAGATATTAGAGCAAACTGGCAATTTAACTAGTAAAAAAGTTCAATGCTAGCATCTGATCTTGCATGGTTAATATCTTGTTGTATCACATAAAGGATTGTAGTGAACAGTATTGTGACATTGTGGTGTTTAATGAGTAATTGAGGTGGAATAGCAGTCAGATATCAGCTAAGGCAATTTTGTTAACGTGTTAACACTCTTCAGTCTTTACTACTATTTATTAATTGCAATTTAAGACTGGGTTGGGCACCTTTGCTTTATTGATGCATTATTTGTTCTCTCTATGTTTGCTTTTTGTTGTAAGGACATTCTTTTACCCTTTTTGTCTTTATAATCATCATGTTTTCTTAATGAGTTTCTTCTGTTGTTTAAAAAAGCTTTGTTCTATTGATGTTTTCTTGGTTCAGTTCTTTTTGATTTTTATTTTCATTCATTTTTGCTTTATGGAGGATGATATAGTCTCTCAGTACCCTTATTCTTTGTATGCATCTTTTCTGTCTTGATGAATTTATTCTTTTATTGGAAAACAGGTTTGCAATGATATTTTTTTAGAAGTGTTTTGTAGGTGTGGTATTGATTTTAAAAGGTAAAAACACTCCGAGAATTATTGAAATTATGTTGAAAACAGTTTTGGGCATATTTCATTGATTTATGGTGATCACTAGAACTGACATTTGGACAGTTATATTGCTGCCTTCAAGTGATGTTGAGATACCGATCCTTGAACATGTATTGTGTCCATCTCTGCTTTTAAAGTAGGTAGCATAATAGGAGCATATGGTAGGAAAGTCTTACTTCAGTATATCTTCCATGAACTTATTTCTATTTCAAAATGAGTTGGCCAAAATAATGGTTAATAAAGTCAATATACCTACTGTCATCGGACTTTTTGTTCTCAATTGCGATTTTGTAAATATGTGTTGACATGAATATTTATTCAAATTATTGTTTTGGTCTCTTTATACTCTTATTTTGACAAGATCATTTTCCTGAGCTTTGATCAGAAATGGTAATTATGGTCCTTCAATGTTCCCGTCATAATAATTGCTGTGTTATGTGTGCTGCCTTTGTTTACCTTGCACATATTATTTTTATGCAATAACCTAACTTCAACCTTGTTATAGGGGTGGATGATAAATTATCGGGAAAGACTGCAAATGCAGACAATAATGTTAGTAATTTGACTGAGTCACCTGCACCTGGGTTCCAGAATCACCTGCAGAGGTTTTATCTTAACCTTGAAAAATTGGATATTGACTCCTTGAATAATTTGGGCTCTTCAATTGTTGAGTTAGTACAGTCTGATGATCCAAGTTCTGATGATTCTGGTCTTGTTCGGTCCAATGCAATTAATAAGTTGCTTATATGGAAAGCTGACATTTCGAAGGTATTGGAGATGACTGAATCTGAAATTGATTTGCTTGAAAATGAACTGAAGTCTCTAAAATCTTCTGTGGATAGATATCAGTGTCCTGTAGCATTGGGCTCCCAGCAGGAAGGTAGCAGTTTGAAATTTTATGAAGGTGTTGAAGTCTCTCAGAAGGTCATTCGGCCAGAACCATTGATAATTATCTCTTCTGATGAACCCAATATAGAGAAGATGCCTCAGTCAACTAATTTAATTGTTCATGAAAATGACAAGGAAGAGGATATTGATAGTCCGGGATCAGCAACTTCTAAATTTGTTGAGCCTCCGCCTTCGGTAAAAGCAGTTTCTTCATGTGATACTGGAGAGTGTTATAACTTATCAGGGGACATGGATACTATTCAACCTACTACCATAAAATGCCTAGTCCGCTGCACTACTAGGAAAGATGCTAGTGTATCTGCGTGTAATGATGTCAATACTTCTACAGAGATAAAGGATAGCTTGGATGATACTACCTTTGGAGCAAGCCTATGTTCTAGCTATGAGGATACTTATAATTCCATTATTGCCTCTAATAAAGAATCTGCCAACCGAGCGCACGATGTATTTGCTAAGTTATTGCCTAAAGAATGTAATAAGCTTGGTAACATGGGAGTCAGCAATGATTCGTCTTCTCATACATTAATTATGGAAAAATTTGCCAAGAAAAAACGGTTTGAAAGATTTAAGGAGAGAATTATTGCACTCAAGTTCAAAGCCTTGCATCACTTGTGGAAAGAAGATATGCGCCTACTGTCTAATAGGAAATGCCGCCCAAAATCTCATAAGAAAAATGAACTAAGTGTACGAACTACCTGTAGCAGTAATCTGAAGAATCGATCTTCCATTCGTTCACGGTTTCCTTTCCCTGGTATGAATCTTTCCGCCAGTTCTTTGGCTTAACTTATGCCAGTAATTTTTCATTTAATTTTTTTTTTATTGGCACTATTTTACATTTTCTTTCAATTTGTTGCAGTTCTGTTATTTCATGTAGATATTTACATAAGTTTGTTAATAAAAGAAATAATAATGACAGGGTGGTTGTTAATGTAGAAAAATAGGTTTGTTTTTATTAAATTTCCTTAAAGCTCTGTTTTAGAGTATAAATGCTGTATGAAACACTTTCAATTTGGTGTAAAATTGTTCTCACAATTGGTTTTCATTACATAGTTCTTTTGCAGATTACTTTTTGTTGAAAACACCATAGCTAATTTTTTTTTCTGCTTGATGTGATGAAGTTCTATGGCTTTGTAGTTGATTTTTTGTTGATAATTTTTTAAATAAATAAAATTAAGTGACTCTGTGTGACTGTGTGGTTGACATCCATCACAAGGTGTGTGATAGTCTTCTCTAGCATCCAGATTTTAGTTTTGGAATGGTAAAAAGTTACTTTCATTGTGAATGTTCATTTTAATGCTATTTATACCTTCTAGATTGATGTATAGGGTTGATAGATACATAACAAAATAGTTTCATTAAAGGAACATAATTCCTTGCAACAAAAGCAGAAACATGGGAATGGGGATTGGATAGATGAGAAAATAAAATCCTGGTCTCAGACAATGTTTCAACTATAGAGAGGGATATTTTGATTCTCTACCATAAGGATAAAACAATGGATTAGTTCTCTTCCATAAAGAGGAAATATTTGGTTTTGATCTCTTCTATAGTTTTGCGTTGCAGAATCATGGACGAACAGCACAATGGGTGTAGTGACCCTTGAAGTCTGGTCGGGTTTGGTGACCCAATTCTGGAAGAGATCAGAACCAAACTATAAAGAGGGATATTTTGGTTTAACTATAGAGATCAAAACCAAACTTAGAGATCAAAACTAAACTATGAAGTCGAGTGGCTAGCCTCAGTTTGACTTCAAGGCATTGGGGGCGCAAGCCTCCACTCCGCTCTGGCCCGAAAGCTGCTCCAAGCTACTATTGACAACTATGCATGCATAAACGGAATATCAGTTAGTTTCGTAGTCATGGTGATTTCTTTTTTTTTATTAATCAAATTAAAAATATTTTTCTAGCGAATGCAATTTTTTGTCGTCAAATTTAGAATATAATTTGTTTGGACATGGGTTATCTGAGATATGAGCTGTACTGCAGTAGATGAGACAATCCTTGGCTAGTTTAACTTTTGTAGCTTTAACTAATGTGTAAGATGTGCCTTTATGTGTGCCATGTATTGTTTAATAGTTGACTTGGGCTTGTACAAGTTGCTGGTATATAATTTTAGTAGGGGGATATATCGCAGTGTGCTACTAGTATTTTTGTCATGGGGGTGCACACTACATAGCTACTTGTAGGAGTTTTCTTTTTCATTGAATTTTTCTCCTTGATTAGTTACTTGTAATGATTCTGATCTCAATACATTTCACGGGTTGTCATTCCTGTTCAGTTTTATTTGCAAGTTATTTCCTTGGGATGCGCTTACTGAATGACATATAGGCTAGTTGAGCTCTCAATTGTGTCAATAAAAATAGTTGTTACTTGGTAGGGTTTTGTCGTTGATGATCACAAATTTAAATAGGTTGAAAGGTCTGATGCTGAAGCAAGGTTTGTCTGGTAGAAAGCAATTTCAATATATCAATATATAATAGATGAAAATATGACTAAATTTGGGGCTCCTATTATGGTTTATGATATTATAATTCTTATGGTGTCTCCTATTCGATGTTGACACATGATATTTATTTTATAGTTGCCTGTTGAGTTCCTAATTTATTTAAGTCTTTTTGCTGTGATTATAACTATATTCTCCATTTTTTAATGAATGCAGCTGGAAATCATCTAAGCTTGGTTCCAACGTCAGAGATTATTAATTTCACAGGCAAACTTCTTTCAGAATCACAAGCTCCACTGCAGAGAAACACTCTGAAGATGCCATCATTAATATTGGATGAGAAGGAGAAGATGGTTTCAAAATTCATATCTAGTAATGGACTGGTTGAAGATCCGTTGGCTATTGAGAAAGAAAGGGCTATGATCAATCCTTGGACATCAGAAGAGAGAGAAATTTTCTTGGAGAAATTTGCTGCATTTGGAAAAGATTTCTGTAAAATTGCTTCTTTCCTTGATCACAAGACAACTGCGGACTGTGTTGAGTTCTACTACAAGAATCACAAATCTGAATGTTTTGAGAAACTGAAGAGGAAAGATGTTGGTAAGCTTGGGAAGTCATTTGCAGCTAAATCTAACTTGATGGCATCAGGTAAAAAATGGAATCATGAAGTTAATGTTTCTTCGCTTGATATATTGAGTGCAGCTTCAGTGATGGCAGATGGCATTGCAGGTAATAAAAGGATGCGAGCAGGAAGATTCCTTTTGGGGGGGTATGGTAATGTAAAAGCATCAAGGGGCGAGGACGTCAATATAGAGAGATCAAACAGTTTTGATATTCTTGCGGATGAAAGGGAGACTGCTGCTGCAGCTGATGTATTGGCTGGTATATGTGGTTCACTCTCATCCGAGGCTATGAGTTCCTGCATAACAAGTTCAGTTGATCCTGTAGATGGTAACAAGGAAAGGAACTTCTTGAAAGCGAAGCCTTTATACAAACAACCCTTGACGCCTGATTTTTCTCAGAATGCTGATGATGATTCTTGTTCAGATGAGAGCTGTGGTGAAGTGGATCTTTCTGACTGGACAGATGATGAGAAGGCAGCTTTTCTTCAGGCTGTATCGTCTTTTGGTAAGGATTTCGCAAAGATAGCACGGTGTGTAGGTACAAGGTCCCGAGAACATTGCAAAGTTTTCTTCAGCAAGACTCGGAAAGTCCTTGGACTGGATGTCGCACACCCCTTACCTGGAATTGTTGGATCCCCGCTGAATGATGACGCTAATGGTGGTGAGAGTGACACCGATGATGCATGTGTTGTTGAGACAGGCTCAGTGGTTGATGCTGATAAGTCTGGCAATAAAACAGATGAGGACCTGCCTTCTGGTGTCAATACACTCCATGACGAATCCAATCCTCTGGAAGCTAGGAATCTGTCAGCTGAGTTAAATGAATCAAGGGAAATAACCGGTACAGAAGTATGTCTTGAAAATGTAGGTGTGGATTCCAATGTTTTTGCAATTAAGGTTGAGTCTGGGCTGGGCTCTGATGGTAGTGGAGTGGTCTTGGGCAAATCTGACATGACTGGTTCAGTCAATGGACAATCAGCTATACTTACATCAGATAGCATAGAAGTTGCAAAAGGTGAAGCATATAAATTGGGAGATGCAATTAGAGAATCAATATCTACTCCAGGAATTATTGAACCATGGGAGTGTGGTTCTGTTGCTGTGGATAGACCTTTTTCTGATGTGTCTTCTGGAGATCTTGGAAATGAAGTGGAAAGGCAGAAAGTGATAGCACCCCAATGTGTTGATGACATAGATAATAAACATGAAGCTGATGAAGGTATTGTAGTTGAATTAAAAAGCTGTGTGTTAGAGTCAAGCACTGCTGCAAATGTTTCATTCTCATCTGTGGTCAATTCATGTTCAGGATTGAGTTTTGGTACTGAAAATAAGCCCGTGTCCCTTGGAAAGCCTCATATCCCTGCATTATCTACGAAGGATTCTCGGGCAACTGCTAATTCATTGTTGCAAAAAGCTGCTGCTGCTCAATGTGAAAAAACAGTTAGCCAGGATAGACTGTCCTCTACTTGTGATATTCAGGAAGGTAGAGATATGCGCTGTCATAGCTCTGGCAGCAATGGTGACCATCAGCTTCCTCTTCCGGGGAACCATGTTGGGACTGTTGGCATCCTCCAGGGCTATCCCTTGCGAGGGGCCATCAAGGAAGAAGTGGATGGAGTTATGAATTGCAGCAATTCAGCAACTGAGTTGCCTCTTCTGCCCCAAAAGGCCAAACAGACTGATGATCATTTTAAAACAACATGGCATTCTTCAGATTCAGACAAAACACCCAGAAATGGTGATGTGAAACTGTTTGGAAAGATACTGACCAATCCTTCTTCCACTCAGAAACCTAGTTTGATTTCAAAGGGAAGTGAAGAAAATGGTACCCATTACCCCAAGTTAAGCAACAAATCTTCTAATTTGAAATTTACTGGGCATCATAATTCTGATGGAAATTTGAAATTTTTGAAGTTTGACCGCAGTGATTATCTTGGACTTGAAAATGTTCCAGTGATGGGTTATGGTTATTGGGAAGGGAATGGAATTCAAACTATACAGACTGGTCTCTCATCATTGCCGGATTCTTCTTTTTTGCTAGCTAAATATCCTGCTGCCTTCAGTACTTATCCTTCTTCATCTTCTTCCAAATTGGAGCAACAACCATTGCAGGCATTTGCCAAGAATAATGAACGGCATTTGAGTGGTTCATCTGCTTTTACAGCTAGAGACATTAATGGCAGCAATGCCATGATTGATTATCAGATGTTTAGAAGTAGGGATGGTCCAAAAGTGCAGCCATTTATGGTGGATGTCAAACACTGCCAAAATGTATTCTCTGAGATGCAGAGACGAAACAGTTTTGAAGCAATCTCTAGTTTGCAGCAACAGGGAAGGGGAATGATGGGAATGAATAGCGTTGGAAGACCTGGGATTCTAGTGGGAGGAGGGTCATGCAGCGGCGTGTCGGATCCTGTGGCAGCAATCAAAATGCATTATTCCAATTCTGACATGTATGGTGGTCAGAATGGGAGTATTGTAAGAGATGATGAATCTTGGGGGGGGAAGGGGGATTTAGGCAGGTAGTAGTGTACCTAGCGGCAAGCTTCTCTTTTTGCCGCGTCCTGTATAATAGTTTTTCCTTAACTGCTCAATACAGTGTAGGGCAATTTAATGGTTCTCAAGCCCGTCGTTTTTGGTAAAATATGTTAGGTGCTTGTAATGTGGCAGCAGCTTTGTATTTGTTGTATTTGATGAAAATACAGAAATAATCTCTGGAAAAGTTAGGAGGGGCTATTGCCATTTTACCAATTTGCATTTGGATCCCTCGTCCACATTATTGCTCATTTTTGAAATCACCTTGGCTATCTGGTTAATTGTTTGAAGTTTTGACAATTCATTTCGTGGTACTAGTTCACTATACTAGAGAGAATAGAAGGCTTGGTACGTGTTTCTAAATTTCCTTAACATTTATAATTTCCTGTTTTTTTTGTTAGTAAAATATAGAAATAGAACCAGTGGTATAATTAGCGGTATCTGTTTCTAGTAACTTGGATAGCAATTGTGTATTCTTAAATTAAGGATTTTTTTCAAAGGTCTAAAATTACTGAATTTCGATTGATGTGCTCGATTACTGTAGAAATCTCACTGCAATTCAATTTCTATGTTAGTCAATTTTTTACCAATAAGAAAGGTTTAAGGGAAATAGAATATCCTGTGTGCAGTGTGCAGGGAAGGAATTAGATAGAGATAGAAGTTGTGTGGTGGGGACCTACTTTTTTCTAAAATAAAATTTCTGTTCAAGTTAGGCGAGAGGAGAGAGTGGGCAATGACTTTTTCCCACGTTGCCTTTCTTTTTTTCGCTGGTGCCAGACCAATATACTTTAGTCAACTAACTCCGGCGACTTTATCCACATGTGCCGGAGCATGTTTCGTTCTCTGCTTTCACCTTATCTTCGTAATTTTTTTTTTCTTTCCTTTTTTATTTAAACGTGCAAATGTGGTGATGGAGCCCTTTTACCAAAGTCAAAAAGGTGAAAACAACCCATCACCACTACTAGGTATAGCTGCTAGGCAATGTTATCTTATTCAACTATTACTAAAGTTATCTTATTGGTGCTCACTTTGAAAAGGGCACATGGTTTGTATTTTCTATTTCTAAATTTTAATTTTAAATATCCAGGATAAATCTATCATTTATCACAGGTGTGTATTTATATTTTCATACTTCTAATCATTCAAATAAGTGAAGATTTGAGTACAAAAAAGAGAATACAAAATAGGTTAATCAATCACTTTTGCCCGTTGTCAAACTTGAGGCAATGTTCGCTCACATTTCTACTAATTTTTGCTATTGTAACGAGACGTTTGCAAAACTTAGGGTAGCATCTTAAATTGAATACATCTCTCTCTCTCATCTTCAACAACCTAAGCAGTTTGTCTACTGAGCAATAGCAATTTCTTTAGCCTCTTCATGTGTTTGGAGGATGGAAGGAAGGGGTGCAATGATTTCAATTATCTGCAAGTACACGTTAAACTATTTATTTTGGAAACCAAAATCACCACATTGTATAATGAACATCATAAAATGGCACGAAGCAAGACATATGCATTCAGTTTTCAAATGATATAAACTGGAAAATTAATCCTATGATGATACCAATACTTACCTCATTAGTTATTGGATGTGTGAGCAACAATTCATGTGCATGCAAATAATATCCACAATCTCCAGGAACTGGTTTCGGCGGTCTTGGATAACCCCTATACAATAAGCAGCAATGAAACAATTTTGACCAGATCTGGAATGGAAATTATGAAATATTAAATCGTTAATTATGAAATATTGATCTTCCAAAAGGAACTAAAAGAGTCAAGGGAAAATCCCACCGTCATATATGCGAAATTAACAGACGTCAAAGAATTGCAAGTATTGAATATCAATAAAAGATGTTTAAATTGAAAACTTATTTCTAATAGAGGGTTGTTTGTCTAGTAACATGTCAGTGATGTCAAATGGCAGTTATGGTGCTGCCATAGTGGAATGCCGTCGCAGGTTTTTTGACAGCTGTCATAGGCAATTTGTGAAGGGATGTTCGTCATGGCAGTGCCGTATGCTGCAATGTCGTGTTTATATGGCAGACCTTCCGCCATCTACCATCAACACCATTTAACATGGCAACCTTTTATTTAAGTTAGTCGAGAGACTAACATTAGATTATGACAAGGGTTGAAAAGTGGTTAGAAAGAATGGATTTTCCTCACCTTACATACTGGCCTAATGGGAGAGTTAAGTTCATCCCAAATGGTAAGAATGTTTAAGACAAGCCAAGATAGAAATTTATAAACATGCTTTCTTGCATAAAAAGTAGCTGTGAGAACAGAAGTATGAAAGCAACCAGCAAATGTTCTTAAACATGATGGTTGGGAAGTTGGATGTGGTTTGCACTCCCAGACACGGTGCTTATAAGTTCGAACAAAATATGGAAAGATGATTGCGTAACAGAATATGAACAAAATATGACTACAAAGAAGAATATGGTGTTAAATGAATGGAAGTGTCCTTGTAGAATATAAATAGAAGCACCTACCCGTCTTCAGCAAAACTGTCATCAAGGAAGTCATAATCCAAGCATTTTGGCTGTCCACCAACAGCATAAAGAGGATCACCTGCAAATAAAAATAGAGGAAAAGTTTTATACGACTTTCGTAATTCCTTACTAGCTTGAGTCAAACATGGAGTCAGGCAAGAAGAGAAGATTCATAGCATTCAAGATTTCAAAGAATGCAGGGACATATGTTGCTTAACCATTATCTCATCATGTAGAAACGAAAATATGCAATCCTTTAGGTGTGTTGGGGAAACTCATTCTGAAATAGATCGATTGGTATGAAGAAATTTTATTTCAATAAAGTAAGAACCAAACTTGTAACAAGCTAGGAGAATCATATCTCTAAGACCCTAGCCTAATGAAAAAAAGATAAAATAATCAACCAACAAAATTAAAAAATTCACAAAGCGTAAATGTTAATTTCAAAATTGAAACACTAATAAATATTCATTTCAATCTCCATTAATAACACAATTAACTTTGATAAAGTTAAAGTTTGAAGACAAAAATGAAGCAAACAAAATATTTCAAGGATTTAAAATACTTTCAAAGATTTTTAGCCATAAATTTGCACAACTAAATATTCATACACTTGTAATCTTGCAAGTTATTTCTCTTAATGTGAAGCATCATAATTAAATCAGCATAAAATAATTACCAATCAAAGGATGCCCTATGAAAGAGAGATGAATGCGGATTTGATGCGGTCGTCCAGATTGAATCTTAACCTGTTCAAACAAGCCAACAGAAAAATTACTACTATGGATACTACAATCATTACAATCCAAAGTTTTGAAAACCACAACGGTTCTTTTTAAAGAATACTGATGATGTTGACCTTCTATTCTACCCAAAGCAGCTGTATCTCTATTAAAAATAGTGACCACTTTAATGTCAAGTTGCTAATAGGCTAATCTCATTATAGCAAGTTGCTAATAATAGGCCAACTACTTTTTGGAAAAAACAGTACCAAGCAATCAATGTATTTTAATAGGCTAAAGAAATTCATCGTTTCTGCATACAATAAAATAAAAGTGCAGTCCAAATCCTATCAGAAACTTCATTCCACAATTAATGACTTTTTAAATTACTCAATTCTAGCTGTTAAAATTATATATCCGATTAATTGGAATGCAGTAACAGTCTAATCAGTACAATCTTTCTTTTATTGTTATTCTAAACAATATTCCCTTGTAATAATTTTTTAAAATCTACTTTGTAATATATTATATGCAGGCTAATCTCTTATTATACATGAATGTTGACTCATAAAGAAGAACACGTAGTCTTGAACAGAGGGGCAACCTGGACCAATGTGCTATTTTCTTTTACATTCCTTTCCAGAATGTCGACCACACTGAGCGCTGGTTTTCCTGGTTCAATGAAAACACCTAAGTGTGAGTGGACGAGATAGAGAGCAGTTTTGTGATGAAAAGGAAACATTTTAACAAGAAACAAGAAAAGTGTTAACAACACACAATTCAATACTCTTTTCAATATTCACTCTCTTACCAAATGAAATTCATATATGCCCCACCATTTTATGTTTGACCCATTCCCAAAATGGTGCGATGTACATGAATTTTGCCTGATAAGAGAAGTTTTGGTAGCACTCCTCTTTTAACAAAAGCATATGTATGAGTGTACATTAGTAAAGATGAGTGCGGCTTTCCTTTTAAGATTCATCCATCTGGAAAAAAATAATGACCTGATTGAGAAGCAACATATAACCCTTTAGCAACTCCAGGATATTTTACCATTCCAATTGGCTGATCAATTGTCACCTGTGAAGAAAAATAATCTTCTAGTTATACAAGCAGTGTCAATAGAAGCAACCGTGCCAAATATTTGGAAAAATAAATTTCGAGTCGTGTGACGGTAAAATAGAAGAGGAGCCTTAGCGCAACAATTAGAGTTGCTTCTCTTCATCCAAAAGGTCAAGGAGCATTGTAACACCGAGTTTCCATATCTGACAGCAAAATATAATTTCCAGAAGTATGAATTTGGAGATCATTAAGAGAAGTTTTTGCAGTTGTCTAATAATTTTTCATTATGAATAGGTGGCAGCATGAAATACACATGCTTTCTTATATCTAATACCATTACTTCTCTCATACTTTAATTGGGGATGGAGATGACAGTATATTACCTTATCATTATCAATTATCCCACTCACAAGTGCTCGGTATATCTTTGCAATCTTCCCAAGTTCCTGGTTTGTATCTCTGCATCCGCAAACAACAGAATACAATGAGTAAAATGATGTAATCAAGTATAAAATCTAAAACTTCAACTTTAAAACTTAAAAAGAGAGCTTTTCCTATGTTCTATTTACGGGTGTTCTATTCTACTTAGATAAACAACAAGATGCAACTGCAAGAGTAGATTAAGTAGATGCAAATAACCCAAAAGATGGTTCTTTCCTAACCTTTTTCCTCCTATGCGAGATGTTCCATCAGCAAAATAAGATGCAAGATGAACCCTGGCTAGTTTTGTCTTTGCACATAATAAAATTCCTGTCATGCAATCAATCATAAAAGCATTAGAAACTGACATGGTCTAGTTTGTTATTCATACATCAGAATTTTAGAAGGGTATCAAAAGAAAAGGTTTCACTCATAGTATGTTAACATCTCTGGTAGTGATGCTAATAACTATGAAAATATCACTGATTTACTACCACTTTTAAGTTAAACAATCAACTATGAAAATAGTGATTGCAATGGGCTTTAAACTTTTCACAGGCACAGCCTACAATGGTTTTAGATTATATTTAAATAAAACTACTTTCCTCTCATAGAATTCAGAAACTCACCTCAATCACACATGTGCCAATTTCAAAGCAAATTAAGCAACAAATATAATACAGCATTTTCACATTTCAACAGAAGTATTCAATATAACCTGAAGTTCCCCTCCCTAGGCGATGTACTGGAACAGGGTGAGGCTTTTGGTGTGCTTCAAAGGTACATTTATTGTTGGTTTCCCATTGAAGTTGTGTTAAAACTGTTCTTTGCTGAAACAGACCTCCAGGCAGAACTTGCAGGCCAGAAGGCTTATTTAGAGCAATCTGAATTCATAATCAAGATCACAATTAGGAAAACAAATATTGAAGACTCTCTAATTGTTCAGAGTACATGAAGTAGTTAACATTTCCTTATATTTGACCATTAGATGTAACTCTTTTTGTTCTTATATTTAAGACCGGAAGGAGTAATCAATTCTCATGTTAAAGAATCACTTAAAGCATTGAACCAGAATACTAAAAATGTATAAATCTAGCCAAGAGACAACTCTCTACCTATGTTTCCCTCCTTCTCATGACCCAAATTTTAAGTTTAATCATTTTAGTTTCCAAGTTTCAATTCAATAAAACTGACCAGAGAAACACAGTTATAGATATCAATTTGTGAGACAGACATAATGGTAAAATTACATATACTAAGACTTACAATGTCATCATCTTCATACAAGACTTGAATGGTGTGAGGCGCATCGGGCTCCTTCCACGGAAGTCTATGATAGACAAGCTTCGAGCCGGCTCTAGAATGAAGAAGTAATGAAACATGATATGATGGAATACAAAACACCTTACATTATAATACAGAATGAAATATTTTCAATAAAAGAACCTGAGGAGTGTGTTTGGATCAGTAACAACTTTTGCATCAACTGTTATCTATAGAAAATGACACATTATTAATCATAACATTGTACTAAATTTCTATTTCATATTATGTAGTCAAAAGTATAACTAACTAGTTAATGATCAAACCTGGTCACTTTTTATACGCTGCAACCAACTGTTACAAAAAATCAATATAAATAAAAGAAGAAAATTTTGAATTTTTATGATAAAGAAAAGAAAAGGGTTTATGGGATTGGGTTATTACCCTTGTAAGGGAGCTGAACTTTTGTACTTGGTGGAGTAAAACTCAATTAGTGTTAAACCTGAAATTGAACCAAAATCAAATCAAATTCAAATATCAACAAAAAAAGAAGAGAGGGGAATTTAGTGATCAAACCAGCATCGGAGGGTCGAACGACGTCGTTGTAGGAAAGGCCGTCGTTCAATTCCGGCCAAGGAACTCCGATTTTCTTCTGCCTCGACATTCAATTCCACTTCTATATCATAAACATGATTATTTACTTATTAAAACAATAATCAAAATTTACCTCCTATGCTAAATGCTTAAACTCCATTAACCATGATTTAACTCGAACTTCAGTTCAAAAAATGTGGGTTTGGTAAAATCCGATTTTGAATAATTTCTTCGCTGTATTTTACTTATTTTAAATCGGGGTTAAGGAAAAAAAAATGCTTAAGTCTATTTATTTTCCATCTAAATATTAAGTCGTTATTGGATGAATTTGGTTTATAAAATATTTTAGAGGAAAGATCCATGATAAATTTTGATCCAATTTAATCCTTAAAAAAAATAAGTTTTTTTTAGTTTTTTTTTTAAAAATAAATTGAATAAAATTAGTCCATGAGAAATTTTAAAAAATTTAATTAAATTTTTTAAAAAATAAAAACTATTTTTTAATCTTTAAAAATAATAAATCGGAATAATTTAGTTATTCGTTCAATTTAGAGAAAAATAAATACAATGTTATTTATATTGAGAAACTACAAATCTAAAATAGAAATTTGTTTGATTCTATAGTGATTTGCGATTCTGAAAGTGTGACTTCCATCATCTCTGACATTTGTTTCAGAAACTGTGTTTTTTTCTTCATATAACGTTTTTCTTCTTCGCCTTCACGTTTCTAAAGTTGTGTTATTGTTCTGTTCGTGTTTTTGAAGGTCCGATTTCATATATTGTTCATGAAGGATACCGTTGTGATTTAATTTGAATTTTATTGACGTTATTTTTTAAATTATATTATAATTTAGTTAATTTTTTTTTTCAGAGATTAAATTGTTTATTTAATTATTGTCAGAGACTTAATTGTCATTTTTTTAATATAAATTAGATGTGGAAGAGTCAAGTTGATGAGTCATGAGATAAGTTAACAAAAAAGACCTAATTTTCTAACTGTGGTTCACATAAAGATTAATTTGGTCCGATTTATTTTTCTTAAAGATTAAAAAATGCTTTTATTTATCTTAATAATAAAAATGAATCTTTAAAAATTTCTTAAGAACCAAAATGAACCTTTACTCAATATTTTAAAGTTTTCAAAGTTATTTTTATAGGAAAAACATTTTAAATAATAAATTTAAAAACAATACTATCTCTTAAGACAAAGTATTTCACAAACGAAAAACGATTGAAAAGAAGTTGTGGTCAACAATACATCAAATAAAAAGAATTGATTTTAAATGTGTCATTTTTACGGGCGAGGAATTAATACATTTTCTCGTAATACACAATATTTTTCAAAATTTAAATGAGTCCGATGAATGTAAAATCTCAAAATTTTATTTTCTATCTAAATATTTGGAATTTATTATGAATTAATTAAATAATTTGATAAAATTTAAAAGATTAGGTAGAATGTAAAACTAGGTTCTAGAGGGAAGAACTCAAGACTTTATTTTGAGTGAAATTTGATGTTTTGAATCTTTTAATTGATGAGTTAGATTGAATTTTTTTGTGTGGAAACCAATTCATATAATTTAAGAAGTTATAACACACCATACAAATAAGAGAAAAATAGAAGATTTGATGATTAGCATAAGAAGTGATTACCCTGGCTAGAGAATACGCAACTCATTTGTATATCTCCTGAAAAAACTTTACCAAGAAATTGAAACTACTATAAAGGAAAGTTCTACAATGATCAATAATAACACCAAATTCTGAGAAATGAACGAATATTTTGTTTAGAACTTTGAGACTCCACAACTTCCAAATAATTCACTTAAAATAAAATATATATAACATTTGTAATATCAAGAACTTGAACTCATTTCAAAGCAAGTAGAAGACCCGAAGCTTCACCGTCCCTTACGAAAAAAAGAGGCTTTGACCCAACTAGAAAAAACCATAAAAAATTGACCCTTGTCATATCTCAAACAACAACCAAAACTTGCAACTCCTAGACCATAGTGAAATGCAGCATCCACATCACATTTGAACATCCCAAGAGGGGACTTCACCCATCTAATCCCAACTGGTTCATTAACTATATGTCTCTCACCATGTTACCCAATCATTCAACAGTGTTTGACTTTGTGCTCTATTAGTAACAATAACATGAGATTCAATTTTGTTATCCCACTCCCACTCCCATATCTTAGATTTAACTTAAAAATACTTTTTAGTTGTAACTCTCTAGTCTTATCTCTCCATATATTAAAGTTGAGCGGTAAGATATATAAAATTGGGACAATTATACTTCCGACGGATTCAACATTCAACCTCATTAACCACTTAATCTCAACCTCATGATGTACTATCGAGGGATTCGACATTCAACCTCATTAACCACTCAATCTCAACCTCATGATCAACTTAAAAAGACGTAAAACAGAAAACAATAATTATTTTGACTGTAAATTAACACAAGAATGTGAGGTAAACTGTATTTGAATCATAATAACCACACACAAAAAACAGCATTGCAAAACGTCGACATTCACATTCTTTCTCTTTGCCAGTGAAGAATAGTATAAACATTGAAAATGAAGTAATAAATCATCATTCACATAAAACCAATAAATACAATACTAGTTTTGTATTGGCATTTTATTTACTTATTACTTGTGTTTCAGCATTACTTGAGCATAAAAGTAAAGAAGAAAAATCTAAATACGAAAACATTTTGCCAACGGAGGCATTCAGTGTGAAAGGGAAAAACCGAAAAAGGAGTAACAAATTACACACTCAGAGTACAGAGACAATTACACTGCAGAACACACAATAACAAATTCACCATCAGCAAAATACATCAGTTGATGAAGTTGCTGTCAGCTGAAGGGAAGCTGCATTCCATTTCATAGCATCATCACCACAGTGCCTGTCTTTAGATTTAACCACAGGTAACTGGACCGAACCAACATCGGAAGTTTCTATTGCAGACAACTTTTTTGCAGCAATTGCCTTCAGCCTGTATCTCTCAGCTCTTGAGCCGATAACTTGGCCCAACACCGATGCTGCAATGGTAAATGCCATGGCTGATTTAGGCATTAAGACAGACTTCCTAAGCATTGCTATGAATGGAACAGCGGCATGGACAGCAGCAAACCATGATGGTGAAAATTTCTTGGTATGTTCTCGCCATATACCCAAGGGAACATTAGCTGCCATCCCCATCATCCCTATCACAAGAACTTTTGTAGGCAAGGACTGAGGGCGTAGATTCTTTGCAAATGCAGTGCGTGCTATAGCCGCCCGGGCCTCAACTATTACCTGTGGACACTTGTATTTCATGCCGGCAGGTGGCTGAATAGCCTTCGCTACAAGTGGAAGGACATTACTAACAGCACGGTATGACTTTGCAATTGGGCAGTTTCCATCTTGCAGCCAGTCATTGCCTGCCTCATGCTTTGAACCATTCTGAACATCGGTTAAATACACACGTCAGGGACACTGAAAAAGTAATGCAAAAGTTGAACTATCTTAAAATGTATACCTGTGAAGAAGGTTCTTTTTTTGATGACTTGGATTTTTTATTCTGGTTTTTCCACTTCTCAGAAAATGCGTCAAAACCGAACCCGCCGAATCCAAATGATGATAGACTAATAGTTGCTGCCTTTGCAGCCAAAGGGTTGAATTGGGATTTTGGATGTTCATGGTTCACTTTCTCTACACGCTGAAAAGATCTCTCAGATAAAGGAACTACACCATCACTCCCATGGAAAAGCCTAAATGCCAAATCAAAATTGGGACCATCTTCAAAAATTGGACCTTTAGCTGCACGCACCTGTGTAAGAGATATTTTGTAAGTATATCAGTTTCGATTTGAAATTAATAACAAACAAGTAAATGTTGTGATTGTAGCATAATGTCATAGCAAGATAGCACCATGTATTACAGATGATTTCATATTATAAGAATATATAACTTATAAGTTACCAGCACATGGTGATAACGAAAACACAAAGGTGAAATGAGAATTATGTCAGCCAAAATGGAAACTTACAGGCATAGGAAAAGCCAAAGGCGAAACAAATGAGAAATTAGTCGGTTCATTGATGTTCCTCAAGAACGGACACCTAAGGATAGAGTCCTCGTTTAGGTCTCTGGTAAAAAAGTCCATTCTTCCTCTTCAAATCTAACAGACCAACAAAAGGGGAAATCATAAATAACAAATGCATCATGGAATTGGAATTAATGGTAAGAGACATAACCTAATAAAGGGTTCAGTGAGTTCAATTTTCAGAATTTTGACAAACAAAAGTAAATGAAAACCTTAAGACTATAAAAGACCAAGTTTCTGAAATTCGGCTTGCAGTGAAAACCAAACACACACACACACACACACACCAGGATTCAATACCAAATGGCTAATACTGAACCCAAATGATAAAATAGAGCAACATTAAAATAAAAAATCTCTAATTCTTCCAGTTCAGACTTCAACCTTGAATCCTACTAACCCTCTTTCTCCATCCCCTGTTGTCATAAACAAGGGATGAGGTAGGAGTTGTAATTGAATCAAATCAACAAGACTAGCATTCAAATATCAATTAGTGACTTCAGATTTAAGCAAGTTGAACATTTCCACTTCCCAAATTGCACAATTCACATCACTAGATGTTCTAAAATATATAATCTTTTACATCTCCAAAAGTCAACAACTCAAGAACAAATACAAATGAATTTTCCACCAAAACCCATTATAAAACAATTTAACCACGATCAAGCCCAATTTACAAATTCAACCATAAGTTCAAAACAGATGGAAAAATCGAAACTTTTCAACAGTAGTATCTAAAATCCCAAAACAAAAAACACACAGAAAGAGAAAGCAAAAACCAATTTATCACAGGAAAAAAATAGGGTTGGGAAAATCACCCAAATGAAAAAATTGATCCAAATTGCTTCACCGTAGAAACAGATAATAAATCAATGAGCTTTAAGAAAATAATAACGAAATATTTAAATAAAAAATAAAAGAGCAGATACCTTTGGGGGATAGCAAGGGGCACACGCCAATGAATATATCTAGAGAGAGAAAGTGAGGAGAGAGAAAGGGAAGAATTAAAGCAAAGAATGGGATGGAGAAGGTGGTTAGGTGAAAGAGATGCTAACAGCTGCAATGCAAAAAACAATTTGAAGATTTTTCCTTTTTTTTTCTTTCTCTTTCGCTTCTCCAAAAATTAATTAATGTGGATAGTGGTTATTGAAATTTGGTATTTTTTATTTTTTGTTTGAAGAGTAAAGAGAGAAAGAAAGAAAAAAAAATAAAGTTATGAAAGTCAATTATGGCTGTGACATGCACACGCCAAAGTAGACACAACCAAAGTTGAATGAGAATGTGCTAGGCACGGTGTTTCTGTTTACAAAGTATTATTCATATTTTTTTAATTAAAAGATTAGGTCAAGTTCTAGTTCTGTAATATTATTACAAATGTTTACAATATCTTTTTTAAATATACTTTTATCATATTGTATAAAAATTTGCATAGAAGTTTTAATTATTGAAGAATGTGTGTATATATATATATATTAATATTAATATTGTGAATATTGGTCTATAATATGGTTTGATGTGGTCAATGGGGTTGGTGTGTAATTGGTTTAGTTGTTGTGTTGGTGGCTGTGCATGCTTTTATTATTATATATTAATATTATCAAACTTTGAAGAAATTCCCTTTTACTTATGACTTTTACTTCGTATGTATCATTGTGAATGTCAATTTTTATTAATTAAAGAATGTCATTTTTTTTTTCTTTCATTTCACGTATTTAAAAAATAATAATAAACACTTATTAATATTTGTTATACCAAAAAATCTTAATGAATATTTCTCAGTATCGAATAAAATATAATACAATATTTTAAAAATGATATATATAATATTATTATATATTATAATTAGAAAAATAATAATTAATTTTACATTAAAAAAATCATATTTATTTTAAGACAATTTTTTCTTTTAAAATGACACTTTATTATAAAAGGTAAATTTGTTATCGATGTTTTGAAAATGATAAATCTTGCACTTTATTTTTTAAATTAATTTTTTTCTTTCTAAAATGCCATCCACTATAGAAGGCAAATTTATCACAATATGCTATAAGATAATATTTTATTTCATAAATTATTGCCGTCCTTTCCTGATGTTTAAGGGAGATTATTCGAGTCAATATACTTTTAATTATTTCTTTGTTCATCTCATGAAATGAAAGGTAAATTTATTAACCTAAGGAAATATTATAAGAATAGACCGTGGTTTAATTTTTACCATATACATCAGATAGTAACAGATTATTTTTATTGTGTGTCCATACACCTCAATCACTTTTTTGTTTTTTAAACTAATTTTTGACAATTTGCCCTTTCTTATAAGGAAAGGAAAACAACGTGCCTCTCATACTTACATTCCCAATGCAGAAATATTTCGATAAAATCACATTTATCTCTGTTTTAAGATTTAGTTTATATATACATTCATTATGAATACGATCATTTAAATATATTTTTATTTAGATTTAATTATATTTTTAACTTTTTTATTAATTTATGATATTAATCAATTTTCGACAATATATAATACAAATATTAGAATAATTAATACAATTAGAATAAAATAACGTAAAAACTTAATTTTTAACTTCAGAAATTTTTGATATTTGTAATTTAATCAATAACAAATAAATAATTAATACATCTATATAATTTTATATCATATGATTATATATTATATCATTTAAAATATGTCAAATGATAATTTTTTAATTTAAAAATTAAATGAAAGACTAAATTTATCGACTATTAAAATAAAAAAATTATTTTGTAAATTTATAAAATAGAAAAACTAAAATTATAATTATTTATTTACTATTTGTCTGCTTGGCTAGTCAAACACAGAATAGTTTATAGATCTTTGAGTCGATTACTCATTAGAATTTTTTAATTATCCCTATATAATCTTCATATATATATATATATATATATATATAGTCGTACATGATTCGAACCTAAAAAATATTATTTGATTCGAAACTAAAAAAATATTATTAGTGAGTTAATTATAATAAAATTTAATATTTTTTTAAATATATATATATATATATATATATATATATATATAATATTCTATTCTTTTTGTCTCACAATAATCGACTACGGATTATAAAAAGTGAAGAAAGCAAAAAAAGAATACTACTTTTATTAATCTATTTTATAAAAAATTGATACATTGGCATTAATGTAAAAAGGTACAACAAAAAAAAGGTAAGCATGTGATATTAAAAATCGAAATAATCATTCATTTTAAAACAAATATTTGGTACAAATGGGTCGAGTAACAGAGAAGATAGTATTAAACTTAAAAGTGTGTACAAAAAACGTAAAAGTGATAGTGTGATTCACGTGCTTCTTTGTCTATCCAATAATTGATGTCCATCGATGATCCTTGCAAATGGATAGCTCGTAAAATTGAGAGGATTTTGGAGAGGAGGGGAAAGGGGAGGTTTATGATAAACTTTTCCCATTGTTTGAGAGTCTTCAGGAAAGAGAAATGGTTTTGTGATTTTCCAAATAAATTTAAAGCCTCCTCTTCCAATGCTTATTTTTTTCAGCTCCCAAAATTGGGCGGTTTATGCAGCATCCATAAATAAAGAAGTAAATAATGATACAGCAATATCTGAGGTACCATGTAGCACATAAGAATGAAATCAAAGAAATATGAATTCACCCAACAGAAGGAAGCTTGCTGCAATGTTGCTCGTGCGCTTGAACCGAATAAAACAACAGGAATCAGTGCAAGCATCATATCCAAATCCAAATGTATCTATTTCATTGCTTATCAAAACTAGAAGGTGCAGTTAACGGGTGCGTTACACCTAGGTCAGTTCAAAAAGAATTTATACTTGATGATTCAATGAATCAATAATGACCATCTAAAAAAGAACTAATAAGGATGAGTAAGGAAATTTCAAGTCATGACTTTAGATGCCATTTTCAGAGACGATCACACCTTTCAAGGAAGGCCCTCAACGATAAATCATGCAACAGCTACTTGTAAGTTATCTATAACTGAGAAGTGTTTACAATTACAATAGACTACACTATATAATTTTATATTGGTACTATATGCAAAACCGAAAAACAACCACCCTGATCATATGTCTACTGGTTTTTCTTGAGATCGGATGTGGAAAGGAATGATCTCGGTTTTTGATTGGACTTTCTTGTTTTGTTGACGTCTGGACTGGAACTTCTAATAATGAAAAGGAAAGTCTCCACAAGCATGGCACCCACCAACCCAAGAATTCCTCCAGCAGCATTCTGAAAACATTGATAAGAAAGGAAGGAAATGATACAAACAGGAGATGAGAACTCAACTAAACTACTCGATGATAACGGATGATATAATGATGTGGAGGGAATGCTAGAAAATTTATATGGTTTGCAATAATTTGGACCATCTGGTTGTCTCGTGCATAGAGATTAATCTAATCAGAAGGTGTTCAATTCAGTTTCCTTGGATGTGGAGGGAATGCTAGAAAATTTATATGGTTTGCAATAATTTGGACCATCTGGTTGTCTCGTGCATAGAGATTAATCTAATCAGAAGGTGTTCAATTCAGTTTCCTTGGATGTGGAAAAGATCATGGCTACCAGTATCATAAGATCCATGCGAGTTGTATATCCATTCAATACAAAATTGAACTCAATTGATACAAATCTCTAGTGTGTATCTATTTGGACATGAGTCCTATCTTGAATATTCATTCTAATGAATCACTACTTAAACTTGGTAAATTTTGGCATATAGTTTAATAATATGTCGGATTTTATTTTGTTCTTCGGTGTTTCCCTGAGTAGTTTGTTCGAGTTTGGGAGTTAGCAGGTTGGCTACCTCTTAGGTTGGTTTGTAATTCTGTGGCTTAATTTGGCATCTCTTGAACCAAATTTAGCTTTTGTCAATACATTTGTTTATCTCATACAAAAATATTAATGTAAAACAGAATTTAGACAATACCATGGCAGGACTGTGATCAAACAAAGCTCTAAATGCTGCATATCCAACAAGATAGCCAGTAAACATTGTAACCAAAACGTGCATACCTGCAAAAATTACAAGAAAAAGAAATCAAATAAAAGATACTTGACAGAAAATATCTCATTACCAATGCCATGCATGAAGTGTGATATACTCAATGCATGATCATGAACAATGAAAGGCAATAAAATGCAATCCTCTTTTCACTAATTACATGATTTTTCTTAGGTTGTTAAATTCAATTAAGAACTTCATATAAAAATAAATAAACTCTGGTACCATGAAAACACATAAAATACCCAAGAAAACAAAACAACCGACAACCATTTGAATTACAATTCTGCAGCCATTCTAATAACTTTTGAAAACAAAAGCTCTGGACAAACTGCATTATAATGTATCGCATACTTGATTCAGCAACAAATCGAAGGTACTAAAAAATGAGATCATTGAGCAAAACAAGTTACTCAAGCCAGCAATATTCAAATTAACAAACCAAAGCTTCAAAGGATACTCAAATTATTCATTTTTTTTAGTGAAAAGACAAGCTACTAATGAAAGAACTTATTTTCCGTTTTACCAATAAGTAACTTAACTAATGAACAGACAAAGATCTACAATCTACACATAAAACTTGATTGATATGCTAAACCCTCATAATAGATAGAAGTGAACAAGAATTTACCAAATCCTAATTGATCCTTGTATGAAGAGAATGGTTCCTGAACATCTTCCTTTGGTGTAATATCCTTCACAAGCTCCTTATATGCTTTTCTCTCTGCTAAATCTTCCAACTTTTTCAGCCTAGCCTTCAATTCTTCACTCTTCACACCAAAGAATCAACATAACAGTTACTTGCATAGCTCCCCAACAAAAAAAAAAAAATTCAAGCAAAACTTCATAAACATGTATAGCTGAAACGTTTGGCCTGTTTGGATTGCTTATTTGAATTTATCTACTAGCATAATCCCTTGTGAGACCTTATAGAAATAGTTTATGACATGTTTCTAAGTTGTTTTCATCTTATTATCATAAGATCTTGCCTTATATGAAAACAGTTTCACTTTATTTTATCTTTTGTTTTAAAAATCTCATCGCTGCTAGTTTCGCCCTTGTTTTATCCGGTTACACACAAATAGACTATGTGAAGTAACTTATTTGAATGCAACTGAAAAAAAAAACAAGCCTGAAACTAGCAAAAGTTTAGAAATGTCTTATACATCAGCACTTAAACGATAAATTTCTTATAAATGCTTATGCTATAAGCTCCTAATTAAGCTGTTAATTGATATGCGACCGTGATCTATCAAATATTTTCCACGTCGAATCAATCTAATTATGTATCAAGAACAAATTTTGAAACCAAAAAAATAAAATAAAATCTGAAAAAGTATTTCGATCTATAAGAATTATGAAAAAGTAAAAAAAAAGAGTAATGATAATGATAACAAGTAAGGAAACGAAAGTAGGGTTTGACCTTTTCTCTGGGTTTAGGACTGGAGAAGACGAAGCGGGTACCCGATAAGAGACGGGTCAAATCGGGTCTGGTGGATGGATGAGAGGCGATCCAGACAGCACGAAGTGGCTCGTACGGTAGCTCGGATTGTATGAGTAGATCGGAGGATGTTTGTCGGAGTTGGGGGGAGAGAGTGGCGTCGTTGGAGGCTCCGGAAAGGAAAACCCGAATGGAGTCTGTAGTTGATATCACCAACCCGACCCGACTTGAGCTATTATCAGTAGAAGACATTATTGGTGGTTTCAGACACCGTTCATGCGCCAGAGAGCATGTAACACTCTTTTCTAGTTTCTTTTTTTTTTTTTTATCTATATAAGTCGTTTCTGATTTCTAATTTTCAATTAATTCAACTCTTTTTTGTGAAAAATATCGGAGCCACCTCTTTTAATATTTTGCAATTTAAAATGAAAATAAATATAACCAATAATTGGACTCAAGTTTAATAAGTTTTTATAAAAAATCGTATAAAAACCAAAAATTATTATGTATAGCAGTGTCAAAAGAATGAGTTATCTTATAGTAGTCTATAGTCACGGCAAACACATGTTTTATTGTTGAGTGTGATTTGGGTTTATATTGCAAGTTTGGAGATTGGCACATCGGCTGCTATATAATTTGCAACATTTAGAGAGAACTCTGAGAAGGTATTGTAATGTAAACTAGATAGCGGTATTGTATGCTCGCACAACCATTGCAAGCACGAAACCACATTTAGGATATAGAGACCTCGAAATCGAAATGAAATTTGTATATAAATATAAATCGATTTAATATTTTAAATAAATTTTAAGTTAAAATTAATCTCAATAAATTATTCAAAAAAATTATTTTTGATTCTTTTTCTTAAAAAAATTTCGAGAAAAATAAATATTAAAAAATCCCAATAAAATAATTTTTCTAGATAAAAAATTTCAAAATTAAATTTTCAAATTCTTTTTACAAAAATTGACTTCTTCTAAGAAATCTTTTTCGAAAAAAATAAATATAAAAAATTTCTAGACAAATAAAATTTCGAGAAAAAAATGATTTATTATTATTTTTTTTAGAAAAATAAATTTCAATTTGGTTTTTTAAAAAAATTTAAAATTGCTAAACTAATTTTTAAATTAATTTAATTAACTTGTTTGTTTTAAATATATAATTTAATTCATGAACCATTTAAATAATTTAATTTATTTATGCAGTATAATTAAATTTATCAATACCATCTAATTAACTATATATTTTATATACCTCTAACCTCAATGCAACCATTTATCTTTTTCAAAATAACTACAAATACAAAGGTGAAAATAAACTTCAAGGTTTATGGTTGAGTGGTCATAACTGCCTGTAAAATTTATTATTTTTGACACTATACTCATTTTTTATTTTGAAAAAGCTATCAATCATATTTACATTTTTTGCAGAACAAGTTGGAGTATATGATCATTTTTAGTTGAGAGCTGTCAAATAATTCGTTCAAAAAATACAACTAAAAACCTTCTGTTGAGGCTGATTGTAGACTGAGCCTTGTGACTTTAAAATAAATAAACATGACATACAAACAAGATACATGCTGCTGTGAAATCTTCAAACAAGATACATGGCATTAAAAAATATAGCAAAGTCTCACGATTATGTAATTGTATGCAAGTTCCCTGCAATTGTATGCAAGTTCCCTAAAAAACCAAATGCCACTATGCCAGATATAAACAAGGTATTAGAAAGATACATTTCTTCCTTCCGGAAGTTTTTAGGAACCACCTCTTCTTCATATTGTAACTGAGTTGTTATTATTACTATTGTTCTCAGATAAACTTTGCTTCCTCTCTGCCTGAAGTGACCGGCATAATGATTCGAGTTTTTCTTTCTGATTTTGGGTTTTCTTCAGTTGTTTCTTCATGCGCTCGCACTGCTCACACAATGAAAAAAAAAATATTTTTTAAGGATAAAAAGTGAAAATTACTATATTATGAGATGAGAAAAACATATTTATGCCTATATTATAGTGCCTAACACACTGCTTTATTGCCAATTAATCTCATATATTATGGAATAGTAAATGGTCAAGAACAACTATTACCTCGTCAACTAACTCTATAAGCGTAATATCAGACTTGTCCGATTTATTCTTCAAGAATTGATTCTCCTTCTTGAGTTCCTTCATTGATTTTGCCGTCTGATTTTAATTACAACAACGGAAGAGGAAGACAACTTCAGAATTGTAATCATCCAGATAAGATATGATTAAAGCAAATACAATTTGAACAAATCAAATATTTAAGAGAAATTAAGCTTACCTTCTCAATCTCTTGTTTAAATGTTTCAAATGCATCCTTGCTCTTTGTCAATGCTTCCTGAAATTCAATGCATGTTTAAGAACACACGGTCATAGTAATTTATAAATATCTACAAAAGAAAAAGAAGAAAAAAGTTTACCTCCAAAACAATGTTGCAAATTACAATATACAAACAAGACTATTATGCAAATAATATACACATTATAGTAAAATAGTCAAATTGTGACATGAAAAAGAAAAGAAAAAAAACACACATGGAATTGTTGGAATTTCTCCCCATCAGTTGTCAGCTGCAAACGCAAATTCTTCTCGGTTGCCAATAACTGAGATACTTGTTCTGCATATAATTTCATCTGGGACTGTTCCTGAGCCAATTTTTCCTCATGTTGCTTAATTTTTAATTCAGCAATTTGTAGTTCCAATGACTTTTGTTTCAACTGTTGATTGAGGCACAATAGTTAAGTAAATCGATATCAAAGTTAATAAATATGACTACCATAAACGTAAGAAAGTAAAATAAACGCCACCTTCTGGGCATATTGCTGCTCAGATAGTTCATATTGCTCAGCAAGCTGCTTTAGATTGTTTCTTAACCTGTATTAAAATCAAGTTGAATTATTATAGGCTCGACATGAAAAAATCATAGGATTGTAAAATAAAACAAATACTTCGCCTTTGTTCCTTTTGTATTCCTTTTGTAAAGATTCGTTGTATGGTGCAAGAAAATAAATACCCAAGATGAAACCAAAACAAATCTCAACTTTTGAGCTTGGGGAGAGGTGAACCAAACACAGGCAAAAACAATATTATACAATGTATTATATGATCATAAAACTAAAGCAGAAATATTTAATACTAAATTTTATATCTTCATATCTTTTCAGGGTCTTACATGTCGTTCTCCTTTAGCTGAGAGAGACAATCATCCTTTCGTTCTTCAAGCCTCATGCTCACATCCTGTAGCAGAGAGAAGTTTACAATGCCAACCGTCTCACAGGAAGATAAAAAAAACTCAAGTTTCATTTGATGTGAAATAAATATTTAAACATATCATCTGAATTAGAGAATTACTGTTGAAAGGAAGAACTATAACAAGATGTGGTAACTTTGTGGTGGCTTTTTTGCACATTTTAATAAGATAATTGATAAATGATGCCATACCCATGAGCCAGGTAGAAACAAGATTATTCTCTTAAAGACCTGGGGTCGATTTTCCATTCTTAACGAAGACATTTAGATTTGGGAGTAAGTATTCAAGGTATATCTGTTAAAATAAGAACCAAGAAATAGAGTTGAAAAGAAATAACTATCTTATTGAATGAATAGAAGAGAGAGAAGAGAGGGTTTCCCCTTCTACAATGTAGCCACTACTCAATAACTCTATTCATTAAATGTTTACAATACTTGATCAAATCACTCTATCCTTTTATGATTCTATCCTCCTATTTATACAAATATTCCTCTAACTAACTTACTACTCTAATTCCCCTTTATTCTATAGCCTAACAGTATCACTTGCTTTTTTAATGACTTCACTGTAGATTTAGAATTACAGTCATGTTTGTTTCCATCTACGAGGCCTCATTTAGTATGCAACGTTTTTTTTTCAACAACCAAACCTTTTCCTACTGGGTGAATTTTGCTATAGGCATAATCAACGTCAAGAAGTCCTATATTACATCCATCTCCTAGGTACCAAAGGCAGCACCCTTTAAATGAAAAGAATCCATCCCAATAATATATAGAAAATAACAATTATTGTTTGCTCACCCTTATTCTTTGATTTAGATTGATTGCATAGCTCAAAAGTAGCAACGATATATCTTTGGATGACAAGCAGATCAAAGAACACTAGTTTTAAGGCAATCCATCCCCTATTCTCTGCTCAAAGATTAAATTTTTATACTGATTCGTTTTTCAACCGATTCTTTATCAGTGCCTCCAGGTAGCATTGTCGTTATCCTTCTCATATGCAAAAGTTCAGCCCATTTTGGTTATTGATGCATCACAATTATTTACAAATAAAAATATTGTTTCCATAATCACATATAATTGCATTCTCCACCACAAGTTAAAACGTGGAAGCATACCAAATGTACACTATGTTCAAAATACCATATATTTTAAACTATAGATAATGATCAAACCTTGATTGCATCTTGGAACTTGGCTGACAAGTCCTGCCTTAAGTTTTGTCCCTCAGTTGACACACGTTTACATTCTTCCTGAAAATAATGAAGCATGAATCCTAATTCTTTCATTAACAAAGTCAAATTGCTGTTCTTAAAGTAAAATCATAGTGGAACCCTTTTCTAATGAGATGACATTTTTTATGGAAAGAAAATGAAATATTATTATGAAGAACGGAGGGGATATACGACATGTGCACGAATTAGATATCCTCCAAAACATAAACCAGGTAGAAGTCACATTCATGTAATAAAAAAGGAACTTATGATAAAGAGGAGATGCAACATGGAACATGAAAAACTTGAATGCAACAAGACTGCTCAATTTCTCCACATATCAAAAACAACAACTACCATGTAACAACCATAAGCAGAAACAACAAAAAAGTGAGCCTTGATACCAAAATCTTCATACAAATCGACAAGAACTTCCCACAGAGGAGGAGCAGACCACACCAAATAACTACCAAGAATCCCAAAAAAGATTGTCCTAGAGGAAAGTAAGTGCCTTAAACGCAAACGTAAGGCCTATAAATTGCTAAAAACTCATTTGATAATAATCCATAGAATAGAAGTATAGCTATTCAGACAAAATAATTGACTTAAGAGAGGGCATTGGACGTCCAAATAGGTTTTTGGAAAAGGAACCTTTTGGATGGTTAGGAATGTGAATTAGAAACTGAAAAGTTGTGCAAATATGATGCCACAAATATTTGGGAAGTACTGCTTCCATTCCAAATATTTTGTAGTTTTAACATTTCATTTTTATTTCTAAATAATAGATGTTTTAAAAACACCAAGATATAATCTTGTTTTCCAATTATACCCTTAGATACAATTAAGATTATTTGTGTTTACGAGATTGCTTATCTGGAGTATTTATATTCTTTTCAATGAAAAATGAGGATTTGTAGAATAACTAGGGTGGTTTAGTACAAACAAATTTACATGAATTAAATGATTTCTTAATCTGTTTGCAAAAATCTTAAACCACCAAACATATGAAATGGAAGGAGTACAATAGGAGGAGAAAATCAAACTCAAATATTTGTGTTTACGAGGAGAAAATCAATTATACCCTTAGATACAATTAAGATTATTTGTGTTTACGAGATTGCTTATCTGGAGTATTTATATTCTTTTCAATGAAAAATGAGGATTTGTAGAATAACTAGGGTGGTTTAGTACAAACAAATTTACATGAATTAAATGATTTCTTAATCTGTTTGCAAAAATCTTAAACGACCAAACATATGAAATGGAAGGAGTACAATAGGAGGAGAAAATCAAACTCAAATACTTTGGAAGGATAGGAAATAATGGGCTGAAAATAGAAATCAAATTCAATCGACAGAACTGAAGTATTCCATTACACCACAAGGGAATGCACTTACTGGATCAAAGTTAACCCAATTTTTTTTCATTCAAAGGCCAATGTTAACCTCCTGCCTAATTTTTTTTATTGCTCTCAAAGTAAAATTTCTTTATTGGAAACGAATAAGCTTCAATCAGGCAATATAACTTCCCGGCAAGTTTAAAAAAATCATCAACAGATCTTAACTGCAAATAAGAAAGACAATACTTTGTGGTATTCGACATCTAGTAATTCCTAAATATTACACAATCAGTTTCAGAGGTAGTGGAGTAACAGAAAAATACCATCAGCATTTTATTTTGACGCTGTAACTCCCTGCATAGTGACTCAAGCTTGTCTCTGACAGCAAGAGCTACAAAAAGAAAGGAAACAGTCAATGAACAAGAATCCCAAAAAAGATTGTCCTAGAGGAAAGTAAGTGCCTTAAACGCAAACGTAAGGCCTATAAATTGCTAAAAACTCATTTGATAATAATCCATAGAATAGAAGTATAGCTATTCAGACAAAATAATTGACTTAAGAGAGGGCATTGGACGTCCAAATAGGTTTTTGGAAAAGGAACCTTTTGGATGGTTAGGAATGTGAATTAGAAACTGAAAAGTTGTGCAAATATGATGCCACAAATATTTGGGAAGTACTGCTTCCATTCCAAATATTTTGTAGTTTTAACATTTCATTTTTATTTCTAAATAATAGATGTTTTAAAAACACCAAGATATAATCTTGTTTTCCAATTATACCCTTAGATACAATTAAGATTATTTGTGTTTACGAGATTGCTTATCTGGAGTATTTATATTCTTTTCAATGAAAAATGAGGATTTGTAGAATAACTAGGGTGGTTTAGTACAAACAAATTTACATGAATTAAATGATTTCTTAATCTGTTTGCAAAAATCTTAAACCACCAAACATATGAAATGGAAGGAGTACAATAGGAGGAGAAAATCAAACTCAAATATTTGTGTTTACGAGGAGAAAATCAATTATACCCTTAGATACAATTAAGATTATTTGTGTTTACGAGATTGCTTATCTGGAGTATTTATATTCTTTTCAATGAAAAATGAGGATTTGTAGAATAACTAGGGTGGTTTAGTACAAACAAATTTACATGAATTAAATGATTTCTTAATCTGTTTGCAAAAATCTTAAACGACCAAACATATGAAATGGAAGGAGTACAATAGGAGGAGAAAATCAAACTCAAATACTTTGGAAGGATAGGAAATAATGGGCTGAAAATAGAAATCAAATTCAATCGACAGAACTGAAGTATTCCATTACACCACAAGGGAATGCACTTACTGGATCAAAGTTAACCCAATTTTTTTTCATTCAAAGGCCAATGTTAACCTCCTGCCTAATTTTTTTTATTGCTCTCAAAGTAAAATTTCTTTATTGGAAACGAATAAGCTTCAATCAGGCAATATAACTTCCCGGCAAGTTTAAAAAAATCATCAACAGATCTTAACTGCAAATAAGAAAGACAATACTTTGTGGTATTCGACATCTAGTAATTCCTAAATATTACACAATCAGTTTCAGAGGTAGTGGAGTAACAGAAAAATACCATCAGCATTTTATTTTGACGCTGTAACTCCCTGCATAGTGACTCAAGCTTGTCTCTGACAGCAAGAGCTACAAAAAGAAAGGAAACAGTCAATGAACAAAAATTAGTAAAAGATTAACTGCTGCCAATTATTTAAGATTCCAAAAAATTGTCTCGAAAAATATACCATTCTTCCAAACTGTGTTTCTCAACAAAATAAAAGCTAATCCAACACTCCAACCTAACCCAAACTAATAAAAGAAGGAAAAAAAAAAACTTATTACCATGTTTAAATGGTCATTTAAAGAAATAACTTGTTGATACACTTATATTAGTACAAGAGAGAAATAATAAATATCAGTGTACACAATGGTGGTTTGATTCCTTTACAGAATTTAAGAATCAAATAGTGTTCCTATTTTCTCTCATCCTCTCAAATACCTTCCTTCACTTTCTCTTGGTTTCTATTATCATACTACGAAACTTCACAAATGCTTTCAAGGGGAGATTTCAAAACACTTTATTCAAAATCAGAGTATTCATTGCAACATACCTGCGTCTCTTTCAGCCAATACTTGTTGGTACTTTAGCGAAAACTCTAAGAGCTCCTTTTCTGATTTAAGTGTACGCTTTGAAACCTTGCGCTTTTCACCAGTTTCCTGAGAAATTTAGAAGTTCAACCATTCAGTCTCTGCTGAATGTAGTCTCATGTAATCATGTATGACATGCCAAAAGATAAAAGATAAAAAATATCTCATACTGACCAAAAGAGAGGAAGAGAGGAGGGGAAAAAAATATTATCATAGAAACTAATCTAACCCTTTATGAGTCATTATTTTGTCAACTAATCCAAACCCTTAGTGAATCATTATTTTGTCCTCTAACCCTTCCGAATGAATGCACTACTCAATAGTACCTAAACAAACCTTGTGAATCATTATTTCATATTAAACTTGTAAAGACATTACTATAAACAACTCAAGAATTGCCATATCATTCAATACCCTGATGTCTATTCATCATGAATTCAAAGTTATTATATTTCGACAGAAAACTCCAAAACAATTGTCCATAATCCATATCAACCCCACAAACATAATCTAACAATGATGTCCAATTAATTTAATTTTTATTACTTAAAGAAAAAGAACAGTCTGCTATTTATTTTCCATAACTTTACCGAGCACAAAGAAAACATAGACTTGTTGGTTTGTGACAGTTTATGGTTTGAACTACCAAGAACATGTCTAACCAACCATTCGAAATAAATATAGGAAATATAAAATTGGAGGCAAATGAACTCAGAGAGTCCAAAATAAAGGGAGATCAAATCATGTAGGCACGTAGAAGAATAGATATATTTACATTTCCAATGTATGCAGAGTTATATGGGAATTAACATAATTTACTTACTGATTTTTTGTTTTTTGAAGAATCAACCATCCCTGGAGCACATGCATCCTTTAGAGGCAGTGCTTTTGTCTCCGAAGGTTGTTTTGCTGCAACCACAATTGGTAATAGTAACAGAACCATGTCAGATACTAAAGAAAGAAGAACTAGAAGACATCAATAATGCAATACAGACGTGTGATAGCATGAATTTTTATAAATTTTCAGGCATCTGCAAACCAAATATATTCATTAAAGCACATAAATCACTTAACTTTTATGCTCAAGCATACACAGGAACTCATTAATTATGACAGTTAACAGAATCATTCCGGTCATTTAGATGCCGTTAGGCATGGGATAAAAGACCACACATATAAGAATCTTAAGAGATCCTGTTCCTCTTTCCAACAGAATTGTTCTTCAAATCATGCACATTCAATTTGCTTCAGGAAGGGAAAGTTTATATAGAGTTAGACAAAATGGATAATTCAGAGAGAGAGAGAAGGATTGGCATTAGACCCAACAGAAAATTTGGGCCTCATAACAAAAGGGATACCTAATTCCACACAATATGGAGACTGTTTGAACTAAAATACTAAACACAAAGAAGGCATTCATGTTTTTTAAGACATATCTAGCAAAATAGACATACACACATCAGTAAGGACGACCCCGATTTTGAGAGTCGTGTATGAAATAAGCAAACATGACGAGAAACACCTTATCAGAAACCACAGGCATTCTTCAGGAAAAGGCCCTATTGAACCCAGGGCCTTCTAAAAAAATTCATGAGAAAGAAAATAAACAAAGAAAGAATAAAATTTTGCATTGGTCGTAACACATTGTTCTTGCAGGATACATGATCTAAATAGCAACAAAAAAAATAACTTTCTCTTTAGGTAACATCAATATGTTGCTCATGCAATTCCATTATATTATAAAATAAATAGAAAGTAGTTACTAGGTACAAAGTCTACAAAATGGGGCATTGAGGGTTAGGATAATTACATTTATCTGAACTTTGGCATTCTCCTTGCGGTTGCTCTTTTACCTCACAACATCTGGGTAGTAGAGACTCGGAAACAGCACTAGCTGGTGGAGACGTAATATGCGTACCTTCGATATGTTGCATACAGCTATTAGAAGGAACGTCCACTGAGCAGTCTGAGGAGTTAAAAGTACATGCTTCAGATAAGGAAACGCGGGATGATTTTAGTTCACTAATTTTTGCTTACCGTGATTGTTTTGAAGCTCCTTTTCTCCCAACATGTTTGATGATTCATTAGAAAGATGGCGATTTAAGGATCTGTCCTCCTTGTAATCACTGAGGGGCTTCTCTTGTTCAGGAGTTGGAGTTGCAGGTGCAACAAGTTCTGCAGTTCCTTCAACAAATCCATCTGGCAATGAATCAACTTCAGGAAGCTGGTTTGCATCTGGATTCTGCATTTTGCCTACATCTCAAAAAATCACTTCTTAGAACTATTTGACTACAATTTAAACACTCACTTTATTACATAAAAAAAAAAATCAGGAACACAAGTAAATCACAGTCACAATCTTATTTCAATATTTAAAAAAACATATATTTTGCATCACTGCTTTTATATTCTTTCTTGTAATCATAAGCTAAGATATTATCATGTAAAAAAAAAACACCTAAATTATATTCAAACTTCATTAAGGGTTTTGAAAACATTATTTCTATAAATCTTCAAAACAACAATTAACAAGTATATGATGAGAATTACATGACAACAGAGTTACAACTACGGTCATAAATCATAATATCTCTACAATAGGAGTTAATTTTTTACACACACAACACAACCTAGACACCATAAAAAAAAGCAAGAGATATATTGAATACATCTATTAACAGAACCAGTAAACAAAAGTTTAAACGAACTATAAAATGTTCTATATATATATATATATCGTATTGTATTGGGATATGAATAATTATCACCAACTTCCCTCCCTGATACCAAACAAAACATGTTAAATCGTTGTGCCCAACAACTGAATAATTGAAGAAACCGAACGAGCTCGCAGCAAATAGCTTATGTGCAAAAATCGGTGATCTGGGTGATTAAAAATTAAAGTAAAAATGATTTCTTTAAAAGAAAAAATGGGAAAATCAGAGAGAATACCTAACGGGAGGAAGAAAATGTAAAGTGAGAATAAAAATGTGTTGTTACTTATAACAGTTAATAAAGGGAAAATGAGGAGAAGATACAATAGTGAATGTGTTAGTGGAATTGAATTTCATTACCTTATGTTTCTTCTTTGTATAAAGTTGTCTAGGTATGACTGTCAAGAACTGAAGCAACCCTTTTCGTTGTTTGAAAAATAATCAAGAGTTCAAAGGAGATGCACAAAAGTTGTCGAAAACAAAAATGCACACTATGCAGTGAATCACCGTTTTAGTTATCAAAATTGAATAAACAATTTTGATTACATTGATATTTGAATGTATCAAAATTTATTAATATATTTTTGTTAGTAATTTAGTTATCAAAATTAGAAGTCAAATAATTTAAAATTGAATATCATTAATCAATTAAATTCTTACCTTAAGCTATACCATTATCCTAAATTTTAATTATTCTTTTAATTGTCATTAATCAGTTCAGAGCATTTATAACAAAGTGTTGTGTAAATATGTACTTCTATTGTGGACTAAAAAATATGAGTGGTTATAGATAATGGTGACTAAAGAAACACTATTTCTTTTCACCTTTTGTGAATCTCATTCAACAAATTATAGTAAAAAATAAATGAATTATTTTTAAGTGTTGTGTTGGAGAGAGATTGTTTATTAAGCACCATGAATAAAAGAATAATAATAATAAAAGCACCTAAAATAGAAAATTTTATTGTGGATGATTTAAGTCCATCGCTCATCTAATAAAATGGTAAATGTTAAATTGTAATGTTGTTTAGGATATGACCACAATAAACATGTATCCAAAAATTAGTTCAGAATTTTTTTTTTTGGTACAACACGATGTAAAACGTTTATTTATCTATTTTGTATTTCAATTAATTGATAGATTAATCAAATTAATTGACGATCTTCAATGTAAAAGATGGATTTACATCAATGATGTATGTCTTCTATATTCATAAAATGGTGACTACAGTTCTTTTTAAAAAAATTATAATTCAAATAAGATAGAGAAATAATTATCATTAGATAGAGTAGTTTAGTCACCCAAAGAATACTACTAAGTGAGATGTTATCTAATTGGTGTCTTTTGAGTTTAACGGTGAGAGGTTGAAACAAATAGTAGGAGAAATGTGTTGGACAATGTTTACTTTCGATCTAAACAAAGTACTTGTACTAGTAGTTTGTGTTTGTGCTGTTGTACATATGGTTATGTCATTAAGTGAAGTATATTAGAGAAATGTATTGTGCACCCCTATTTTACTTCTCACCCCCCTCCAATCATAAGGAAAAGACCATATTGCCCTTAGTTTCATCTATAAAAACCTCAAAAAAAAAAATCACTTTCCTTTTTTCACCAATTTCTTCGAAACTTTGAAATATTCAAACCTGCCACCCTACCAAAACTTCGAATCTTTAAAACTTCTGAAATCAAAAAGTAAGACAATATTCGAAGATTTCAAACATTCGAAACATATTTTTATCAGTTTTTCGAAAGTTTCCATGATGATGAAAGTTTTAAAGAACAATTTTCCCAAAAATAATCAAATTTTCGAAACTTTCATATTGAAAGTTTCGAAATATAAAACTTTCGAAACTTTCGTTCAACATGAAAGTTTCGAAATACAAACTTTCGAAAGTTTCGAACAATGCGAAAGTTTCGAAATGGAAAATCTTCGAACATTATGAATGTTTCGAAAAATCAGGTTTCGAAAGTTTGAGATGCATGGAAAGTTTCGAAAGTTTTCGAAAGTTTCGTATTCAGTTAAACTTTTGAAACATGTTTCGAAAGTTTGATACTCTTGAAAGTTCCGAAATGCTTTTCTAGTTTTTTTTATAAATATTTTTCCATTTTTTTTAATATTGATATATTACAGTGCCTAGAACGAGAGGTGCGTTTGGCCAAATTATTCACAACTTGATAGGTGACAGAGGTGATGGTGCAGAGAGAATTTCACCAACAACATCAAACAGACGATGCAACGAAGCAAATCGTTCAATTAGGCAGCGTCGTCGAATACAAGAGGCCCAGGATAATGACGTTGAGCCTACTGAGCATGCACATATGGAGGAGGATGTCCCTTAGCCTCCATAGATGGAGCATGCCGCTGAGGAACAGTATGCTACACATGTTGTCGATACTGATGATGTTGATGATATTCATGATGCTTATGCACATGCTGATGATTCTGATGATGCTGCTGATATTGATGATCAAGATCAGCAGACCGGATTTCCCGGAGGACCGACGGTGACACGTGTGTTGACACAATATGAGCATTATGTGACTCGGATGCTATGGGAAGGAGAGGTATATGTTAATTTATTTTTAATTATATTTAATTATTTGTTTATTTATGTTTAAGTTTATTTCATTTAAATTAAGTGTTTATTTAAGTGTTTATATTAAGTGTTTATTTAATTAATTGTTTATGTAAGTTTATTTAATTAATTAATTGTTATGTAATTACTCGCATGATCGTGGATCATTAAAAGTTATTACTCACGGATTAAAGCTGAAGAAATTTGTCGAAGTTCCTGTGTCAGATCCGATAGAGCATTGAATTCGGGAATCTGGGCTGATGCATCTATCTTCAGGCTACCTCACTATGCCTGATGTTGGTCTGATACTCGCATTTGTTGAAAGATGGCGCAGAGAGACCAACTCATTTCATTTGTCATTTGGAGAGATGACTATCACTTTAGACGACGTCGCGACTCTCCTTCACATCTCACCACATGGTAAATTTTTTGATGCACCTATGAATATGAACACTAATAATGCTGCAAGAGCTGCACATGAGTAATTAGGTTTAACATGGGAGGAAGCATGTGCTGAGATTAGTTATAATAAATGTGTCTATTATAGATTGCAATGGTTGCGTGATTTATATAGCTGTCTCATTCAAACTAACCAGTTTGAGTGTGCGGCTAGAACGTATCTGTTGCATTTAGTTGGCTGCACTATTTTCACCGATAAAACACATATGCGTGTTAAGCCGAAATACATTACTTTTTTTTTATTGATTTACATCGTTGTCAGGACTATTTGTGGGCTTTTGCGGCACTAGTTTTCCTTTATGACAATCTGGGAGATGGAGTTGTCCACGACACTCGACAGTTGAGTGGTTACATGACCCTACTACAGGTATATCATTTATATTAAGTTGTGTCATTTATTTATTTAATTATTAAACACATATGTGTGTTGAGGCGAAATACATTACTTTTTTTATTGATTTACATCGTTGTCGGGACTATTCGTGGGCTTCTGCGGCATTGGTTTTCCTTTATGACAATATGGGAGATGGATTTGTCCACGACACTCGACAGTTGAGAGGTTACATGACCCTACTACAAGTATATCATTTATATTAAGTTGTGTCATTTATTTATTTAATTATTAAGTTGTGTTATTTTATGATGTTAATTATGTTGCAATATTGGATATACGAGCACTTCCCTATGATCTGTAAGCGGGGTGATAGAGGAGCGATTCCTGCACATATTCCAAGAGCATGTAGGTGGACTACAAAACATGTTGTTGAAGGTGGATTAATGGCATATCGTCGGAGACTTGATGCGTTGTTGCTCGAGGATGTAGTGTTCACACCATATGATGATGATCGAGCTAATCATTTGTTTGTATCGATTTTGATGTTTTCTAGATATCTTCGATGTGGTGGAGTCTCAGTCCCATATTTGGCAGAGCGATCTCTTTGATAATTTGGTCGTATTCAGTGCATTCTGCGTGACGTTCCTTCGATGCCAAACATTATAGATTGGGTCTGGCAGACTACTATGAGATCAGCTGTAGCGGCCTTTTCGGAGATTATATCATGTTGCGACTTTTCTTGGAGAGGTCACTGCATACTACTACTATGCATGGTACATTAATGTTTCACATCCTCTGATTCTCCCTCCATCCACTGTTGCACCTTCGAGTCCACACGATACTATTGTTGCACATGCTAGTACATCATCTTCTACACATGCTGGTCCATCAGAGCGAGACCGTAGAGCAGCTAAGCTTGTACGTAGGGCCATAAATTTGGTAACTCCATTTAGTGAAATTCATACCATATTAAGCGAGTTAAGCCTCTTGTATGAAGATTAGTGATTGTGTTATGTACGAATATTAGCGAATGTGTTATGTATGCTTGTGTTATTTAATCTTTTGTGTTATTTATATTTTGAGTTAATCCTCATTTATTTTGAGTTAATCCATAATGAAACGTAAATGATAAAACGTAATGAAATACACGATAATAAATTATAATTTTTATTTAATGAAATACAAGATATATTCTAATCTTCACTTAATTAAATACAAGATGATTTGTTAAATGATGGATCAATGTGTTCCCAATGCTTCATACATGCTGCACAAGCTATTTTCCATGTCTTTGCACATTCACTACAATAGTCTTTCCATTTTTGTGAGGTAGGTGGCAAAGGACAATCAGACTTCAATTTGATCTGAACAAGAAAATATTAAACATTAATTTAATAAACAATGCTAATATCCTAAAAAAATAATTTAATAAACACTAATAAATTTTACTTTTACCTAATGATTTTCATTGACGAATCTAATTGCTAGTAAACATTCTTTCGACGGTACTTTGTTTAGCGGAAAAAATGTCATATTCAGATTACAAGACAACGACACCAATATGACATTATATAGTGTTGCTATCACGTAACCCAAGTCTGGTATACACATCCACTTATCTTTTCCTTGAGCGCCCAATCCTGATATTTTCAATGAGTTTCGCACTGATTCAACATTGTCATCGAACACATTGGCATAAAGGTCTTGATGTAAACGAATCTCTTTATCCAATTGTGTTCGAACTAAAGGCCAATATTCTTCAGTCCAACCTAACAATTATGCAATTGCGCGAAATCTACAATTTCCATTAGCCACAACATCTATTATCTCCTCAATATACATATGTATAAGAGTAGGAAAATGTGTGTAAAATGGTTGTTTTGCATAATATTGTGATGAATGAGATGGTTGCCTTGCAGAACGTTGAGATGGTTGCTTTGTAGATTCTTGAGAGGCATCAACATACTCCCAATATGAAGGATCACGAGGAGTATCAAATTCTTTTTTCTTTTTACTAGCTCCCTTGGTTCTCACCTTCTCTGGTGGTGCAAGTATTAATGTTGTATATGGAAATACAACTTCACGCACCTTAGCCCTGAATATTCTTTGACTTACAATATCGTGTTTCTTCATATACGTTTTCATTGCTTCTAACTCTTCTGAAAACTCATAATCTGATAAAGATTCTTCATCCACTACTTCATTCCCAATGTTTAACTTTCTCCAAAAAAGATTAATGTTATCTAAAGGGATAACTTTATCAGATATTTGCAACTTTTCCAACTCACAAGTACATGGTAATCCATTAGTTGTTCTGATTGAGCAACCACATATTGTTTTGTCAGTACCTACAATCTTCACTCTCTGCAATTGTTTGTCAATTTTTTAAAAAAATTTCCTTGATACACAATGATATAGACTTTGAAAGAATGGTGAATTATACTCGTGCTCAACATCCTTGATGGTTTTCTAAAAATAAGATTGAATGATACATATTTGGTTCTTCAACATCATATTCACAACATCCCAACTTTTATATAAATCACCAAAACTAGTTTGCAACATATTTTTCAATCTCCAATGAGCAGACTCAACTCTACAAATAAATTAAATAATCCAAATTAAAATAAATCACATAAACTAGTAAATCATATTTTCTAAAACAAAACAAATCATAACACAAATTTCAAAAATACCTGTTAGATATTGTGTTCCCCAAATGCATCACTCTATTGGTCCAAACATTGACAAATCTTTCTTTGTAAGGTGTTAACCGTGAATCTTTCACATAATCAACAAAAAGAATAATATCGGCACACACTAGCTCAAAATGTTGCAAGTGATGATCATACTCCTCCACACTAGTCGAATATACAATTTTTTTTCATAAATCCATTACTTCTTCTTGTCTATCCTTTTTCACATATTGTTTGCATCTTGCCCCAATATTTTTTTCAATATTAAAACGACATAGCAAATGTATTGAAGTAGGAAATACAACACTAATCGCATTCGTCATGGCAAGATCTCTATCAGTCACAATAACTTTAGAAATTAAAGTCTCAGATTTGAACAACTTTCGTACCTTTTCAAATCCCAGATGAAGTTATCTTGTCGCTCTTGTTCCAAATAAGCAAACCCAACCGAAAATGTCAAACTAGTAGATGTGACACCGACAATTTCAAGTAGTGGTAACCGATATCTATTTGTTTTGTATGTGTTATCACATATCAAAACAAAATGAAACGTGTTTAACAATTTTATACAATCAGTATGCGTCCAAATTATATATCTCAAAACATCATAATTCTCTCGTATTCTTGTCCAATACACATAATTTTCTTGTTGTATTAACTTCAACAGATGCTGCATTTCTGCGTACGAACCTCTCAATGATTATTGATAAGTACTCCTTGCTTTATATATTTGACTTGGAATTTTGAGATTAGCTTTATTTATCTCTTTCAAAGCATTTAGAATGAATCTGGGTGCAAGCTTATACTGTGTCATGTCATTGACAAATTTCCTCTCTTCTTCATTTAAACGCCCCAAATAAGAATGACTGATTACAGTATCAAGTAAATCATGATTGTGTGTTCCACAACGAACACTAATTTTCCATCCTTCACCGACACTTAACGGCATACATCTGAGAGTAAACGGATAATTTTCCTTATGAGAACAAGTTACCGTTGATTTTGATTTTGATTTATATCTTCCACCTCTTTCGCATCCCAAACTCAGTTTGTCTTTTCTTCCCCTATTTCTGGTTGCTTTATCTGATCGAATGGTAACAATTAAAATTCCATTTTGTGTTCCAATGGTTTTTGCCCATTCAAATACAGCTTCTCAGAAGGAAATACCTACAAAATATGTTTCAAATAAAACATCAAATATATCGTTATAATAAAAATTTTATCGGTGATGGATTGTCAGTAATATTAATACCTGATCGGTGATGAGTTTTTCTGTAGAATCTATTCTCTTTCTTAAGGAGCATCAACTCTACTCATACCTAATTTCAAAAATAGTAATAAATTTAAATAATAATAAATTAAAAACTTTCGGAGCATAAATTTCCAAAAAACATAATGTTCGAAACTTTCGAAATAGAAAATTTCAGAATTTTCGAAACTTTTGAAAAATTTAAAACTTTCAAAATAGGAAATTTTTGAAACTTTCCAGATTTGGAAAAGTTCGAAATTTTTTAGATTTGGAAATTTTCGAAATTTTTCAGATTTGAAAATTTTCGAATCTTTTCATATTTAGAAACGTTCGAAACTTTCCAAATTTTCGAAATGTAATCCTTATTTTGAAAATTTAAAACTTCCGAAAATATTCAAAATTTTGAAAATTTCTATTTCGGATTCTATTTCAGAAATTTTAAATAGTTTGAAAATTTCAAAAATCTTAAAAATTGTCATTTCAAAATTTTTAAAATTTTCGAATATTTTAAAATCTTATTAAATTAAAAAAATAAAATTATATTTTTATATAAATTGAAGGTAGTAGATGTAAGTGGGGGATGTATGGTAAAAAACTCTATTTGAAATTGTTGTGTGGCGACTCACTTGTTTTTGTATCGATCAAAACCCGTGAAGATTTGTCCTTTCGTGGTTTGCGTCGAGCATGATCAAACTAGGTCGTGTCGCGGATCATTAAAAAATTTATCTCGATTGAAATTGTTTCTAATGAAGATTCACATAATATTTGGTCGTTGATACGTTAAAAACTTTAACATGTGTTTCTTTTGCTCTCACATTTATCGAAAGCAGTGCTTGCGTCAATAGGTTATCTTTTGGTATTTCTATCCAATATATTGTTTGTGGATTTTAATTCCTCCTTTCATATGCGAGGAAATTTTTATAAATATGAGTCATCTTCTTAACTTTTTATTTTTTTTAATGTACATGGATTTTGATCTCGTCTCTCATACTTTGTTTCTTTTACTTTTATTTAATAATATTTGATTGGTATTTTGTTAACATATATCAACGACGTGAACCTAATTGAAACGATTCCCTTACCAACAACGTTGTTTTATTTATTTATTTTTTTATTACAAAGATATTTTATCTTTATTTTATTATAATTTTTATGTTTGAATTTGTTATTTTATTTTTTTAAACATTAATATTTTGAACTCAAATAATTAGGTCTAGTGATAAAAAAAACGAGTATTGAATTCAATAGGTTGTAGATTTGACTTCTGTTAATACCATTGGAAGGAGAGAAATATAAGTGTTGAATGAGTCATAAAATCTCTCCTATCTTAAATTGTGGCACCATTTCCTCACTATTATTTTTGTTTATAAAAAAATATATTTTATTTCAATATTTTTAATTTAACGAAAGAGAATATTTTTTTACATATCAAGTTTATTTCTAACCGAACTTTCAATGAATGACAATATTTATTCAAGAAATATTTGTCATGTTAAACTATAGGAATAAGAGTTGATTTACACCAATTCTAAATATATATATATATATATATATATATATATATATATTCATTAAACAGGTTTAGAACAATTCAACTTGAATAATGTTTTTGTTTTAATAATCAACTATCTAAATTTATTTTATAAGCTAGGACCGTCTTATATAGTACTTTGTGACTATTTTTGTGTGGGGACAATGATAAAGAAGAAATATTTCTCACATTTACGATATTAGACAAGATTCATGCACTCTTTCATATGGAGTATGATATAACACCTCGAATTGATTTTCTATGTTAGTTAGTTACTGCTAATAGTATTATTATCTTCATCGCTCTTAATTTTAATTTTAAAGATATGTGTCTCTATTAGACCAATGAGTTTATACATTATCATAATTTTTTAGTTGAATAATTTATTATTGATCAGATTAAGAAATTCTTATTTATATGACTTGTCTTGTTTGGGGACAAGGGGGAAACATTGAGTTCCTAAGTAAAACTATAAAGTCAAAAAATGAGTATTCCAAGTTCAATTATAAAGTGGTCCAAGGCTAAAGATAAGATATCCGAGAGTTTGCTAATTTGATTGGGGACCATAAAAGCAAAACCTTCACAAACCCCTCCTCAATTATTCACACGACGACACACATACACTCTCTTCACTTCATTCACCCAAATACTCATACTTTTACGACAAAATATAAAGAAGTAAATGTTACAACTAAATAAAATAAATGATTTGTAATATAAAATTTTCTAAATTTATTGTATAAGTTACAATTATGTAAATGTATTACAAATTTGTTTACATTCAATCCACTTTTAATGAAAATCAAATTTATTTCATTATTTTATTTAATACCAATTTTTTCATCATAGAATCAAACACACTCAAACATAGCGGAAATAGATTAACACCTATAAAATGAATCTAAACATCACCTGTTTTTTTTTTTTTAGTTTAAAAACACGATATTGTGCTTGTAAGTATAATTCAACTGTTAGTCTAATCGTTAAACTATTTGACAATAAAAGTATAATGTTGAATATTTGTTCACCCACATCTCTCACGAACTAGTTTTTGTAAATCATAGTTTGGAGAGGCAACACACCAAGACTCACATTGAGAACCTCAATGTAGTTTAGATTTAGAAAATCACAATGAAAAAACTAAAGCAAATTCACACACGATTTATTTACTAATGCACTGTTTGTTTTCGTAGTAGGATATTTCTAAACGTGCGTCTAAACAAAAGTTACAAAATGAAACTTCACAGTATTACGTTGGAAACAATATTGGAAAGCGAAATTAACAAAGTAGACGCGAAACGAAACAAAGACTAAGTGGACTTATGCCAAACTCATACTATCACCATATAAATAACAATTATTGAAAGAAAAAAAGTAAACCTTAGACATAGTTCTTACCTATTAACTACTGCTGATACTATTCTACACTCAATAAAACAATACAATAAACAAAATCAAGAGGTGCATAGAAAAAAAAAATGTTTTATTGTACATGTGATTTATTGCATTAAAAAAAGTATTTTTTTTGCAGCTTTTAATATTTTCAAATATAAAAAAGTATATGTTTAGATTAATAAATTTTTTTTTACCTATTAATATTTTCAAATACACAAAAGTATATGTTAAGATTGACCAATATAATTCCAGATTAATCAATCCAGAGAAAATTTAAAAAGTTTTGAGAAAAATTGAGATGAGAAAGAACTTTCTTAGAAGAAAATATAAGGGTTGGGCTTTCTAAAACCTCAAATTTAAAATGAATGTATTCAACTTTCAATCTATACATCCAGCGCAATCAGTTGACAAAAAAAAAATGTTGTACGAATTGGAACGGGCCAAATTCGTCAACATAAATAATATCAAAACCTAAATTTACAACTTAATCCAAATACTCCTCTATATTAATGCCTGTAAATTCAATATTTTTTTTATCTTATTACAAGCAATTATTAATTTTTTATTTCTTGTTACTATCTGAATCCATGACGGAAGCAATAAATGTAGAGATTTACATAAATTTTAACACGAGACATTTTCAAGTCTATCATAGTATTTAAATAAAATTATTAAAAAAATTGAACACTTTTAAAATATAAAATTATTTATTAAATTAATATAATCTTTTGTATTATATATATTTTTAATTGATAATAAAATCAATTAATTTAAAATTAATTTTAGATAAGATTTATTTGTTTTATGTTGAAATTGTTAGAATATAAGATCATTTCATGAAGTAATTTTTTTAATAGTTTTTTAGACCTCTTTGTTAAGTAAAAAAAAAAAAATCTAAATTTATTGTGAGTTTATATTTCCGTTCCATGCTTACGTAAAATCTCCAAAATTTATTTAGATTCTATGTTTTCGTAAAAACTCCAAAATCTATTTAGACTAACTAACCCAACCATATATTTAAGAATATAGAGAATAATTCACTAAAATAACTACCTTAGTGATCTTATATTTAAACCGATCATCTTAATCGACGATTTTTTAAATACAAAAGACAACAAATATAATCAAACTTTACTATTACTTCTCTAAACTATTTTAGTTTATATTCATAAACTTTATATGATAAAAATTTAGTTTATATATATGACCTCAAATCAAATCCAAAGGGCTGGGTATAAATAAGATAATGTGCACTTTATGCCAATTCAAGCTTAAATGTTTGTATTTGTGATTTCATTTTTCAGAATGCACCGAGTGGTTTACATAAAGTTTCTTTTCACATATCACTTACCAAAAATCAACTGACAAAACACAAGTTCTCGTGAAAAAAAATCATTCAAAATTTTTGATCAAATTAAGAGCATTCTCATAAGGTCATTTGTCAAAGAGTGAACACATTTTTTTTTTTTAATATTAAAAGTTAAATTTATATTATTTTTTCTTTGTTAGATTATTTTTTATGTATGATGTGGGTGTTAGAAAATTTTATTTAATTATTATATTTCAATAACATTATGTGAGCATATATTTTCTCTTATAATTATATTAGTTATTTGTCAACAAGTGCTTTAATAGAATTGTTTGTTATCATACTCTCTTTAAGCCTATTGACAAAAGTCGATATTGTTAGGTTAGATATCTTGTCCTAGATTCGAATCTGATGAAATTTACCATATCTTTTTTTTTAAAAAAGAAAGAGATTTGTGATCTTATTATAAGAACAAGATTAAATAGATTTAAATTAAATAATTAATCAATTGATATTAAGAGCTTCTTTTCATCTTGTGTTTAAGGATTGATGCTTGTATATTATTCACGATTACCACAAAGAGACGAGTAGTTATGAAGGTATTCCTAAAACCTTAATATTTTTGATAAATCAATATCTCGTAGATCCTAAAATACATAATTGATATTTATATTGTTTCTTGATGTTTATAGCATGTTTATTTTTAAATTTTTGCAATATACTATATGTAGAAAATATGCCTTGTATGATTAATTAGTAAATTAATTCCAATGGCGGGTAGTTATCATTCTCAACGTTTTATTTAATACAATTTTTTTTAATAAAAAAAAAATAAAGAATGAGGGAAATTAGGTATGCTATTCGGTTTATTGGATCTGGTTTACTTTTTAAAAAACATTTTCTATTTTAATTTTTTAAAATGTGTCCATTTTAATTTATCAACAAAGAGTTAAAATACTCTTAAAGTGAATAATTATTTATATATTTAAAATAATGAAAATACCAAAAATATTGTTTTCATTATTTATGTAAATACATAGTCTATACTTAACATTTCATAGTCTTTATCGCAATGGTTATCTAAAGAGTACTTCACATTCATATATATATATATATATATATATCAAAATATGTTTTGATAAGACAAACAACCCTTAATATCTTACACTCGACCAAAAGCTGAATGTGATTAATTGTTTAAATCACCTTTGTTTTAAAGCCATAATCAACCACCTAATCAACTAAATAAAAAACTAATACACCCAAAAAAAGCAAAAATAGCACTCTCAAATTGTTTATGAAATCATATTGCTGCTCTTAAGCATGTTTTGCTTAAGCTTCAAGTTTGTTAATTCAAGGCTATATAATAAAATAAATGATTAAAAAACTATATAGTCTTGCAAAGCAAGTCAGAGACGACAAATCAAGTCTTCTGTCCTCACTTGTTAGCACAAAATAACAAAAAACAAGTCAATATTGCCAATGTACTAATGTTGAGTATCTTTATACAAAGAGGAATAAAAGTATAATGCATTATGCATATTTGCTAAACATGCCGGCTCCACAAATATGTCAACTATATCAAACATTACATAAATTAAGCTCCTCTAGGAGCTGGTGTGGGACATCGGTATTGACTATGAGGCTATGTGACAAACACAAAACTTAGCTCATACATGTGGAAACAAACCAAATAGCCTCCATTAAACAAAATATATTTTACCTTTAGAAAATGTACAATTTCATCTAGAAATTATATATAATTACTTTTTCAGCCTTAATATGACCTCAGTTTTTAGCCTTTGGCGCCTGCTCTTCTAGATGATATTATACTAGGAATACTATACTCCTTCAATGTTTAATTTGAGTACCTTATTTTTCTGAATATTTATTCCTATTCATCTAGAAGGCATCGACATCAATAAATTAGTTTTAACTTTTCTATCTCTATATCTCATATATATATATATTGGGAAATTCTGATTAATAGATCATTAACCTTTAGGAAGAAAAAAAAAAGAAAATATTCTTCACAAATTCCCTCAATGGTGGCTAAAGAATTGTACTTAGAACAACAAGCAAGGAATGAAGAAAACACTTTGCTACAAGATCAATATGAAGATGAAGAAGATGAAACTCTATCACTTTGTGATCTTCCAAATTCAACAATTTCAACTCAATGTGGTGATTTCTCAAAAGAAGATGGAAAAAACACAAAATTAATTTATAACCATGATGATGATGATGATAACTTGTTTGAATTTTTTAGTGAAGAATTCACCACCCCATCAACTCATGACAACATTGTCTTCTGTGGAAAACTCATTCCCTTCAAAGATCATCAAAGTGTTGCTCACAACACACAAAAATGTGATCTTGGTCCAAAAGCAAAGCCTATTATTGGTAGCTTGAAGAGCAAGGAAGGAGAATCAAGTTTGAATATAAAGAGTTTTACATGTGACTACACAACAATGGGGGGTAAGGTTTCATTGGTGAGGTGTGCAACAAAATCAAGATGGTTTTTGTTTTTGTTTGGGATGTCATCAAGCTCAAGGATGTATTCTAAAGAGATGCAACTTAATGACATTAGAAATAGACAGAGTAGGAGGGAGCCGGCGGCGATGTTTCCGGCACCGGAGAATGGGAAAGAGGTTGTCAAGAGGAAGAAGAATGAGAATAGTAAAGGGATGTGGAAGATGTTGAAGTCAATTTCATTAGTTTTAGGATGTAATAGTAGTAGTAAACTTGCTAATGATGTAGTCACGGCTGCTTTTGTGTGAACTGAGCCACGTTATGCCTCTTAATTCTTGTGATTTCAATGTTTGTTACACATTGAGTATGAAATATTAAAAAAAAAAATTAAAAAATTGATGTATTTATTCTAAATTTTATATCGGATGCATCAATTTTTAAAATACATTTTTTAGTCATTTATTTAGGAAACTATTAAAGGATATAGTATTTCTCAAATATATATTTTTTGTTTTATTTTAATCTTCTGATTTTCAAAAGAACGAGACTTTAATAATTTAAAGTTCGACAGAAAAATAAGTAAAATCTAACAAATAATTTTCTTCAGTAAGGATTTGAATTCTAATTCTTCTGAAAATTCATCCTTAAATAATTTAATTTATATAAATATTGATCTAAGATATGTTCCTGAAATTGTTCTAATTCTAAATCATAGTGATGTTGTCCTTGTAATTTGGTTGAATATTGCCCATTTTAGTTAAAGCATTGGATTTGGTGTAGTGGACTGATTTAGATTTGGGAGGTTGTGGGTCTTATTTTGATCTGTTTGGGTGATACTGTCAGCTGCATTCATATTAGAGAAGATTTTCATTGATTAGCAGCAATTTGTTCTACATATATAGTGCATATATCTATCTACATCAGTTTACTTTTAGGCTTTGCATTTGTAATCTTTTATTTATTCATTGACTTTTTTGCTTTGTACTTGCCAAATGTAGGGGTAGCTTTTACTACTCAGTACTTACTAGTTCCTAAGTTGAGTGTGACATTCACAGCTTATTAAATTAAATGATAAAATTAAGAATGATTAATATTAAATTAAAATTTATTGTTTGGTTTTGTTTACTGTCTTGGATGATGCACAATAATTTTGGTTGGACTTTGGGGTTTCACTATATTGATAAACGGGTGTAGTATTACTCATCTTTGTTTTTCTTAGTTATTCAGATTTATAATATCCTGCATCAGCTGGATTATTATACTATGAAGCACGTCTTTCCTGAAATTAACCAAGTAGATTCTTTTGCCAAATTTCATATCTAACAGTATGACCAAATTTTATGTAGTTAGGAGTTAGACCATATCATAATTCTACTCTGCCAGACTATTCTACCATATAGATTTATAGACTGTTCTACCAATGAGATTTATAGAGAGCATATTGGTCAATTAAAACCAATTTTATGCTAGTCTTGTACCATGATAAGTTTATGTTCAACGTTGCATTAATAAGTTTTATTATTGAATTAATAGTAGAAAATAAATTCATATAGATTGGTGTAAGACAATTTTATTTGCACATGTCAGACTGAGATGTAAGTAATTATTTTTATTCCAAAAAAAAAGCAACTCTTTTATAATTACTCCATAGATAATACTAAATTATAAGGAAAAAAATTAAATTATGTACATTAAAAAAATATTGATGGTGATGAATTTCTTTAATAAAAAAAAAACCTAAATAAAATTAAATACCATGAATAAAGTCTAAAAAAATTAATTTCCATGAAAGAAAAACTGAAAAGACAGCAAAGAAGGTTGTAATTTTGTTAGATTGTTATGAATTAATTTTGATGAGTTAACGTTAAAATTAGGAGTACTAACCACAATCCTTGCTGTAATAACAGTTTATTTGTTGAACTTTTTTTCCCCTTCCCTCCTTTTGTCCTTTCCTTCTCATCTCACAAGGGCACGTACCTTCATTTCCAAGAGGCTTGCATTTCTCATGCAAAGAAAGGTGTTGTAATGTGAAAATTAAACACTCCTCTTCTTCTTTTAACTCTTTCATTATTGTTATTATTATTCATTTATATTTCTTTCTTTTTTTCATCATCAAGATAAAGGAATCGCAAATGGGGAGGAAAGGAGGTTGGTTTTCTTCGGTGAAGAAAATTTTCATTTCTGATTCTAAAAAAGATCAGGTTTTAATCTCAAACATTATTGATATTGATATTGATTAAAGAAAAATCATAAAAGAGTTTAATTGAACCAATTTGTGTTTTATTTTTCTTAAAACAGAAACAACATCATAAGTCAAAGTTAGGATGTTTTGGGCATCATCAACATTTTGAGGATGGTGAATGGGCATGTGGAGGAGGAGCACCAATTAGTGTTGTTTCTCATGTTCCATCTCTTCCTCCAAGAAAAGATGTTAAACCAAATATTCATGAGGCAGATAATGATCAACAAAGCAAACAAGCTTTTTCATTGGCTTTAGCAACCGCTGTTGCTGCCGGAGCCGCCGTTGCTGCTTCTCAGGCTGCTCGCACAAGTTCTCCTCGTCGTTACCCTGGTAAAACAAATCAAGAAATTGCTGCTATCAAGATTCAAATCGCTTTCCGTGGATACTTGGTATGAATGGACTTTCAATCATATCAGAAATAAACTTTACTTATTTTTCGACCGAATATAGATTAGTCTAGGAGTCCTTTGAGTCCGTGTCCCACACATTTTTCAAATATAAAAAAGTTCAGTATCTCATGACGAATGAAAAAAGTGAATAAAAATGTGAATAATATCAAGGTTCTCAGCGTAACTGGGATATAACAACTTTGAATTTGAATTTGAATTTATTTCAAAAGTTTTGTTCATCCTATATATATGATAGTTTTTGGTTTTGTGATTTTAGGCAAGGAGGACATTGCGTGGATTGAGAGGTTTGGCAAGGTTGAAAGCATTGGTAAAAGGACAATCTGTTCAAAGACAAGCAGCTACCACATTACAATGCATGCAAACTCTTTCAAGATTGCAGTCACAAGTTAGTGCAAGGAAGATCAGATTGTCTGAGGAGAATCAATCTTTTCAACGACAACTTCAGAGGAAACGTGAAAAGGAACTTGATAAATTACAAGCTGCTGTAAGTACTTCATCAATATTGATTGTTTTTATTTTTATGATATTGAGTGTTGACCATCTCGTTACGGAGAAAAATAACTCTGTAATCCAGAGTTCGGCCGATAGATAACTAAAGCGGGGAAAATGATTGCTCCATCCAAGATTTGAACTCTGGTACTCTTATTGGTTCGACATTCCCCGAAACTCATTGACACCAAACCATTTGGTTTATGAATTGTTTTTAGAAGATTTGTTTAATTATTTCCTACTGTCCTTAGTTGTGCCGTTTTTGTTCATATCAGCCTTCAAAACTTAGGAAAATATTAATATGTTAACATCACTTGTTTGTTTACTGATTTGTTCGATCTTACTTTTTGAATTTAATAAGGATATATGACATGTTGAATGTTTGATACTGCTTTTAAAAATTTGTACTGAAGTGGCAAATACATTTGCAGCCTAATGGAGAAAAATGGGATTATAGTTCACAATCAAAGGAGCAAATCCAAGCAAAATTGTTGAACAGACAAATTGCTGCTATGAGAAGAGAAAAGGCTTTGGCCTATGCATCAACACATCAGGTACTAACATACCTCTTTTTATTTCTAGTCTTTTTTTTTTTAGATTTCAATAAAAATGAGAAAGACAAGTTCTGGATTGAATTTAGTGTCAAATGCACAAAATTGTTCATTTTGGTAAGTAGCCAAAAATCATAAAAATGAATACTTTTTTTCTTTCTGTTTTGATGATATTCTTGGCATGCTGCTGATGATTGTTGCCTCCTGAGGTGTCAACTTAGTTGGAATATTAGGAGTAATTGTGACGCCTTTGCACGCCAAATTTGTTTGAAAAGACATGAATATTTTCATATGAGTAACCTATAACTTTTATCTAACAGCAAACATGGAAGAACCCAAAATCAGCAAATGCAACATTTATGGATCCAAACAATCCTCATTGGGGCTGGAATTGGCTTGACAGATGGATGGCTTCAAGGCCATGGGAAGGACAAAACGCAAAAGATCAAAAGAATCATAAATCAGCAAAAGGTGCTGCAAGCCATACCATGTCAGTTGGTGAAATCTCCAAATTGTATGCTCTAAGAGATCAAAATCAAAATGGTAACAAAATTCCATCTCCACACCAAAAACCAAGTATTCCAAATCTAGCTTCAAAGGCCACACCTACAACACCTACAAAAGCTAAATCAAAAACATCTTCAAGTCCAAGAAGAGGTGGTTCTTGGGGTGGTGATATTGATATAAATACCACATTCAACAAAAGCTCCGGAAACAATCGACGACATAGCATTGCGGTGTCTCCGGTGAAAGAAGATGAAAGCCTTGCAAAGTCACCTTCACACACAAAGGCTTCAAATTCCAAATCCAAAATCCAAAGTTCATCATTTGGCATGCAGAAGAAAGGAGTTGTTGCTTCTACAAAAAAGCAACTTTCTCTTCCAGCTTCTCCATCTGGTTTAAGAAGGTATTCTATGGGAATGAGTTCTTCTAATAAGAATATTGCTACTGTCCCTCAAGAGAAAGTGAAAGTGAAAAATGGAGGGAGCAGGTAGATATCACATTAATTGGTGTATAATTAAGTTTTATATATATATAGAATAGAATATTATGGATGAAGAAGAATCAATGAAATTGAAAGGTGCTGATAATTGTCTATATCAAACTCATTCTTCATATATAAAAAATATTGTTGGTGCCATGGGGAAGGATTAATGTCGACAAAACAAAAATTGGTTAATCAAATGATCATTTTATTATTCATACAATTGTCTTCGTGATGAAACACCAAAACCTTTTTCTTTTGATAATATCGTACTTAACTATATTTATAATATTGTACTTAACTATATTATTTATATGAAAAAGACTAACATATGTCCTTAGATTACAATTTTTTTTTATCATTATTATAAATTGTTTTCATTAGAATAGAAATTACATTATACTAATGTGTATTTACATAAAACCTAATAGTAATATATAATGTCCGATGCATTTTGAATATAATTACTTCAAATAATCCATGGAAAAATAAAAAACCTAATAAAATATTGTGGGTTGACAAGGAATGAATGGTAGGTATTGGCAAATAATATAACCACTTGGCAATAATCCATCCATTAAAAAACTTTGGCAACTCATTATGTCCATACAATTTACGCTTTTATATTTGTGTAAGCAAGCCTATTTTGTTTTTTCTTTTGTTGTTTTTAGCTAATAATTATAACTATTATTATAATTTGATAATAATAGTTTACTCCGTCATTTGAAAACACAACACGAGCTGTAGATTAGATGGATAAGATTAATACTATTTGATTGAATTTAATTGAAGTGATTGAAGTGGTTAATTAATAATGTAATAAAAGGATCGTTAATAACAAGAAGGGCAATGACCCTACAGTTACTGACCCCGGTGTCCCCAATGTCCGTCCTACACAATGCTGCGTCAGCTACTATCTATTCACCATCTATTATCCATAACATAACCCTCCAAAAATTAATTTCTTTAAAACTATTAAAATCCTTTTCTGGAAATAAATCTATAAACTCCAACAATATAAGTATAACCAAGACATTCCCTTTTATATATTTTTCTTTATCAGTTTGTGTCTCTTGCTCATAATTTTCTTAAATTAAATGTTACAATTGAAGTTGTACTATCTAATCTATTGTATTTTAACAAATCAAATACACTCTATAAATAACGTTACTCAAATTACTCCAAAATTAATATAAATAAGGAGAAATATTATTAACTGAAATTGTACTAATAATTATTTTACAATTATATTAAATAGATTATTTAAATTTTTCCTTAAGCTAATAAGGTCAAGGTCTTGTCAATATATACTTCCTCATAATTAATTTTTAACTTGAATTCATTAACAACTTTCCCTCAATCACTTCATTACCAACTAATGATTTACTAGGAATATATTACAGTACATTTATATTTATATAAAGTATCTTTTTTACTATATAAATATAAAAAATAAAGTAAGTTTTTGGTAACGATAATATTAAATAGTTAAAAATAAAAAATATATTTTATTAAGAAGTTATCCACAAAAATAACTTATTATAGTTATCCTGATTCCCAAAATATATTTTATTATTATTATTATTATGGCAACACATATTTTTATTTTCTTCCACTCAATAGTATAATTTTATTGATAGAAATTAGAAAAATAAATTGGCCTTTTTGTTTACTCTTTGGAACTCATCGTTCTTCTTCCTCTGCCATTCATATCAGTCTTTAACATAAAACTCTGTCCAAAAACCAAAACCACCGCTTCACTATTTCTTTATCTTTTCCCAATCTTATCCAAATTCTTCCCTTTTGATTTTTTCCTTTCTTTCTCCTCAGTGTTTCTTTCACCGACCAATCATAATCTGTAATTTTTTCTACATCAAAATGAAGCTAATCTCGAACCAAAATGTCCAATCTTCATCGATTTTGTGCACTCAAAAATAGATTATTTTTCCATTTTTGAGCTCAATTCGTTTATCCCTTTCAATCTCATTTTCATAATAATCTGATACAACATCTTTTTTTTTCTTTGTCTTTGCAAATTGTTTGTTGTTTTGTTTCTTACAAGATAGTGAAAAAGACTGCGACTTTTTCAAAGGGTTGATTAAAAATGGTGTCATCTAACGACCCAGTTGAGTCTTTCTTCAATTCCATTCAAGTTATGAAGGAATCGCTGTCACCACTTGAAGTGGGTTTTCGTAAAGCTGCGAAGGATCTTGAGCATTGTTTTGCAGGTGCAAAGAACAGAGGAAATGGTGTTTGTTTGGTTGCTCAAGTGAGAGATGGTGGTGAATTTCAGATCTGTGATGTGAAGAAGAAAAAAGGGTTATCAATGAAGGTTCCTTTTAAGGCTATTTTGGGTATGTTTTCACAGAATTCAGGGAATGGGAATAAAACTCATGTGGTTAAGGAAAATGAAAATGGGTCTTCTTGTACCAATTGCTTGCAATTTTCTGTGACTTGGTCTTTGTTGGTTAATGGGTTTATTCAGTCTTTGCCAATTCCTTTTAAATCTGGGAAAAAGAGGTTTCAGAAAGTGTCTGATGAAGATAATAATAGTAATAAGGTTTGTTCATGCATGAAGCAAAGTATTTCAGCATTTGAAGTGAAAAATAATGAGTCTAAGGGTCAGTTTGCTAGAACAATTAAGGAAAAAGTTGCGAGGAAAAAAGATGGAAAACATGTTTCCATTGAATGCCTTATAGGTTTTATCTTTGATCAGTTATCTCATACACTTCAGAGTCTTGATCATGGAATCAATGGAATGCAAGAGAATAATAATAATGATTTTGATTGTGTGAAAACTTCATTGCCACAACCTTGTTCAGCTCCTTTTGGTCATGTGAATGCTTTCACAAGCTTCTTGGAAGAGCACAAAGTTGATGTGAATGGTTTCTTGGGGAATTTGAATTTTGCAAAGGTTGGTGTGCCATCGAGTGCAGCTGGAGAAGAAAGCCTTTCAACAAATGAAGGTGGAGATAATAATAGTAATAGTGTTAATGATGAAACTAAGGAAGAAAGTGTGGGAATTTCGGCGCAGAAGGTTGCCTCAAACATATTCAGTATTCCTTTAACGAATGTGGAGCGTTTAAAGACTACGCTTTCGACTGTTTCATTGACAGAGTTGATTGAACTGCTACCACAGCTGGGGAAAACAACGAAAGACCATCCTGATAAGAAGAAGCTATTCTCTGTACAAGATTTCTTTAGATACACAGAGTCCGAAGGTGCGACATATTATAATTGAATGGGAAAATTGTTAAATTTATATTGCAACTTAGGCTATTGCTTGGTATAACATATAACCCTTCGACTATGGTGGAATTTTATTATTTCAAATTGTGCATTTATTAGTATTCACCTGTACATAGGAATAGAATAAAATATGTAGGTATGCATGGATGTGGAGCTGTTATGTAGTTAAAAGTCAATCAGAAAATAAGATAAGTGTTCGAGAGATGATATTTTGGCATGATGGATGAGTAGTCATACTAGCAAAGATAAGATTAGGAATGAAATCTTTATGGAAAAAAAAAAGATAGCTTCATTTGTACAGGATGTCTGGAGTTTGGACATGTGCGAAGAAGACCTATTGAAGCACCTGTAAGAAATGAATTTTGGCTAAGGGATAGTTCATTCGTTAGGTATAGAGGAAACTCACGAAAAACTATAAGTAAAATCTTCGAGTTAAATGGTCCATTTTTAGATATGATTCATGATAGGATACTATGGCATCATTTGATCCACATGGCCAACCCTGTCTAGTGGGAAGAGACTTTGATAGTCCATTGTCGTTGTATTCATGTATAGGGTATGTGATCTGTGAGAATACTGATCTAGTGAGCGAGCCTGGAATCCATATAAGCAAATATTAAAGAGTATATGTAAAATTTTAAGTATGAATCCCTTGATCCATATGACGACGATATTGGCTATTAGCTTATAGTTTATGTTTAATTTATAGTTAGTATTGTACTCATTTTTCTATTTTGTCGAAGTATATACATGCATGTTTTTCTATCATGTCCGTGTAGGGCTATAATATTTTTGTAAGCCGATTATCAGTGGCCAAAGAGAACCAATTTTGCTTGTTATGTTACTTTACTATGTGTTAGTCTATCTGAATAATCTTTCTACAAATATATCTTGATTTTGTATCATCGAAAATATTCATAAAAAGGTAGCTCAGTCTTGGGAAAAAACATAAACGAGTTCAAAATAAAAGAGAAAATAAACATGAGAAAAAAGGGGTTTCTTTTTGTTGAGGTTAGCACACTTTGGTCCTGTTTATTTGAGAGTTAGAATTATGGTTTTTGAACTGATTTAACTGAATATCTGATGAGCTTCTCTTGAGAGGTTATGAGGTAGGATGCAAGTATCAAAGTATTAAGAAAGAGAGGCTTAGGTATTGTTCTATCTTACATCCTACATATAAAAATATTTATATAAAAATCTAATTCCATAATATATCAGTGCAATTTGAAATTTGTTCTCTATTTCCAGATTTTGCAGTTATTTGATATACTTAATTTGAAAAATACACTTGTTTTCTGGAATGACACATTGACACTTCTTTTTCATCTGCATTATAATCATACAGGGAGGAGATTCTTTGAGGAGCTGGATAGAGACGGTGATGGCCAAGTAACTTTAGAAGATTTAGAAATTGCAATGAGAAAGAGAAAGCTTCCACGAAGATATGCTAAAGAATTTATGAGCCGTACTAGAAGTCACTTATTTTCTAGGTCTTTTGGTTGGAAGCAATTCTTGTCATTCATGGAACAAAAGGAGCCAACAATTCTTCGCGCATACACTTCTTTGTGTTTAACCAAGTCAGGGACATTGAAGAAAATTGAAATATTGGAGTCACTAAAGAGTTCAGGACTGCCTGCAAATGAAGACAATGCTTTAGCTATGATGCGATTTTTAAATGCAGACACAGAAGAGTCTATTTCATATGGACATTTCCGTAATTTCATGATTCTGCTTCCCTCAGACCGTCTTCAAGAGGATCCTAGGTAAAAGGAATATGAAAGTTTGGTTGATTTTCTGTGTTTTTTTACCCTTTTATGTGTTAGATACCAAGTCCATCACAATGAATAAGATTCATCCTCTATATAGATAACTGTTTTCTTGTTATGATTATACATTCAGGAGTATTTGGTTTGAAGCTGCGACTGTAGTCGCCGTCCCACCATCCGTCGAAATTCCTG
>NC_021163.2:10312028-10348180 GCF_000331145.2 Cicer arietinum
AGTGTTTTAAGGTCTGCATTGGCCGGTGGCCTTTCTTGTGCTCTGTCTTGCGCATTACTGCATCCAGTTGATTCAATCAAGGTATATTACCATGATTTCTATAGTTACTGATATCGTGCTTTGTGCACACAATTCCATCACTGTCTTATTTGTTGTGTTATGTTAGACTCGAGTGCAAGCTTCAACCATGTCATTCCCTGAAATAATTGCTAAGCTGCCAGAGATCGGGACACGTGGTTTATACAGGGGTTCAATCCCTGCAATCCTTGGACAGTTTTCAAGGTTGCTTATTAAATATCTCTTATTTTCTTCTCTATTTGTTAGTACTTCAATTGTTCAATCATCGCGTAGTTTCATTTTCCTTTCCATCTCATGTTAGCTTTTGAAAATGTAGTCATGGCCTTCGAACTGGGATATTTGAAGCGAGTAAATTGGTGTTGATAAATGTTGCTCCAAACTTACCTGAACTACAGGTAATTTATACATCCTATTTTCTGTTATATTTTGGGTTACTGCTGATTATGTTTTCCTTTCACACTTTCTTTTTCTTTGCACATTGTTTGGAATGCAGAGAACATAAAATGAATTGCCTCATTTCCACAGTGCCTTCCTTTTGTTCCATACTTTCAGGTTTTCTGCATTATATAATTATGTATTAGTTAAAGTTGTTGCATTATTGAGAAAAGTGGTTGACAATATAGCTAAACTGCTGCATTAAAATATTCTGAGCTTTTCAGTTCATGTCAAGTTTGGTAGTTACCTACTTTTCCACTTACCATAAGTAGAAGCAAGAGAAAGGCTGCCGCTACTTAAACTAAATTGCTAAGCTCCGTTGTCTTTAGTAAAAAGGTTTTGCTAATGCAGAACAGATTAATTTGTGCCTCATGTTTTATATATATATATATAGGGCATACCAAGTAAGAGTGATTTTTATTATGAGAGATGAGAGGGGCAAATAAGAACCATTACATAAAATAAATAAAGGGCTGAGATTAAATGATTCATTTAAAATACGCACCTCTTTGTAAAATCCTCTCCTTCTTTCTTGCACACTGCTTCGTCAAGAAAGAACATGTTCCATCTTGAAACCAACAGATCATCTTAAAATTGGTTATACCATTGAATCTTCCCCAAAAGAGCATTTCTTGGTAAAAAAAAATGAATCTTTTGTTCCTCTTTGCTTCAGATCGATCAACACCTACTTTTTTTTTAATGAAAATCAATCCCTATTTTTTTTGTTTTAAATTATAAATAGGTAATTATTATTAAAAAAAAAGGAATTAACAGGACAATATAGCATTTAAACGAGAGACCAAAGTCTGTAGACAGAGAGACGTTTAAGAAAGAAAAAAAAAAGAAGACATAGGGACGGTATCAGCCTGTGAGAGAAAGAAGGAGGAGTTTTATAGTGAGGTTTATATTTTAAATGAATCATTTAATTTCAGCCTTTTATTTTATCTAATGGTTGTTAGTTGTATAAACATGAGGCACAAATAAAAAAAAAATCATTATTAGAAGATAAATTATTTTTGCACTACTAAAATTTGACATTGCAACTTTTTTGAAGTGGTTAACGCATTTTAAATATGTGGTTAATTACGTTTAGTAGATGGTTGATAGATTGACTATGTGTCGCATCTCACTAACCACCAACATAACTTCATTAACCACAAACTTGAACTTGGTTAACCATACTTTTTAGGTGTTCAACTACACGTAGTTAATGAAGTTAAGTTGATGGTAAATGAACTTTGGCACTTGGTATATCCATTAACATCTATTTAATGTAATTCACCACTTATTTGAACCGGTAAAAAAGTTGTCGCAGAAGTTGTCAAATTTTAGTTGTTCAAATAGCACAACTGTATTAAAATGATGCAAATGCTTTCAATTAAGGTGATTTTACCGGATATATTAACATTTTTCAAATATAAATTTACATTTATTAATACTTGAACTTTTTTGCACTTTTAGCCCCCTTCAAATGAGTATACATTATGTGAATGATGGAGATATATCAAATAAGAGAAGAGGGCTATTATTTTATGATAGTGAGGGGAATAAATATTAACAGTGGAATATTATTTCGAAAGGTCAAGATTAAAACATGAAGTCATTTGACTTTTCTTAAGTTATCATGTGGCCTTTAAGTAATTTTTAATTGCTATCATCCATATATGGTTGTATAGTCACGATTTACTCATTTCACTTGTAAAACGATCCTCTGGCTAGATTCATTATATTGTTTGAAAGAGTCTGGCTGTTGACTATTTTCGGCTAACAACTTATAATATTTTTTAGTGTCAACAAAATTAGTTGATATTGACTTCGATATAATAAGGGTAAAGCTCTGAGTTATGTGACATCAGGAATTTTTGGGTTTTACTTTGGATTTTTTTGCATGTTTATTTTATTTTCCACATTAAGTGACGATTGTTTAAATGTGGTATTCACATCCATTGAAAAATATTTTAGTTAAGTATACATGTATCATTGTTTATGCATATTTATTAAGTACTATATGTGTGGGGTAGTGGGTGTCACATACTACATTTCCATAAAACATTAGTTTTGATATACTAGTAATACATTTCATGATGAAGTGCATTGTGATCTGAGGAAGGCCCACTTAAATAAGGACAGCATGAATAAAATCCAATTGAAACCTATCAAATGATGCATTTATATATGTTTGAAGTCTCACGGAATAGCATTTTTGTAGGTACAATCTATAGCATCATTCTGTAGCACATTTTTGGGAACAGCTGTGCGAATCCCTTGCGAGGTGTTAAAGCAGAGATTGCAGGCTGGTCTTTTTGACAATGTGGGCGAGGCTTTGGTTGGTACTTGGCAGCAAGATGGTCTTAAAGGGTTTTTTCGTGGAACCGGAGCCACCCTTTGTCGAGAGGTTCCATTTTATGTTGCTGGCATGGGGCTTTATGCTGAATCTAAAAAGGTGTGTAAATTTCATGATCCAGTGTGCTTCTTGGTTTCGAGTCTGTCTATGGATTTTTCTGAGATTTATGCATTATAAATTGTTTGAAATTCAATGAATGTGTATATTCATCCAAATAAAGGTTAACTTTGAGTAAGCAAGATAATACATAGAACTAGACGTGCAACATAATGAGTTCCAGTTAAGGACATATCGATCGGGAGGACCTAAGTTCAAACTTTGACTGAATTGGCTAAACTATATTTATCTCTTTGTCGAACATCGATTTACCAGGACTCTTTTCTCCGGAGAATCAGAGGGTTAAGACAAAAAAATAACCATTCTCTAAAATGCTCATTGCATACTTCCTCTAAGAAATCTCAATTTATATTTTCTAATGATGAAATGGTATATTATCATGAATGCTACAGGGTGTCCAAAAACTACTAGGGCGGGAACTTGAGGCCTGGGAAACAATTGCAGTTGGAGCTTTATCCGGTGGTTTGGCGGCTGTTGTTACGACGCCGTTTGATGTGATGAAAACTAGAATGATGACTGCGCAGGGTCAGTCTGTGTCAATGACCTTGGTAGCGTTTTCTATACTCCGCCAAGAGGGACCCCTCGGCTTATTCAAAGGAGCAGTTCCTAGGTTCTTCTGGATTGCTCCTTTAGGTGCCATGAACTTTGCAGGTTATGAGTTAGCAAGGAAGGCCATGAATAAAAATGATGAGGCTAAGGCTGGAAATTTAGAGTAATGAATGTGACACACTGACACAGTGAGCAACCTAATGTCTCATGGAATTTTTGAGTTTCTATCAGTGAGGCCATTGATGCTGCTCTGAAATATACATTTTGTTTCCTTTTGTTTCATTTTCTACTTTCTGAGTCTGCCATTTGTAGCAGCAAGTTTTTGTTTTCAAAGAAAATATTTAATGTTCTACTTTGCAAACTAAAAAGGTTCAATTTATTTTCTTCATCTGATCATGTACAGATTTTATTAATGTTTTGTATCTTTCAGCTTTCATCATTTTGTTTCTTGGTTCATTTAATTGTCATTCCACTTTGAGTTTGTTTGAAACCATGGTTTAATAATGTCTATATTTTCATTGTAAAAAATAAATAAATCAATATTTCCATCTGAAGTGAGTATAAAATATACATTATGGTTGACACTAAGTTTGGATTGAGGTTTATCATCCGTTGGCTCAATCTCTAGTCTTGTATCCGATTCCATTCTATGAATTTGAGTTATTTGTAATAAATAAAAAACAGACCCCACCTGTTTTTTCTCACACGACAATAATTAGATGAGTGTATGGAATGAGAGCATATTTTTCTCACACAACATAACTTGTTTTTCTTTCTTTCTTGGATGCGTTAAATGATTGCTTGCTTCCTCAAATGTTATCTATTATAAAAGAAAAAAGTGATTTTGCCTTATGGCAAACAAGAAAAGGGTTCCTCATGCATCATTCAATTTTCAAGAATGTTGAGATGTAATCCTTTATTAACCATTTCCCTAAGATATCAATTTTGAATCATCTTTTCACCCATCCGATCCACCTAGAAACTTATCTATCTATTTATCAAAATACTTTTCTAGTCTTATAAAAAGGTTTTTGCATATATTACAAAATATGATAATTAGATTAAAAAGATAAACAATTTTATCAAATTACTCATCTTAATTATTTATATATTTTTCACTATTATCAATACAAAATATAATAATATTTTAAAAATTGTATATATAGTAATAACTGAAAGATAATATAAAAAAATAATAATTAAAATTACATTAAAAATTATGAATGACATTCATTTCGAAATAATTGTGTTAAAATGATACTCATTGTGAGACGAACTGAGTAAGTCAATATTTAGATACTTAGCTAGATCGTTAAGTGGATAAAGATTTTCTACCTTTAAGGAGATAAAATTACCCTAATTTTATCTCAATCTCTCTTATCTTATTTATTTATCTGTTGTCTTTTTTCTCCATTATGTTTTCATATTTTTCCTTCATCTCTCTTCTTTTTGTCTAAAATCACCAAAAAGTAGGAATTCAACATTAGGGAATCTAAATTTTTAGGCGTAAATAGATAGACAACCTAGTTTGGATGGACACATGAGTGAATAACAACATTAGACTTGAATTCCAAATGAAGCGTGAAAAAATATGTTATTAGTATATGACAAATATATGGATGGATGATGTGAATAACAACATTAGACTTGAATTCCAAATGAAGCGTGACAAATGAAGAGAAAATTCTTATATCGTCAAACTCATGTTTAAAAAATACATTCAAAAATATATATATTGATTTAAAGTAGACAAAACTACTATATGATAATTTTGTATTGATTAAAAGTTATATTTTTATTTAAAAAAAAGATTAAAATAAAAGGTTGGGTTAAAATTTTATAAAAAAAATAAAATACTTAATCCATCAAAGTTAAGTAAAAAAATACATGTGGAACTTAAAAATAAAATAAAATTTGATTTTAAAAAACGAAAATTGCAATTGAGTATACACACATGTGTGTTTTTCTTTTGTTCATAGTATTTTGTTTGCTCTGGTGATGGAGGGAGTATGATACCTATTCATCTGATAAGTATAAAACCCTAAAACCCCAAAACTCAGCACCTCCATCAAATCTAATTCATAAACAAGTTGCTCGTCGCACTCAACTCAACGCCGCCGGAGTTGCTCGTCGTCTGCCGCAAACACTGATAATTTCCTTCAGGTTTTCCACTTTTTTTTCCTTTTTATTTCTAATTTTCCTTCTTGCGAGCGCGAGGATGCGATTCCGCCGCGACTTGCCGCCTCAATAGCCACCCTGCGAAAAGGGTGTGATTTGCGGAAGATGTGTCGCAGCAGATCTCCACTCCGCATCAGATTTTCCTTTTTACGTTGCTTACTATTTCACCACTTGCGATTCTAATTAATTACTTTTAATTTTTCCTTGAAATTCAAAGTGAATTAAAAAATAAAAACTGTTTTTTTGAACTCAGTGGTAACAAAAATGGAAGAAGAAGATGATTATGTAGAGTATGTGCCTGTGGCCAAGCGTCGTGCCATAGAAGCTCAAAAGATTCTCCAACGCAAAGGGAAAGCCTCCGCCGTAACGGATGATGAGTCCGAAAAACTACCAGTGGTTGAAACTAAACCCAGTCTTCTTGTTAAAGCATCGCAGTTGAAACGAGAACAACCTGAGATCAGTGTCACGGAACAGATTGTTCAACAAGAGAAGGAAATGATTGAGAATTTGTCTGATAAAAAAACCCTTATGTCAGTTCGCGAGTTAGCTAAGGGGATTACTTATACTGAACCTTTGCCTACTGGGTGGAAACCTCCTTTGCATATAAGAAGGATGTCTAAAAAAGATTGCGATTTGATTCAGAAACAGTGGCATATTATTGTTAATGGCGAAGATATTCCACCCCCGATTAAGAATTTTAAGGATATGAGGTTTCCAGAACCGATTTTGAACATGTTGAAAACCAAGGGGATTGTGCAGCCAACACCTATTCAGGTGCAAGGTCTTCCTGTTATCTTATCAGGGCGTGATATGATTGGTATTGCTTTCACAGGATCTGGAAAAACTTTGGTCTTTGTGCTTCCGATGATCATGATGGCGTTGCAGGAGGAGATTATGATGCCTATAGTTCCCGGGGAAGGTCCATTTGGTTTGATTATTTGTCCATCGAGGGAACTTGCTAGGCAAACTTATGAAGTCATTGAACAATTCTTGTTACCTTTGAAGGAAGCTGGTTATCCAGAGCTTAGGCCTTTGCTTTGTATTGGTGGAGTGGATATGAGATCGCAGCTTGACATTGTGAAAAGGGGGGTTCATTTAGTTGTTGCGACTCCTGGGAGGTTGAAGGATATGTTGGCCAAGAAGAAAATGAATCTTGATAACTGCAGATATTTAACATTAGACGAGGCTGATCGATTGGTAGATTTAGGATTTGAAGATGATATTAGAGAAGTTTTTGATCACTTCAAAGCTCAGAGGCAGACTCTGTTATTTTCTGCTACTATGCCGACAAAAATTCAGAACTTTGCTAGAAGTGCTTTGGTGAAACCTATTATTGTCAATGTGGGACGTGCTGGTGCGGCAAATCTTGACGTTATTCAGGAGGTAGAGTATGTCAAGCAAGAAGCGAAAATAGTTTACCTCCTCGAGTGCCTACAGAAAACTCCACCTCCTGTTCTGATATTTTGCGAGAACAAGGCTGATGTGGATGACATTCACGAGTATCTTCTCTTGAAAGGAGTGGAAGCTGTAGCTATTCATGGTGGCAAGGATCAGGAAGAGAGAGAGTATGCCATTTCATCTTTTAAAGCTGGAAAGAAAGATGTGTTGGTTGCAACCGACGTTGCATCCAAAGGTTTGGATTTTCCCGATATTCAGCATGTCATCAACTATGACATGCCGGCTGAAATTGAAAATTATGTCCATAGGATTGGACGGACGGGAAGATGTGGCAAAACTGGTATCGCGACAACGTTTATAAACAAGAACCAAAGTGAGACAACATTGCTTGATTTGAAACACCTCTTGCAAGAAGCAAAACAAAGGATCCCTCCAGTTTTGGCTGAGCTGAATGATCCAATGGAAGATAATGAAGAAATCACAGGCATTAGTGGTGTCAGGGGATGTGCGTTTTGTGGCGGGCTTGGTCATCGTATCAGTGATTGTCCCAAATTAGAACATCAAAAGAGTGTGACAATTGCAAACAATAGAAAGGATTATTTTGGTTCTGGAGGATACAGAGGGGAAATTTGAAAGGAGTTGATCTCTTGTGTACTGAAGTTTTCTTTTAATGCTGCTAGTTTATATCTGCAGATTTTTAATTGTATACCATGAAATCTGATGACCTTCGTTTTTGACATTTGTACTGGTGTTTAGGCTATGTACAATATATCTGCAACCTTTAATTTTTGTACAATCATTAAGTATAATGAATTTCATTACCTGTACTGTTGCTTTTGATAGAATATGATTGAATTGTAGTATGTATTATAGTTTGTTTGGACTGAGTTTTAGATTGATTTTCTCCTGGATTATTCACTTTGTCAAATGATTTGTTTGGACCTGGTGCCTTATGCTGTGGTAGTTTTTTTAATCTAGAATGTTAATATTGTTATTGGATGTGTTGTATTGTTGCATGAGTACAAATTCATTTTTTTTACAATAAAATGAAACTAATGGTATAACTGTATAACTTTACAGGGACTTGTACCTATAGGCCTTGTTGGAGCTGTGTGTCTTGTTGCTTTTTTCTCAACTGTCAATAGCTGACTTTTTTTGCAAGCATCCTTGCTTTTATCCCTTCCAGACGTCGAATATTATCTTTGGCAATTACATGGAAGAGTATAGTTAGGATTCTTGGCTTGTGGGATTTTATCCGAGTGTGCTAGAGTGTGACCATGCCTTTTGAATATTTTAGATGTATACTATTTTTAGTGTTGACTTGGCTGTATATCTAATGAAGATGCCTCTTGTATATTGAAGATGCTGTTTTATTAGGTTTTTGTTGGTTTTGCATGGTTCAGTGGCTGTATATCTAATGAAGATGCCTCTTGTATATTGAAGATGCTGTTTTATTAGGTTTTTGTTGATTTTGCATGGTGCAGCAGTACAGTTTCCACCATTTTTTTAATATAGATGTAATAGAAATTTTTGCAGAGTATAAAGCTTTTTTGTGTGTATGTGATTGATTGAGTGGTCTTCATGATTATACGAATTAGTTGATATAGAGTTTACTTTTAATAAATAAGACATTCATGTTGACTGTCAAATATCATATACTCAAGCAAAAGGTACCTAAGTTACAGACAATTTGGTTGGGGTTATGGAGCTAAGTATTGGTTTGCAAGTGGTTGGTTTGTTTATCTCATTCATTTGACAGTAAGTGGTATTTTTGATCTTTTTGTTGGTTCTCATATTGGAGCACCGGTGAGTAAGCCTACAGCAAAATATGGCTAATATTGATATGATGTTGTAAAGCTGATTTTACTGATTCTTGTGTGTTGTGCATGAATGGACTCAGGTTGGTTGCATCATAGGCAATTCAAGTTATGCTGCTGTATGGTTTTTTCATTTTTGCCAGTCTACTATTGACAACATAAAATACAATACCCAAACGTCATCTACTTCTATGTTCTCAACTGGTCGAGTTTTTGTAATTGTTATTTATGTCAGATGTAATTTTTCCGAAGTACTGGTATGTTTGAATTGGCGTTAACACTAAATATTGCGTTTCAATGCATATTTAAATTGAAATTTCTTAAGTTACAATTTGTAGCTTCACTCTAGACGAATGTCTATAGTGTTTCTGTCGTGATTCCAAACGTTTACTACAGCAATTACATCTGGCTTTCTCTTAGTGTTGAACTTGAACAAATCGTTAACTCACGGGTGTTAAATTGTGTATGTAATTTTCGTAGAGAGTATTCAATAACCAATCGCATGGTCGTCAAAGATGAGATAAAACTGTAACAGAAAATGCTTATATATTATGAGAGATGTTTGCAAGAAAGAGAAAAACAATACGTTTAACTACCCACTTATACTTATGCCAGTGTTTTTTCTTTCACTTGGAATTGAATTTAGATTCTCCACTTCTTTAACCTTTAGCTTAAACCAATTGAACTACTCACTCAATCCACCTAAGAATAATATATTATATCAAAGTATATCAATATAACTGAAGATTTATCAGTTCTGTCAATCTTAGTAAAAAATATAAAAATTACCGGTTCTTCAAATGCAAATAAAATTTTATAATAATATCAGACATTTTACATGAAAAAATATGATTGATATTTCTGTACAAATAGGATCCTCATAGAATTATATATATTATACAATTCAAAGTTGTTAATAAATATTCTTGTTTAGCACAGACAATCGAAGTTTTTGGAGAAAACATTAAGCATATTTTCTTGGCAGACAGGAGTTGGAAATAAAAAGACATAGTTTAATTTGAAAGGCGTTGATACCTTGTGTACTGATTTTTCTTTTTGTTGCTAGCTTATATCTGCAGATTTTTAACTGTACCATAAAATCTAATGACCTTCCTTCCTGTCATTTGTACTGGTGTTTAGGGTATGTACCAGATTTTCTTTGAACAGTACTAGGCTATGTACAATATCTCTAACCTTTAAATTTAATTATGATTGAATTGTAGTAGTAATAAAGATTGTTTGGATCAGAGTTTTAGATTGATTTTCACCTGGATGATTCATGTTGTAGTCTTGTCTAGTTGCAACAGTACAAATTAATTTTTTTTCCAATGAAACCGAACTAACTTTTGGCAATAGCTGAATGGAAGATGCTGTTTTAATGGCTCTATGTTGCTTTTGCATGGTTCAGCCGTTCAGTTTAAACCATTTTTTTTAAAACAGATGTAATAGAAATTTTGGTTGAGTATAAAGCATTTTTCCAAACCAAAGCAATTACTTTCTGTCATTATCTCAAGGCTGAACTTTCAGTTTGTTTATTTTTGAGTTTGTATAGATGTGGTTGGGTTTTTGGGATACCATTATTTCTGGCATTGAGCCAAAACTATTGGAAGATTTTTCTCTATTTGGGATCAAAGCTTCGTTTCTCCTCAAAATCTTTTCAAAAGGCTCCAAATTTTATTCGGATTAGTCAATCTAAAGATGTATTTTATATATCTGAATCCGAATATGTATTTGATGACATAGGGGTAGAAGAAGAAACCCTTATTTGAGATACCATGAATAGAATTTGGTTTGGTAGATTTTTTGGAGAATCTATCCAAGATCCTAGCAGATAAGTTTTGGTTATTTTTATTATATGGTTTATTATTATTTGTCTCGCTGCTATCTTCTCTCATTATTATTCTACCTGTTTGATTTGGTCTGAGCCAAAGACCCGAACTATATTACACTGCCAATGTCTCCCTAAGTTCATTTAGAAAGTTTTTTGCAATCCATTTCATTGTAACCAATAAAACCACATTTTAAATAAAATTGGGGATAGTTTTTCATATCTAGAATTTATCCAAATGAGGCCACCTTAGTTATGTTAATTTCCTCTTTTAAAGGTGTGGTGGTGTCAAATCCCGCTTTGACTGATAATAATTTTATTTTTGTTTTACAAAGTTCAGTTTTAAGCACCTTACCCAAGCAAGAACCTTCCTTCCAATTTGGTTTGCTTTTATTTTTTTTTCAACTAGTTTGGTTAGTTCTGTAATGGGGTGGTAGACCGCATAATTGGGCCCAAATCCCCATATTGTGAAAATAATTAAAGTTAAGATTGTATTAATAAGATTTCCAAGGAATCTTATTGTATTAATATAATCGATTTCCAAGGAATTCCAGTTAAGATTGTATTAATATCATCGTTATCATCCTAAAGAAATGACTTAACTCCAGTTTCTCCAACTCTAAAGCCTTCGAGCGTTGCACCAAATGTTAGACAAAGCCTTATGTGAAGAACCTTTGTTTATAGGCAAAGAAGCTATTTTTACACATCTTCAGAAAACATAATTTAAGTTTCAAAATAATTGTCATTACTGATGGTAGTTTGACATTGAATTAACTGTCACATCTAGATTATTCTCCTCACTACTTAGATATTGTTCTGCAAAAAACGTTAATGTTTCAGGACCTGTGATACATGATGCGATACTTGTTCCAGCATCTTCATTAGAAAAAAGATTGAAAAAAAATAAATGAGTGCAGGAGACAAAATAAAGTGAACGTACGTATGAAAGCGTAGGATCAAAACTTAGCGCATGAGCAGGAGGAACAATCAATAACAACACAGCCGAAACATACCACCACATGAGAGTCAATTTGTTTAAGTCGATAATACAATTAGTAAGTAAGTACATAATAAAATGTTACATGTTTTATTCCTAAAACCATCTTACACGAGTTTAATGTAATTCGAAGTCAAACACAGGGCACTGTAATGTGTGACCTATGACAATATTTTAATTATTATTAGGCTCATCATTATACGGAATCAAAACAAATATTTATTTACCAGATAAACATAATTTATTAACAAAATCGCAAAACATTTTCCTGAAAATGGGTGTCTGAACTGAAACCATAGACAACAGTTTTTAAACGACAATTGCAACACCATAAAATTAAACATAGAAAATGGAAATGTGAAAAACCTTTTAAACTGAAAGAGGAACCAAGTTACAAAAAAATAATGTAGTTATTATTTATTAAACCAGCAAGGAAAACATCAACTTCGGATGTCTTGCTACACCTTGAAGTTCTGGAAATCAATAACCCCAGTTATCATTCCTAATCTCATCATCAAATTTCTGCTTCAGTTCAGGATGCTTGGCAAAGTACTCATCCGCAGTCATGGTACTAAGTTTTTTCTGTAAAAATAAACAAGGGTATGAGTGATTTTTCAATTTTATAAAACTGAAAAAACCCTGTTGTGATTTCGATTACCTTTAACTCTTGTACATCAGCAATTTCCTTTTCCAAACGCTCAGACTCCTTCAGAGATTTCTCTTCTGCTTCTTTAAGCTCGATCAACTTCAACCAGAAAACATACATATATTCAGCACTTAATTAAGTGTAATTTGATTGAGAGAATTTGGACAAAATAAGGATTAAATATAGACAAAAGTTCTTACCAGTGCCTCAAATTTGGGCTTATATTGAGGAGTTACTGTGTCAACAAACTTGGGGATCTCAATGCCTGCAAAAGAAACACAACACAACTTCAAAAGTTGATTTAATAGGATGTAAAATTTGAATGGTTTAGGGTGAGTATCAAGTCTCAGAAATCTCACTGTTATATGTTCTACACACACAAATACATAGTGATTTCAAGCATAGATTTAAATAATAAACAATCAACTTCCAAACAGGAATTCAAATGTATGATTAATTCTACATTAACCAGTGATAATAGGAAACCAAAGCATTAGGTTGAGCAGTACTTTGGATTTGCATTGCAGAAAATGAAATATATCAGTGAGCTCACAAGAAATAACATACAATTTCCAAATTCTAATCTCAAGTGAATAAGTCAGAGAGATACAGGTATATTTTGAATCAAAAAGGAGATAGGAAGATGTTGTCATGGTCATGACCAGTTTCTTTTCGTAAGTATGATTGAATAAGTTAATAACAACAAAACAGTACCAAAATCCCAACAGTAAATTTTGCACTTCATATATTCTATGTAAAATTCAAACGTTTTTTAACATGGCAAACACAATGAAAGAATGTCAAGTTATGAAATATGAATTTTGTGGGAGGCCTTGAGACTATCTAGCTTCATTTTCCCACATTTTATAATATTCCCTATCAAAAGAATATAGTACAATTGGCTACAGGAACCAGACCCAGTTGACTTTAGCAATATCCTTCTACACCTTTTCACCTATTACAAATTTATTTCCAGTAAGAGATTTTTTTTTTAAAAAAGCCAAAATCTTCAATTGAAACAAAGCGATGACATACTCACTGACTATCACACCAAACCAAACTAAAGGGATTCGACAAAAAGGATGTACGACTCTCAGCTCACGAAGAAGAGGATGTGCATGACAAGAATCAATTTTACCAACCTTTAATTCAATCATGTTATTGGCATCAACAATGAGTCAAGCTAACTATCCCATACCATCAAGAAATCTAAAATATATGTAAGGGGCATTCACCATAGAGTTCAAAAACATACTCTCATAATGCTCCTTGTACATATCCACCAAACGTGTGCCAATTCCTTTTCTATAATAATCCCAGTCAATGGGCTCAGGCTCCTGCAAAATATGAAAAAATTAATTAGAAATGATAAGCAAAGGTACATATATATTCAAAAAGGAGACAAGTGGACGTGCACTATCATTGCGAACTATCTTTGGATTAGCGTAGTGCGTTTAAACAGATAATACAAAAGAGCTTTCGAGAAAGAGGAAAATAAAAACAAAACATCTCAAATCTCCATAAATTGTTAAAAGCATATGTATCAAAACATGTTATTATCAACCAATTCGAAATTGATGATGGAGATAAACAGAATACGACATAAACTGATCCATATCTGTAATCAGTTTTCAAAATTTGACCTAAAAGCCAATCGATCTATCATCTAAGAATAAAACGGAGGGAAATCGGGATCCTAAATACAAAAACCCAATGAAGACACAATAACGAGAATGAAATTAGAGAGATCTGTGAAGGAATCTATTTACCTGGCTGAACTTTGTTTGGAGTTGTGAATTAACATCGTCAAAAGCGCGACGAAGATTGGAGAATTCACGGCGAGCTTCATCGGATACAAGAAGCTTAGCCATCCCTTCCCAATCAATGCTCCGACCGGCTTTGAATGCTACATCCGCCACTTTTTTCGTCGTTCCGCTCATTTTCGCTTTCTCTTCTCTCAGACGCGATTCTGATTCTTGTTGCTGTTCTCTGCACTTGCATTCATACTGCCACTATCACTACCAATAACACGCTTACTGGGCTGGGCCGGGTTCTTTATGGGCCGGTCTATAACATGTCATCATTAGGCGTAGGCCTTGTAATTGGAAGGGGGTTGATTTGGATAAGAAAACTGGAAATGTAATTATCTCCTTTCTCTTTAAGTTTCAATCGAATATTTGATTATTTTATATTAATCAAATATTTTATGAGATTAATAGATATGCATTGTCAAGTGTAAAATTATTTTAAGTAGACAATTAATCACAATCATTCATTGAACAATCTTAAAAAAATTCCACAATATATCAAAATCAATTGTCATAGTTTACTGTTAATATAAAATTAATTTATACGAAAGGTACATATATTTTTATTTTAATTAAAGTATTTTTATATTCTGAATTTATATTTATGAAGATAAATCTAAATTTCAAACTCAAAATTCTTATTATGTATATAGATATAAGGAGCATATCAAATGAGATAAGTTTTACATACGATGGTTAAATCTTGATCATACAATCATAATGCTCGTTAGTAAGAAGTTATTTAAGTGAGATCATGATCACTTAAAAAAGTCAAATAAATTTTTTTTCTAATCTTAACCATTAATGTATGGTTATTTTGAAATTTAAATTTACTATGAGAGAAGGAGTGATATGGTTAAATATTGATCACATAACTATATAATATATAATTAAAATTAGAAGGAATTTTTTTTTAAATAATCATGTACCACTTAAATAAGTTTTAATATAAAGATTTAATTCATAAAACTTCTTTAAATATGCCATATATGTTAAGTTGATATGCCACAAGGGTTCAATAAAATTGAACTAAACTGTTAATGTTTATGTTCAAACCATAATAGTAAAACCGAATGGAACTGTTATTTTCTCTGATATGTAAAACACTGTTAAAATAAACCAAAACGATTTATAGTCTAGAAATATATGTTTTCACGGATGAGACATTTTTTGTCGTTGAGAAATTCCATGGATGGAAATAAGTGAACGATTTCCCCATTTCATTTATTCCAAAATTCAAACAAGTATTTGTCCAAAAAAATATTTCAAACAAGTAAACCCGTCAAGTAGGCCAAAAGCCAAATTCCAAAACCTACAAGACTATGGCGACTTAGGCTTTGAATGCGAGTATGGAAGTGAGAAGATGACGGCTTTGAAACAAAATAGAAAGGAAGAAATTGAAGAGGTTTGATGAGAGAGTTTTGAGTATTTTGTTTTTATTCACATATTAAGTATGAATAGTATAGGTTCGGGTGTGTTAGGATACATAATACGGCAACTTTTTAAAATTTAGATATAATACGAGTTAGGTACGTTAATAAAAAATTTATTAAACAAATTATATACACGTAGAATACTTATAAAAAAATGTATTAATCATTATTCATAAATATATAATTATATAATATATTTTTCATGTGTTAGAATATCAATAAAAAGAATTAAAATAAATATTAGTTTTATTCTATAGCTAACAATTTAAATGCACTTTTAATTGTCCCATCTATAAAAGATATAGTTTTGAAGTCTCATTCATTATGAGATAATTTTTTCAATTTAAAAGTAATAATAATATCTTAAAGTGAATTATGTACATCTCCATTGATGTTCTAAAAAAATTATCATATTTTTTTTATTCTTTGATTTTCATAGAATACGTATTTGCGAGTACATGTGAAGTATCCGAGAAATATCAAATAAATTAATATTTAAAAAATAAAAATAATAATTCTAATACATCTTAAGTACATATCCACAATTATATATAAAATATTTATCTCCAATAGACGTCTCTATTTTGAAACTTTCACATTTCATAGTTATTCACATTACAAAACTCCCCTATATATGTCTAGGGAATTCAATAATTGTGTTGGAGTAAGGTTTATATTAATCATAAACATTTTTTTACCATTATCTACAAAATCACTATTTTTAAAAATATAGTTGTTTTTCTTTATTTATCTATTTTCTCCTCCTCTAAATCCCTCTATTTTCCACCACTCCAAGGTTCCAAACAAAAGCCTTAGTCAAAAGACATGACATTAAACTAATTTTGCCCCATCTCTACGCCCTTCTCGATGAGTTTGATTGAAATTAAAGAGAAATTAAAGAGTCTTTAAATAGTTATACATTATTTAGTTTATTTTGATTGAAATTAAAGAGTCTCTAAATGGTTACACATTGTTTAGTTTTGTAAAGAAAGAGGGAGATTAAGACTATATACACAGTTTTAGTTTTAATTACAAATTGTACCAATTAGATATTTTTTAAGTTTGTATTTAATTATTTTCTTTGTTCTTATACTCTTGTGTTATATTATTGTAAGATGTAATTTAAATATTTGCTTTAAAAAATATGTGTATATTAAAATTATGATTCATGGTGTGTTAAAAGAAATTTATGTGTTATAACAATTTTTAGACAGTCGTTTATATCATCAATTGATTCTAGTTTCTTACACTATGTCTAGAATTAATTCTCCATACTTTCCCTCACCATGACTTATATCATCAATCGGTAGTTCTTTCATATATGATGCTTTCTACTCACAATGTACATAGTTCTCAATTAGTTGTATCAATCGATATAATTAAGACTAGATAGATGGTTGAATCATTAATTAAGAATGCTCTTGACTCCATTATATTAAGATGCCAACTCAAACAAGTTTTGTTACTAGTTGTACTTATTTGACGGGGTAGATAGTGACACATTGTGGATATATAACTAACAATGTGTGCACAAAATATATCAATTAAGTCACGACATTAATTTTGTGGCCATTTTGGTTATAATATATGCCACTTTAGGGGAGCTGCATCTTTATTTTAGTTCCACAGATATAATCATTATAATCATTTTCTAATGCTAAACATAACTGCACTAATCTTTCTACTAAATTCAAGGGTTTCACACGAGAGCTCTCCATAATCGTTAGAGATAATTAATGAACAAGAAAGAAAAAAAAACAAGACTAGTACTCGGTCATGATCATAATCAATAACTTAGAGATAATTAATCATTTTTTGATGAAAAAAAATGTGACCAGCAATGTCTGATTTTTCTAATTAATAAAACGGTAAATTTATGCTTTCATTCATTTCTAGTAGCTTATAAAAAATTCATTTTCTATTCGTTTGAATTTTGGATTAGTGTAGTGATCAATTGCGTAATTGGTTTCTTTAAGTCTTAACCAAATTAATTAATTAGTTGTAGAATATACTAGTGTTTTCAGAAACAAATCGTATAGTTTAAAAATTGTATCGAAAATCGAGTAATCTGTATGTTGGTTCAACCTAAATTGATTCTAAGTCTTTCAGAATTGGATCGAGCTGGATTAAACGGTCAAAGTTGATTCCAATTTTTTTAAATAAATTTTTAATTAACTTATTAGTCATTATCCGATTCACCTTATTAAAACATGATATAAAAATCTCAATAATTCAACCCGATTTTTAAAACAATTTAAAAATCAGGGTACACTTGTCGCCTTTTCACAAACTATGTATACAAGCTAAGAGAATACATAATATAAATTATACTTGATGAGTTGATCATTCGCTGAACTAGGGATATACATTTATTGATTAGTATTACAATCGTGTGGAAATACTAGTATAGGAAGAAATTTCTGATTCTATCCATATGCTATACATTCACATTCGTTTTTGTTAATGTTACGAATGAATATGTGTTTAGTGAGTATAAGTTGGAAAGTAATCATGAAATTGTAGAATCTAACAAACATGGTTTAAAGGCATGGGTTCATCGATTCACTTTTGAAAAGTCTGCTTCAAACATGCTAAAGTGGACTCTTGTGGACAAATTCAAGTCATTTGTGTCTTGACTTTGAATTCTATATCACAAAATACCAAGCACAACCTTTATACGTAATTGAGGAGTTATTAACAAGTCGTTCGCAAATTAGAAATTGACATGAAGGATTAAAGTGGTCATTTTGAATAATAAGATTAAACATATCTCACTCTTTTTACGTGAATAACCTCTAGTCCCATAACAGTAAAGTATTGAATTACCATTTTTATATATCAAATATATATTTATTTGATATTAAAGTATTGAATTACTATTTTTATATATCAAATATTTATTATATATTTATTTGATGTGCGATTTAACCACTTGTCTCATTTAAAATATAAAAAAAAATGTTGTTTTTTGTCTTCATATAAAAGAAAATGATGCATTGAAAAAGTGGTGAGTGAGAAAATTTGAGCGATTCGTAAAAAAAAGATTGGGTGATGTTTTGTTTCATTTGATCATTATAAAAAATATTTTTGTGTATTTAAAGCTAACTTAAGTAACAAGTACCAAAATTGTTAGGAGCGAGCATTTTTCTCTACCGACAAAAAATATTTTTCTTAAATGAATCTATCCATAAATTAATTTGTGACCGCATTAAAAATCAATTTAAAACTTGTAAAAAATTAATTTAAAACCGTTGTTAAATCACATATCGCTAATACTTAACAATAAATTTAGTGATTAATTTTTTAAAGACAGATTCAATAATTAATTTTAAAGATTGGTCTGTGTGGCAATTTGAGTGATAGAATTAGTGATCAATTTAAACACTAAATTTTTAATATTGTAAAAGTATAAATTTTTTGTCAAAAAAATAGTATAGATAAATTTGCTAACACGGTGAACACATAGACGAAATAGTAAGAAATGTTTGGAAAGTAGGCCATGATGGTGATCTATGTATAAATTTGGTGGTTTGACTATCAATTTCACTTTGTTTGATGGATTTTATGTGATGAGATGAGACATGAGAGTTCTCTCAACACAGCACATGGTTGTCAAAACAACATATTCCATTTTAGCGTAAGATATAAACAATTAATGAGATAAAGCATTAAACGGTATTACTTTGTTTCTTTTACTATGCTTTTTTTCACTCCAATGGCATGCATCGATGAAGGTTACAACTTGCACGTGATATGACATAATTAAGGTGATTTAAACGACGACGTAGCAAGAGTTTTTGCAACGCGTTTTTTTGGGCAACGAGAAGAAGAATGACAAAAAAGGTTAAAGTTGCAAATTAAAAGATTAAAAACAAAGCGCGTTTTACTTAACCAAATGATGGAAATGTTCCATCAACCTAATCATTTTTTATATAAAGTCCTCCAAATCGAAAGAACTGTTCTCACTTATATGTGCATCAAGTAAAATTGTAGCATGGGATCTCCAATTCATCTTAAACTTAAGAATCCCTTTGAAGTGATATCGTAAAATTGTTCAAAATTTTATAGATGACATAGAAATAGAAATTTATTATGAATATCATTTGGATTACAAAAAACTATTTATGTTATTAAATAAATTTAAATAGATCAGTGATGTACAAAAGGGAAATGGATTATCTCCATTATTGTAATTTGTACCGACACTTCTTTGCTCTTATCAAGAATACAGCTCACTAAATGGGTTCTACTACCACTTCGATCTTGGGCTGAGGACAAAATAAGCTTCAATAATGAGGCAAAAAGATAACTTTTGGTTTTATTTTGGGGGGTGTCCATAGAAAGGACATGTATAAGGTACTAGGCAACATGGAATGTCACAGTAATCAAATCAAAGGGATCTTTCGTCTTTAATGAAATTCAACATCTCATACAATTTTAGGTAAATTTCTTTTTCTCATTTTCCTATATAATAATACTACAATATTGAATATTTTTTTCAACTTATTTTGCTAATTGAATAAACAATTTAATTCTTTCACGTTACATTATATAAAAAAATACTCATATTTTTTATTGATAATTCATTATTTAAATGCTGTATTCTTTACACATATTTGTATTCGTATATTATATATGAATCATCGATTTTTGATAAATTTATAAAACTCAATTTATATAAACTTTTGATTTATTAAAGAAGAGCGTAGCAATGCCATGTTATTGCAGACAAAAAGCTAAAATTGTAGTTTTGTGATGTTATTAGATGATAATGAATGAACGAACTTTCTTTTGTCAAAAAATGAAGGAACTTTCACATTGTCCACGGTTTGACAATAAAGGCTTAAAAACATAATTTTCTGAATTAAAAAAATAAAAAAGGAAATAATAAAAAAATTAGGTGGTCCCAAATAGTAGATATCTATTTCAAGACTATGCTGACTCAAACTCAAACAGCTATCTCTTGTACTAATTTTCTTCTTCTAATAACCCTTTTATCTCTAATATAATCATTAGTTTAGAGAAGACCACCATCAATTATGTTTTTCTTCTTTTGTTCCTTTTTAATTTTTTCCATTGTCAAAAAGTTAGGCTCATGAAGTGACTAATTAAGTAGCAAACACCATGACCCATATCTACCATATAACTAATAAATATGACTTTATTATTGAAATATTCCCTCAGTATGATTTTCATTAGCTCTTCCCCCACTTAGAGTTGGAAAGTTTTACAGTTACTATAGAAGAAAAAAAGACTAATATTCTATAATAATTAAATAGATATAAGTCACATAACTAAGATACATATATATATATATATATATATTAATAATTATTCATATTATTAAATGAATTTCATGTCCAAAGAGGCTCCCAAGCAGACCCAAAACTGTTATTATCCTCTAAGAAGCAACTCATATCAACATTAGGTTGTGGCTGAATAATCATATTATTATGGTCTTGTTGTGATTGACTCATTTCCATGCAAATTAGTGCCACTAAATTTGCTTGTTGACAATGCATGTTAACTAACTCAGCTTGTGCTTTGGCCAATTGTGTTTGTAGTTCACTAACTTGTTTTTGGAGTTGACATATTGCACCTGCACATCCATAAACTGGGTCCCTTATTCTAGCATTTGCTTCATAAACCATGCTGCTCACAGCATCAGCTCTTTGAGGTTCTGGTAGTTCCTGAAAAATTAATATAATTTTGTTAAAGGAAATTAATCGGAGTTTAAATTCTGGTGAAAGAGAAAATACTAAAATAACTACTAATATTAAAAATTGAAACTTTTAATTACAATTGGAGTGATGATTTGGAAAATTGGTACTTCATGTCCCATTGACTAAAATTATTAGACAAAATAGAAAGATTCCAAAATGTGGGCACCTAATTAATTTTGACTTGGGATAAGTTATAGTGGTTACACTATAGCCAAGGGCACTAAAGAGAAAAAGAAATGATAAACAAGCAATATGCAAAATGTTATTTGACTTGTCCATTTCTTTTTTTCCATTGAAAAGATAAAAAAGGTAGTGGTTGTTGCTAGATATGTAAAGAAGAGATAATTATGAATAGCTTTGATGTGTTAGGAAGTTAGAAAACAACACATCATGCATACCCATCAATTAGGTATGCCGCTTTTGTTAGCTTTTTCTCACACTTTTGACCAAAATCCATTGTTTTGTTTCTCTCAAAATGTTTATAGATAATTCAACTATTTTTTTTTTTGTCTTTCAAGAAAATGTCATGCTATGAGTGTAAAAGAAATTGTCATAATTAGGAATGATTTTGTAGAATTGAATTAGATTAAATATAAAAAAAACTAGTATACACCGAACAAAAAGACATGGTGATGCTTTTTTGTTGAAGAATGATGAATGTAAGTTACCTGCAAGAACTTGATGATGTTACTAGCTCCAAAGACTCTATGAGCAATGGTGAACTTGAGTGGATCAGTAGGAGGAAAATAAGGTGCTAAGACACACTTTTCAACACACCTGCGACGCAGGATCTTGCAAGCAGCACAAGGGCTAACAACAATTGGTGGTGGAGGAGATGGTGGTTGAGGAGTAGCCAAGTTAGGAGGTGAAGATTGAGAAGGTGGTGAAGGGAAAGGTGTTGGAGATTGTGAAGGAGGTGAAGAAGATGAAGATGGAGGTGAGTTTGAGAACATGGTGTGAATGGGAACATGGATTGGGATTGGTAGATAAGGTGGAGAAGTTGTTGTTTTCACTTTGAGTTGTTCCATTTGTGTTTTTTGAGAGACAGAGGAAAACAGAGGTTAATATTGAATTTAGATGTTTTTTTTCTTCTATTGTGTGTTTTGTAACATGGTATGGAAACTAAAGGGTGTGTGACTATATATATAGACCCAAAGAGGAAGCATGTTGGGTCAGAGTTGGTGACTTCATCTCAACGTATTGTAGAAGCAATGATGACGATGTATTTTTGATAAAGCACTACACAAAATCCTCTTTAGATATAAATAAATAAATAAATAAAATTATGCCTAATATGGTTAACCACATTGAGTTACAACTGTTGGACTTTCTAAAAATTACAACACAGTTAACTTTGGCTGTTTTTTTATAAAGAAAATGCGACACTCTTGTTGAAAAATTATGTCACTAAAGTATTGGTGAAAAAATTCAATAGGTTAGTAAGAACACCTAAAAGAAGTTATTGATTATAAAAATGTATTTATATTACAATAAAAAGTTTAATTTTATTGATTAGATTAAATAATATTTTAGTTTGATGGTGATTGAAGGTATTGTTTTATAATTATAACTCCTCTTTCGTTGTAAAAGGAATATATGACATTATGCAACGTGTAAAGCATTCTTTGAGTGCCAAGTCATTGGTTTAAGTCATAAAAAAATTAGTAAATGTTTGATCTACGGTTGAAAGAGTGGAAATGTATGTTTGGACTTAAAATATTATAGAGATCTTTTAGATCGAAAATCTAAATATACCCTTAATTTTACTTAATTAGTTTATAAGTTTTAGGGGAGAAGTTAATGAGTTTTGTGTTATTGTGAATAGGAAAAGCGTAAAAAGCGTTTTATTTTTTCAAATGAACTTATTCTACTAAATTCAATTCATATAGTCCACAGAGTTCAGGGAAACTTTTTTGACAGATAAATGTAATTTTAGCAAAAAAGAAAAAGTTCGAGAAGGGATGGGATATGATGGTAAATTGACCATGAAACAGTCAAGCAATGGTCAACGAATTTACCGTGTGTTTCAGTTTTGGTCTGGGGTGTGATAATGGTGAGAAAACAATACTTTTGTTTATTATTCTATCAATTGAATTGTTTTACTAGGAAGATGATTATTAAAATAATGATAATAATAATAATAATTGACAAAAGAATTTTACAACATCCAACTAGAAAGTTGTGTATGAAATGAGACTTGCAAATAAATATCCGTTGTTTTCTTTTGACGCCAATTTATGTACGCAAAATAAGCCCGACGATTAAAACTTCATATAATATGTAAAATATCTGTATTAAATATTAGAGAGAAGAAAATAAAGATAATTTTTGTATTAATTATTGAAAATTTTTATTATAGTAATAAATATAATAAATTTTATATATTTAAATTAGAATAATTAATTTATAATTAGATTAACTAACACTTAACTTTAACTTATAATTAATTTTACATTTTTAATATCTTCTCGTAAGCCGAAAATTATCCCTGACATTTTGGCTTTAAATGAATAATAAAAATATTGATAATAAATAAATAAATACAATGAAAGATATTGAAATATATAGACTAAATAATTTTAAAATATTGAAAATAAATCGAAATCGAGTCTACACCTTCATGTAATTCTCTTGATTTTTTATAATGAAATCTCATACACAATTCTTTGGTCATTAGCTAAGACTTTTAAATGAGAATTCAATTATGGATTATTTTAGAAGCAAGAACAATCTTGCTTTTGTTGTTGTTGTTGATAAATATTGAATCTATAGTCTATACTTCAATACAAGATTTCTATTTGCATTATTTTTTTGAATGATAATTTTGCTGGAAAAAAAAAATTTGACACCAAATGTTGTTGATGTTCTTAAAAAATCTTCAACAAATACTTTGACTCCATCTTTTTCTTACTTCTTGAAAGTTGTTGATCTTGAAACAAGATTGGTTTCAGTGCATTGAAAATGTTTTGGATGTTGATAAAGTTTTTTTGGCAAATATATTGCTCTTATTATCCGTTGTTTTATTGATTTATTTTTAATTATCATCACGAGGAGATGATTCTAACTTAAAATTTAAGAGGGAGAGAAAAGTAAATGAACAAATTGTTCAAAAATCAAATGAGAAAGAAAAGATAAATTATTTAAGCTTCAAAGGAAATTTTCTCAAGAAAAATTTGAGAAAGAGTAGTGAAATAATTATGACTCTGATACCATAATAAAATATGAAAAATCTTAATGTTAAGTATAAAAGAGAAAAAAATAGAGATAACTTTTATATTGATCAAATAAAAAAATTATTACAAAAGTAAATATAATGAAGTTTATATATCCAAATTAAAATAACTAATTTATAACTAGAGTAACTAACTTATAACTAGCACCTAACTAAAGTGACTAATTTATAATCAATTTTATATAAACCTTTTCAAAAAATAATTTTTAAAGTATTTAATTTTTTTTTACAATTTTTATAAAATATTTTAATAATAAAAGTTTCAAATGAAAAATTAATTTAAATAGATGTTTATAAAAAATAGTTTTAAGTATTTTATCTTTATTATTCTTTTTTTTGGATAATAAAATTTTAAAAAGTGTTTAAAAAAAATTATTTTTAGTGGCTATTCATAAAACATTTTTTAGTTATATCTTTTTTAAAAAAATTATTTTTTATTACATTAAAATCTCTACCAACAAATATATAAGTTATTGAATGTCAAAATTACTTTCTTAATCTACAAATGAATTTGAGATAGATTCTACTATTTGTAAGTAATTTCTTATACAAATCATTTTTAAAAGTATAATGAAAATAATTTTTTTAATAATCTATAACAAATATACTCGATGTCGTAAAATTATATGAATAGTTGGATTAAAATTGGTAAGGGTTCACTTCAAATTCAATGAAGACATCTTAGTTCAACAATGTCACATGGAGATTCTGTTGGTGGTTAATATGTAAATATATTTCATTTTCTAACTAGTTTTGAGGCTTTCCTTAATTTTGACGAGTCCCTTGTTACTAGCGTTGCAATTATGTTAGACTGACTGACATAGACATATGGAAGTCTACATCATTTATTCAGACCCATATCTGATCATAATTTTATTAAATAGATAAAGATAATATTATTTAATTGTCTATTTAGCCCTAAGAAGCTTCCACTTAAATTTAGTTATACTTTTAAATTGTGATCAATACGAGAATAATATTTAGAAAGATGATATATTAGAGAGTGTATTATTAATAACAAAATCTTACAACAGATATTTTGTTAAATTTGTATATACTCCTATGACTAGCATTTAATTCCTCCAAAAATAAAAAATATAGCATTTTAGGATATGTTTGGTTGGAAGGGTTTGAAGAAGAGGAGAGATAATATTTATGAAAAAAAAGTATTTGGTTCAAATTATAAAAGAAAAGGAAAATAAAATCTCTCATACATGGATTTTTACTCTCAATTTTGAAGGAGAAGGAAATAGCTCAATATAATTAAATAAAAATCAATAAAAAAAATTCCAATTAAATAAAAATCATTAAAAAATTATCTGATCCTTGCGCTCATTTAAACCAATCAATCTTCACTTAAACCAACATAAAATTTGGTACCATCTCTTTAAAAATTTATTTACCTTTGCATTGCTTACGTGATTTTACTATAAGAAGATGAAATATGTATAACTTATAAGTAATCATTTATAGTGGGATGTTATGATTATGTTTAGTTCCACAATAATCATAGTACAGGCGTAAAATAATGACGGTAATAATCATGGAATTGTTAAAATAATAGCAAAGTGATTAACAGTAAGATTTATAGCGACACCTGAACTGACAAATAAGGTAATTTGAAGATTGAAATTTTTCCGGTATGATGACGATCACTAGCAAAGTATCCACATGCCATTAGCCACCGTTAAAAATTAAGAGTTTGATTGTATGTAAAAAGTTTTGCGTCATAATTGTTCATATCCAAAAATTAATTGGTAAATTTTCTATTAGCAATCAATTGTTTCTATTATATGTAAGGGGTCACTTTTAGAGAAGTACTACCAACATATTTTTTAACTACAATTTTGAATTTTCTATTTATTGAAATTCATGAATCCTATAAAATTGTGTGTCCCATATAAATTTAATGGGATTAATATAAAAATTTAGTCAATAAAAAAAAGTATATTAAATAGTGTGTTTTCTTATTAGTGGAAATTTTTTAATATGCCATTAGATTGAAATTTTATTACTACATTGATGATGAAAGAATGCTTATAGAGCTAAATAAATAAAAGATAATAATTAGGCTGAATTGTTTATTTTTAAAAGAGAATTGTTTATTTCTTTTCCCAGGTAGTTGTCCATATTTAATAATAGAAATGCAGTGGACAACCAATTATTTAGAATCAAGTTGATTTTGTTCAAACTGCTTTTCCTGTTGTATCATATTTGCACATGTTTATGTATAATTTGAGTTAGTATATGTATTCCACATAGGCAATCGTATAAAGTTTTGAATGAATTTTGGACATGAATTATTCAATTCAAATACCGTGCATGCCTACATTTTAAAATAGGATATTATTGATTTACAAAACTAGAACGCTAAATTATAAGGAACAAAATGAAATAGGAGTATATACTTTTTGAAGGAAATTTTGTATGTCCCTCTTTTTAAATTATCCCTTTTTTACTTTTTTACCGATTAGAAATATATTAATTATTTTATAGGTGAATATTAATATAGATAGTATTTATGTTAGGGGAGGAAAAAAAAGTCAGCGTCAGAAAATGAACTATAAACTTCGTGCATGTAAACTCCTTTATGTTCACGGTCAAACTACTTGGTTATTCTGTAGGAGGCATATATTAATTTTTATTGAAATATATTAATTTTACATTGTGTAAAAATTAAGATATTAAATTTTGCTAAAAAAAAATTAATTGTACATTATAAAATGTTCCAAGACATGTATATATTTAGAAAGTAGATATTGGAGGGTCATCTCATCTCATGAAGAATTATAGTAATTTATGGTGTGTGTGTATTGTTATTCAATAACATTTATAATGGAATTTTCATTATAAATCCATTGATTATAAAATGAATTACAAGACATATAAAAATAACGTTCAACTAATCCTTTTCTTTCGAGGAACCATTCCACTAATATTGCGATGTTCTTTGTTCTTTAAATATTTAATTCACTATGCCAATACTTAAATCAATGGAAGTTTAATATTTAGAAAATAAATTTTATATTAAGAATACATTTTTTTCGTTTACTCGACTTGAAAAAAATATAGAAGAGAGGTAGAACTAGCTAGAATAACAAACTTTATAACAAGATGAATGGCAAAATTACATTAAAAAATGTAAAGTTTAGAATTTAAAAGGACATATAATATATAAAAATAGCAGTGTGAATAATACTTTCTTCAAAGTGTGCATTTCTCTTTTTCCTATTACTAAGTGAGTATTTTAGTCTCTTCAAAAATAAAAAAATAGTATTTTAGTTTAACTAAATCAATTTGAATGTTTTTTTATTCAAGTAAAGTTTAATTTGGCTTACTATTTTTGACCGAAACTTCAAGAAATAATGCCAAGTTCATTGTCATTTTGCTCTGTTGTTTCAAACAATCAATTTTGCTTCGCTAGCATGATTTGATCACAAAATTTAACACATTTCTTAAACCCCAAAAGTCTATATATCCACATTTATGAAACTAATCTTGTTAAATGATACCCTCGTATATTGAAAACACACTTAGATTTTAATTAATGTGGATTGTATATACTTGGTTATCTTTCCTTACTTTAATTAAGTCTCTAAAAATGTACTATATATATGTGGATTTCAATCCCACCGACAAGGATATATAACTTGTAAATGATCAACATGAATTATATTATGATGAGCAGAAAAATTAAGCTAGAGAATAGATATCCCCTGCTACCAGCAAAATAATTTTGAAATAAAATAATTAAGACACAAAAGTTTTAACTTGGTGGTATGTTAATTCAAATGCATACCATGTGCGTATATATATTGAATGGATGGATCTGTGCAATGAGCTGATGCATGCAATGGCACGTGTAATTGCGTGTGTTCCATAAAAACTCTCAAGTTTCCAACAACTAGCTAGGAAACAACCATGCATACAAGAACATAATACCTTAACGTTTACGCAATGAGTCATCTTAAAAGGGAAATTATAACTTGTCAATATAACTATGCTGATTTAGGTTTATAAGACACAATCTATTTTCAACACCTTCCCCTGTCCACATGTAGATGAAATATGTATGTCTCCTCTTGGATTGCATTTGAACAAAACATTTTTTTTTCCTTTTGATTACTATTGATACTTTTGAAACATTTTGTTCCCTCAAATAGAATCCTTCCTTCCATTTTTTTTTTATTAAAAAAATATATAATCAAATAATACAGTTCTAATGTGACATTATTTTTCATAAAGAAATTAAGAGTTTGATTATATAATTTCAACGGATGAAATTCAAATTTTATTTAAGATAAAATGGTCATTATCAACTTCATTAACTATCGTTTTAATTTTTCCTCTTCAATTTCTTTTTTGAATTTTTTTTTTAATATTTGTATACTGCATGCAATATGATCTATTAATTATTGCATTCATTTTTGGTATGAGAGTAGCCGGTCGTCAAAGTCAATAAAAAACGTGCATAACATTTTATATGAATATGGTTCAATTGAAAATGTTAATGTATATGCATACTGGTTTATTCATCTCCCCCAACCTCTAAATTAGATTGTAATAGGTAGGTTTGAATTTATGATGGTTAATATTGATATATAGTTCAAAATGTGCGGTTTGGTCTTCACTTACCGCAACAGTAATGTAGTACTTTTGTAGTTCAATTCAAAATTAAACCTTATCTAGTAACAGTTAATTTGGTATCCAATTTAATGTGCAGAGAATCCGTTCCAACTTCGCATGCTTCACTATTCAGTTGCATATCATGCTAGCTACTATTTTAATTTAGGGACTATGTTTTACACATAGCCACATTTCATGCACAATTGTCACGTGTTAATGTATTTTTACTTTGAAATGTTGCAAAAATAACACGGGATGTGTAACCATGTTGTTAGTGCCACGTAAGAAGTTATGCAAAGTCAAGCCTAATCCTTCAACAAGTCAAATATCTCTCTTGCCAAAAATTACCTAAAATGGGTCGTATTTATTTAAAGGGGCTTTTTCTATGGTACCCAAGGTAAATACTTTTGGATCATGTATAAATATTGAATCGTATTTCATTTGATTTAACGGTGGAATTTGTTGACCCAATAATAAATATAAGTTTGTGCATCGTATAATGTTTACTTTATTTATGCACCATAGAATTAGCTATTTAAAGAACCTTTATTTCCTCAAGTTGGGATTTGTTGGGGGAGTTAATATGATACTAAGTAATCACACAATTTCAAAAATCTCTTTCTCAAATATATGCGAAGCTTCCGCATCACCATACATATGCTACTATTACATCAGTTAAAAATCAATATAGTGGTTCATTTCACTTAAATTCAGTCATGCTCTATTATAATTATTGATATAAATTATTTATGAAGGGAAACGTATAATATAGAAATCGTATTGATAATGACAATGATAATGAGAATGGTAACTATATCAAGAATTGCAATGAAGCTTACATAGGTAATTAGTACAAATAACTAACATTTAATTAGTTAACTAATAACAAGTGTAACCAACTTAACCGACTTAATTATCCAATACTCTTTTGCATTCATCTAAAACTGAACTCAGACACCATTTATTAAGGATCGTCGCCATTTCTTGGGGATCATCCTATTATTGCTCTCAATGCTCTCCTAGGTCTTCATCAACTAGATTAATTGCATTTGAATTTATAAATGTGAAATTATTTACTTTTTTTTATAGGGGATATAAGATTGGTTTATTGGGTGTAGCTAGAGTTAGTGTAAAAGAGTGGAGTGATAAAAGAGATTAAGAGTTCAATCCGCACCATTAATATATTACTAACAATGTTTAATAATACTAACATTACTAATAGTGACTATTAAAAAAATCACTTTTTCTCGTTTCACAACGAAACAAAAATAATTAAGGGATCAAAGTTAAACCAAAAATAAATTAAAAGACCAAATATGTAATTTTATCTAAAAAATATATGCATCTAACTTAATTTCTGGCATAAAATATCGAACACTATAGATGTTTATAACAAAAGTACTGGTCCAAAATAAAATTGTAAATCACTAAAAAAAATTTGAATTCCACACAAAATACAATATTTGCGGATGTTAATTTTTGAAAACTGCATAAATCATATTTTAGATTCTTTTTTGAAAACTGAAGCAAACTGTATACATTAATTTCAATTCTTATTTTTTTTATTAGTATGACATATTACATTTATATACTATTTGTTGATTTTTATTTTTTATATTAATAATACGTATTAGTTTAATTTAATTTATTTATTTATTATTTCATATATCTAAAACATAATTGTTCGTTACTATTGTATAATATTAAAGATTAGTATATTATATATATTATATTTATATCAATATTTACTATTTAACACATTTTTATAATATTAATATCAATATTTATTTTATAATTGTAAATTAAATATAAAAAATATTCAAAATTAACCCTTTACAATTAGAATGGATGGAATCAAATCTTTTAAATGTATAATTCAAATCAAATTAAATCATAGGATGCTACCTAACTCATAATATGCTATTTACCACAAAATATGGCTAGTTACTTTTATTTTTCTACTCATCCTACCGCACAAGAGACACTAATATTCTTTAACAACCACCATCCTCAACCACTTAGGCGCAGTCATTTTCATTGCACCTAAGTTTCTAGTGGAGTAGTGGACGGAGACTTTGAGATATGTTCATTTTAAGAATATAATTTTCACTATGTATAAATATTTATATAGTAAATTTTTTATTTAATCATTTTTTATATAATTATTTTAAATTGACTTAAAATTAAATGAGATTTTGCAATACTTAAATAAAAAAATTCGTCAAAGTTTTAAAATTCATAACTCAAAATATATGTAGAAAGTCCATAATGTGACATTTAAATGATTTTTTTTTTTATTTCCCATGTTCCTAGGTGATCCCATTCGAGGCAAAAATTTATTCTTTTATACGGTTTGTTTAACATTTTGTTCTCCCTAATAATCACGACTTTATAATTATATTTAATTAATATAATATACATATTAATGTATTTTATTGATCTCAAAAAATGTTGTTCTATAACTTATCACTTAATAAAGTATTATTTTTTTATAGTTGAATGTTTGATTGTAAAATATTTTATAATTTAAATTTAAGATATTCATATAATTTTTAAATTTAATTACAAAAATATCGATTATTTATCGATCTAATTTAGTAAAAGCTCGGATAACGTGAATAAATGACAGTTACGAATAGTATATAGTCTCTTACCGAAATAGTACCTGGTTGCATCCCTACACACTTTTGTCTTTATGCATGCATGATGGCAAGTGTTTCCACACTTCAGTGCTTTCAATTTGGTCCATCCCAAAACGTAGTTTCTACTCTCCATATAAACTACACCAACGGGGCCAACCTTCAACTCGTGTTTAAGTAAGGATCCGTCAACATACATATCGATCTTTTTGTTTTTTTAGGGGTCGATTTCGATTTTATTTTAAATAAATTGGTCATACCAATGTTTAATTTTTATTACAATTATAATAATTCTTCTTTTCCTGTCCATTGGCATTTACCTTTTACAACTTTTGACAGCATTATTTTTGTTTAGATCCTAAGCCACGTTTCAAAATTGTTGTCTATTTGGAGTTTTTAATATACTGTAACAATTTTCAAAATAATTTAAAGAGTTTTATTATATGTCCTCACATTATAAAAAAATTTATATAAATGGTGAATTATATCTCACTGTATGGATGTGTTATAATATCATTTCTTAAAATAAGTACACAAATATTGAAATGGCGAGATGCAATTAAATGTTTAGATTCAAATATGAGAAAAGATTTTGCAATTTCAGTCAAACGGTTTTCATAAAAGACATATATAAATGTTTTTGAATTTTTAAATTGATTTTAGATTTTTATTTAGATTGATTTTGATACGAAGATCTCTAATTTAAATTAATTTTAATCAATAATATGTAATTAATAAATTCGAACAAATTTAAAAACTTAAAAATTAATTTCAATAAATATTATGTAATTAATAAATTCGAACAAATTAAAAAACTTAATCACCACATTTTTCTTTTTCATCTCTTTCTTCTTCGTCTTGCTCATAGAAAAGAGGTGATTTGAGACAAATTTTTAGTCTGAAATTATTTTTTTACATTGTTTCACTCTATCCTTTTACGGAATAAGTTATTTTTACACATATTTATTTTTCTTTGCATTTTTTTTTATCTTGTGAATTAAGTGCGACGTTGTTTTTCTGACTCGATGCATTATTTATTTTATTCAGATTTAATAAATTAATTTCGATCTACAAAATTGAATCAAATGACTTTAGCGTCTTCGAAATTGCAAATTTAGAAGCACGACATAGTTCGGTTAATTATCATTTTGTCAATTTTATAGGTATTTTCCGTTTTATGCTAATAACATTAGTGTGGTCACTTTGTTCACAAAATCATCTTTTTTATTTTTAACGAATTTATATTTGTATTGTTCTTAAACAATGTACTCTTTTATTATGAATGAATATTATTTTATGTAAAAAAAATATTGATCAAACTCTTGACTTTTTTTTACAATCTTGACTTCTTAAATCAAACATGTTACAAACTCTTGACTTCTTAAAGATGAAATGATTACAAAAATGTTCAAGAATGATACTAATTCAAAAGTCATAAAGGAATTTGGTAGTTTAGAGTGTACCATAATGGAGTTGGAATTGAGAATTATAAGGAACATAGTTTAGATCTCACTCTTCACTCACATATAATAAATCTAACAACTTACTATCATTTTTTAAAATTCTATTTTTGGATCTCTTGCTAATATTTTTGAAATAAAATGTAGTGATGTGTCATGTTATAATTCATGAGTTATATATTATCCATCTATTTAGACAGTTTTATATCAATTAAAAAACTTGGCACATTATTATTATTTTTTCCAAAAAAATCAAGATTTAAAAAATGAGATTTTAAAAGTTTCCATAAATATACCATCTTATTTATGGCAATGAAGGTATTTGATGAGTTTTCTATATTGAACTATAGTAACTGAGGAAGGTGTCTGTTCTTAGGGGCAGGTCATTAAGTTGCAGCTTCCAAAAACAGAACTATGGCATTATGAAGGACAAAAATATTGAACTAAACAAGTGAATGAAGAGGTCATCCCTATGTGGACCTTAACCCCTTCTAAAGTTCAAATAATTTGAAATGGAAAAGTGAGAAAGTTGTGAGCACATTTTAGATGGGGCCTATTCACCAATCTAACCAATTTCATTACTATATTCATTAATTTTAATCAATTTCTAATACCTGGACAAGAAACTGTCTCCTGTTAGACAAACACTACCTAAGTTTCATTACAAAATGTTTAACAACAAATAAAACTATTTCGTCATCATTAATTTCTTTTCATAATCATCAACTCTGCTTTCTTTTAACTTTTTTTAAAAAGAAAACGTTTTTTTGTTGCATGTAAAATAGTCAACTAAATTTTACAAAAGAAAAGATAGTAAAAATCCCCCTTCCTCTAACTAATTAATTAGTAGCCACTAATAATGTTAATTCCTAAAAGTTTAGAAATTCGTATATGAATATTCTTATACAATGTGTATATGAATATTCCTATTTATACATTTTAAACATTTATTTTTTTAATCAACTTGAAGTTTCTAACTCATTTTGACTCTGACATAAATTTGATTTAAGTGGATATAGATGGGTTGTTATAATAAAGTTTTTTCTATTACTTTTGAATAAAGTTCTATGTATGTAACATTGTATTAATTGTCTATCACTGAAAGTGTCATTCTAAATTAAAATGATATACAGACAAAATAAATTACAAATACGTGAGTCCAAACGTTTATATGTGTTTAAAAAATGTCAAATTTTAGTGAATTAAAAATTATACATCCGAGAATCTAAAAGCCACGTAAATGAAATCTAAATTCACGAAAACAATCTATACATTATAATAAATCCATTATAATAAAGCAAACATGATAAACTGACAAGTTTGACACGTGTCAACAAACTAGAGTTTTAAGAAAATATCAAGTTTTTATTAATAGAAATAATACGTGCTTATGGCCAATTAAAAAAATAAAAAGAATGAATTAAAAATAAAAAGTTTTTTTTGTAAAAAAAACATAAAACATCTGTTACATCACGATCTTTGTCCACGATACATCCGTTGAGAATTTAATGGTCAATTAAAAAATTAAAAATAAAATACAATACACCACGACTTGACAGTTTTTCTATGCGTCATAAGAAGTTAATGACCAATTAAAAAATAAGAAAAATAAATTAAAAATAAAAGATTTTTTTTAAGAAAAAAATAAAACTTTCATTACATGAGAAATGCAGAAGTGAATGACCAATTAAAAAATAAGAAAAATAAATTAAAAATAAAAGATTTTTTTTAAGAAAAAAATAAAACTTTCATTACATGAGAAATGCAGAAGTGAATGACCAATTAAAAAATAAGAAAAATAAATTAAAAATAAAAGATTTTTTTTAAGAAAAAAATAAAACTTTCATTACATGAGAAATGCAGAAGTGAATGACCAATTAAAAAATAAGAAAATAATTTAAAAATAAAATCTAATGCACGACCTGACATTTCACATTTTACGGTTGAAAATTGAGTGACCAATTGAAAGGTAATTATTTTTAAAACACTACTTTAGCAACCGCCAATTCAAATCTATCTATACAATATAATAAAGCAAAGATGATAATTTGGAAAGTTTGACACGTGTCAGCTAAACAGAGGGTTAGGAAGATATCAAGTTTGAAATAATATTTTTTTTGGAATAAAATTAAATTTATGTTACACGACTTTGTACATGCGTCAGTTGAAAAGTTAGTGGCCAATTAAAAAATAAAAGAATTAATTAAAAATAAAATACACTACACCACTACTTACGTTTCACCGTTGAAAATTTAGTGGTCAGTTAGAAAAGAAAAAGAATAACAGCAAAATACGTTCAATTACACCCACCACGACGTGACACTTTTTGGAATTGTTTTTTAAACACTATTTTAGCAACCACAGTTTCAAATTAATTTATTTTATTTTACGAATTCTTTTAATTCACTCGTACTTTCTTTCTTAATTCCTGTGCTCCGTAAATCGTCTCTCTTCAATACTCTCTCATTTCTTGTGTCTCTGTTATAAATATCATTCATATTATCTCGGTATATACAATTCCTTTTTTTAAATTTTCTTTACCAAAACTTTCTTATTCATCTTTATCCAATGTCAATGTCTGAAAACAAAAATCTTCGTTGCTTCAATTTCTTCATCAAAGTTTGTTACTTCAATTTCTCCAATAAATGAGTCATGAAATTTGGTTGTTAGAGTTGTGCGAATGTGGTTTCTGTCTTGATCTCCTCAATGGCAAACAAAACTTTTATGCAACGGAAATAGTACTGACATTCGCGAGCTTTTATTTCTCGATTTGAGATTAATATTCCTGGTGGAACTATGTATTTGTTCGTGCTTCTAACAACTTTCTGGAGTATACGTTCACAC
>NC_021163.2:10348683-10369523 GCF_000331145.2 Cicer arietinum
TACTAATTTACTTATTTTATATCTGTCCATGTCTATTATTAAAAAAAAATTATTTCATCTAATCTAATTATTTAATTTTTTTTAATAATTATTGTTTTTATTTGTTTAAAATTAAAAGTATTGCTTTATAATAAGTTTTTTGGAAAGAAAAAAAATTATGTTTAGAATTAAAAAATAAGGCATCATCATTTGAGTAAGATTAAAGAGTGGTGTTATAATCATACTTTTTATCAATAACATTGAGACTATAAGAAAGTAGTTTTTAAGTTAAGTTAAAATTAGATTTTTTTTAATTTTTTTATTGTAAATTATTTTTTTTAAGTCAACTTATTTTTTTAATGTCAATAAAATTTATGAAATTTGATATATATATATATATATATATATATATATAATATAACCATTTATTTATTAAAATCATTGTTTCCGTGCGGTTGCACGGGTTACAAACTAGTTACATATAACTCAATCAAACACATGCTTTTATTTTTCGACTATGCTTTTACACTCTAATAAAGAGAGTTATTATTATTGATGCAATGAATTTGGATACATGTACTTCTTTTTAATAAAATTGACTTATGTTTTTTTTATTAATAAAATTGGCTTTTTTTAATTGATAAAACTGGCTTATAAAAAAATTATGTTTAACATAATCAAACTTAAGAACTTTATTTTACGGAAAACTGTATCGCTTTCACATGACATTCCGTTTATATGCTTAATTATCATTCATGTTTTTTGACACAGCTTAATCATCATTCATCACTATTCATGACCTTATGGCAATATAAATATAAATAATGGACAAATTAATGTTGCTTTAAAAATTGTCAATGATTCTCATTCTACCGTAGAAGCTTAGTTTGTTTTATGAGGAATTTTATTCCGACATCAAATTTTTAAATATACTAACTAGGATACTGCTTCTCAATCATATCATGTGTTACTACTTACTAGGGATAAATATAATTCGATTACACACCCAAAACTTATACTAAGAATGTAAAATACTGTAAAAGTCAAATCATGTGCACATTTTGAGAGGGGAAGGTTAATTTGAAGACATTAGCAAAATGAAGTAGTAATTATAATAAATTGAAATGTTCAAGTGCCACTAATACTCTCATTTTAGCTTTTACTATATTATAATAAAATAAAAGAGACAAAAAATGAAATTTTATATGATGTTCAATAAAATTATAAAAAAATAATAGTTATGTTTAGAAATTAATTATTAAATAAACATATATGATAAGATAATAAATTCCCATTAGATAACATTACACTGTTAGATCATTACATTTATAATAAAAATAATAGTTATTCTCAATCAACAAAGATGAAAAATCTGTCCGAATTTGAAATAATTTCCACTTCCTAATTAACCAGTCAAGCCTATCTAGTTAGAAGATTAATTATATGCCCCAAATGTCAAATACTACATGCTATGCATTCTTCAACAATACCTAAATATAGGATAATTGAGAAAATTGAAAACATGACAAAGAGTTCTAGAAAAAAGTACTTCTTAAGAAGAAAATTATTGTAATAAAGAAATCAAAACCACACTTAATGTACCATTTCAACATCATGTGTACCATGCAGTGATGACTAACATTAAATTATACAAACCAACATAAATTCCTTAACATATACTATAAAGAGCCAAATTCAACATAAATCAGCAAATAATAATTAAATTTGCAAGATCATCCATATAGTTAGTTAACAACCACCCTCTTGATTCTTTTTATCAGAGATAATTAAATTAAAATTTGATCAATAAAAATTGATGTATCTAGTTCATAATTTAACTGTTTCTCATAAAAATGAGTGGATGGAGTATATAATAAGCAACACATGATCCTTAAGTGTTCAACAATTATTGGTGGAACCATAACTGATTAGTCACCTTCATAAGAAACAATGGTCATATAATCCCATTTGATATTTGAATTGAGGAAACACGTTCATTGGACTAACACATCAATATTGCAAGAAATCTGGATTCCAATATTTGTGGGTTTAGGAGAAAAAAAAGGTCCACACGTTGTTGCTTAGTTGGACTTATTTCTTGACTTGCTTACAATAATCACAATTTTTTTTCTCCATCTTTTCATTGATAGTTACATTTTAATTAGTTAAAGCATTGTGTTTCTAAATATGAAGAATAGTACATACCTTCTATATGATCGAAAAAAAGCCAAAATCACTAGGGAACAAATTAATGATTTTTGAAATTAATAAAGGATATGGTTGTAAAGTTTTGGAGTAAATTTGAATCAAATTAGTCCAAATGCAGGGCCCAAATCAGAGGAGAAATGTATGATTAGAGATCTTTATATGCCTGAATAGGAAATAACTAATCAAAGAATAAGGCTATCAGAGAAAGTGTGGGGTGTGGGTAAGACAACTTGTTATTAGCAATTATATTAAATTTTATATTAAATATAACTCGTTTTTATAAAATCTATTAATAAGGTGAAAATTGTTTATCTTTATATACTGCTATAGAGACTTATTTTTTTATCCATTGTTTATCTTTATATACTGCTATAGAGACTTATTTTTTTATCCATATAAGACTTAAATTTTTCCTAATACACTCTCTCACATATATTCTGATATCATATTAAATTTTATATTGAGTCTAATTCATCCTTACAAAATCAACTTGTAAAATGAAAATTATCTTTTCTTATATATTATTGTAGAGTTTTACCTCTTATCTTCCTCGTGGTAATTGGTATTTCACAATAACACAACTTAATCAAACAATTTTCAAACAACATTAGGCATATTAGCAATCCCAAGAGAAAATCGAATTAACTTTATTGTTACTTATTATTTAGAATACGGCTGTAAAAATTCAAGCATAAGACAATTCACACTCTCATAACTCATGTGAGTTAATTGTAAAATAATAATTAAAATTACTTGATATTTTATTTATGGTAAAAATATATTTATAATCTTTTAAGTTTAGTCAAATTTTCGCTTAGGTTCTTTAAATTTTTTTTCAACTACATTATTTTTTATTATTAGTCATTTATCTCAATTTCGACAATAATTAGTTCAATTGAAAGTTTTTGATCATTTGAAACTCTACCAAATGTTGCAACAATATATCCCTTATACTAATCATTCATAAAATGTTCATTAAATAATATAAATAGTCTATATTTCTTGATTTTTTCTATAAAAATTTAAATACACGTATAGCTTTAAAAACAATGTAATAAAGGCCTATCCACATCATCAATGTCTTTTACTTCCTTCTCATGAAAAGTAGTTTGGATAATCAACTTGTTGCTATGTTTCGATTAGATCCTTAACATTTCAGGATAGTAGTTCGAGAAATTTTTTAAACTTAAAGACATACATACATAATTTAATATATCTTAAAAACTAATGGTGTAAATATAATGTAACTTAAATGACTAAATCGGAAAAAACAATAAACTTAAAAAACTTAAGAAAAAATTGAGCTAAACTTAAAGGATTAAGAGCTCGTTTGATGGACATGATAAGATGTATCATAAGAATAAATTATCATACTTTGTCTGAATTCAGTATTTGATGAACTAACAAGATATAATAAGTTGATCCAGAATTATATCCTATTATATCTCTATGGTTGAAATTTCTATCCTGATTACGAGTTGAGTTACAAACAAGTAGGATAGGATAAGAATGATTATTTACTCAATTATCCCATATAAAATATAATTTTAAATATAAAAATAAAAATAATTTATAAAATATAAAAATATAAATCAAATCAAATATAAATATAAAAATAATTAATAGAATTTGATATTAAACTTTAAAATGAAATATTAATAATTAATTTAAAAAATGTTTATGATTTTATCACAAGGGTAGTTTTATCTTTTTATATAATTTAATAAATTAGTATTCAAAATTATAAAAATATGAAAATTAATTTAAATTTTAAAATATAATTTGTTTACAAGGGTATTTTCGCCATTTACATATGATATATATAATAGATTTATTTATATTCTAACAAATAAAATATAATTATTTGATTACTCATTATTTTTTTTTTAAATTTAAATTTTTTATTTAGTAGGGACAATGGATTGTTTTAATATAAAATTATTTTGTTAGTGATTTAATTTTTTACTATTTTTTTGTTAATTTATAATATTTAAAATATAATAAGTTAATTTTAAAAAGTTAATATGTAATAGTTCACGGTGGTAATTTTATTATTTAAATATAATATATATTATATCATGTAAGGATGAGATGTGTATCATCATATATATGACAAAGTAAAATATTATCTTGTTGATTATCATGTGTATCAAACAATATAATAATATTTATCATGTCACTATCTTATCTTATATCCTTATCCAACTTTATATTTTATTTGCATCTATTCTTTTCTATACATCAAATAAACTCTAAAGATGTACTTTTGCCTTCATTTATTGATAATTTAATCAATAATTAATACAAATAACTATATTTATACATGAGTCCAAATAAAAATAGAAAAGATAACAAAAATAACTACCGCATACTATTAGTAACTAACTTTATATCAGATAATTAGTGTCGATATTTTTAGTAATAATTTCTTCATCCCTATTATTTTTAAGAAGAAACCCTTAAATTAGACGCACATTTAGAAACTTATTTATTGTCAACAACATATAAACTATGGTAGTACATAAGGGCATAATTTCTTGCACCAGGCACACACAACTTACTTATTTAAAGATATATGACTTGTCATCATTTATTTAATCTTCTTAAAATATGATTCTTTTATCTTTAAATAATCTCCATGATTGATGTAATACCATATGGTCAAAATGAATAACCATGTCTCACAATTACTATGTGAAATCCAAATTCCTAATTTTAAGCCTAAAAAATATCCAAAACAGAGTTCAATCCATACTTAAAAGAAGCATCAACTCACATTCGTTTAAGTCTACAAATGTGTTGGATCGTTTCAGCATAGAAACATAAACTACAAAAAAGTATTCAACTGCATAATAATTTATCGAGTAAAGCAAACAATTTCCATAAAAGTTAATAGAAAGTGATCATTACAAATTCATGCAACTTATGATATACTTTCCATACCTTATATTACCTCATTATATATTCTCCTAATTACTAAAGTGAATTGATTCTTTTATTTGTATATTTCACAATTATTCTAGATTGTAATAAATAAATAAAATAGTTGCAATATTATGTGAATTGCATGTTAGTCAGAATATGGTTGGATAGCACTTAAATACATGATAGTCCTATCATGCCCCATTTCAACCGATCAACTAACAAAGTTGTACATGTGAGGATGACATCTCATGTTGCCATTATCTCTATATGTTTTCATACTATATGTTATTTTCTTCCACATATATATTGGCATATTGTATGTTTCTTCAAAAATCCAAGCACAATAAAGTAATAAGCACCAAATGGGACAATACAAAGGGATAATTCAATTGCAGCTTGTGACCACTCTGCATGTATGGCAGCTTTAAAATCACATTTTCTCATTATTTCTATTCACATGAATCATTATATATATATTTTTTTCATAATAATTATAATTATCATGATAGTGATGTCACGACTTCTGTGGTCACAACTATGATTAATGTAAAACTGATCTTGATAAGGATGCATCTTGCTTAAAGTTAGAAAAATGATTGGCATTCATGTTTTCAGCACCAGGTCAAACATTAAGACATTGTACCTCAAAATGAATATTAGTATGAAAATTAAATTTAAAACTAAATGCTAAGAGAATATTAGTATTGTTGCAAGCAATAAAGTAGTTGAAATTGGACGTAGGAATTCAACTCCTATGGTTTGAACTTATAGTAAAAAACATGTGTCGGATATTTAAGTTGTAAGTTCGAGTTTTGTTAACTCCATTGAAAAAAGTAAATATAATTATTTTATAAAATTTGATTGTAAAAAATAGAAAGAAATTGGATGTAGGCCTTAATGTTAGAGTATATTGGAGACACGTTTAAATTATTCAAAAGCTTTGTGAGAAAGGGCAATTCAAGTGGGAGTAATTTGGCAACTAAAACAATAAAGGTTAGTGTCCCTAGTTTGACAAACTCTAGATTCTCTTGGTTGAGATAGTGCACATTGTTCTGATTGATAATCTCTCCCTGTCCACATGAAAAATTATAAGATCGAAATATCATAGCAAATTAATTAATTAAGCTTGCAGTGGGGTAGAAGGCAGAATCTAAAACATAGTGTCATTATGCAAGTAATAATCAAACAATTGTAAAGAAGGCATAATTCCTACTATTATATTATTTAGGTTTAGATTAAACTTCTTTTCTTTTAGATCTACCATAACAATTAAATCATTTTTTATTAGGTTAAACTTTTTTAAATCGAAGAATTCCCTTTGGTAAAATTAATTTCAATTACTGATTAATAAATTAACAATTGATGTTACGTGCATATGCACGATAAGTTTATATAAGTATAATATTTTAATACAAATCTTATTTTGATAACAAAATACCAATTTTAATTCTATTGTAGAATGTCACACCACACACACTGCATACTATTAAAATTGTATATCAAATAATCAGATCTTAATTATTAGTTTCTTATACTATCAATTCTTTTTGTTATGATATGAAATAAATCAAGGCGTGCATCGTATTGCAAGGCTGGCCCAATGGGCTGCGAATAAAGTGCTTTAGGCCTCAAACATATTTTGCAGTTTAATTAATAGTATTAATTCTATTGGTATTTACTTCACGTCTCGTTGTCTTAATTTCACAAACTATTTTTACTACTCATTAATTCACTAAACAAAATAATCAATTTCGTGAATGTTTTTTTTATTTTTTTATATTTTTTTAATGATGTAATACTGTAAAAAATTAATAGTTTTTAGTTTAATAGTTTTGGTTTTTTCTCAATTTTTTTAATTAAAAAATTATGATGTAACATATTTTAGACGATATGATGTGATGATACTGAATGATTAATATCTATAAAATTACAATAAAAATTTATAAATTTTTTAATTTCAACGTCTGATATTATTAATTTTTGTAATTTAATTAATAGCATATAAACAATTAATGCATTTAAATAGTTTTACACCAAAATATTATCTGTCATGTTATTTAAAATATGTTTGATCCCTATTTTTTTAGTTAGAAAATATGAAAAAAGGATCAAAATTATCGAATTTTAAAACAAGAGTATCGATTTAATGAATTAGTGAAAATAAGGGACGAAAAGTGTAATTAATCTTAATTTTTTGTGTGGTATAATATTGTAAAAACTAATGAAACTTAAAAGGTTTATAATTATGTAGTTTGTCAATTTTTAAAACATCACTTTAAATTTTGCTTTTTAGGCTACACATTTTAGTCATATATATATATATATATATATATATATATATATATATATATATCTAGGAGTTAAATAAATTTTTAAGTATTATAAAATTTTATTTTTAGTTTTTATAAAAAAAGAATCAAATGTTTAATCTTTAAAAAACTTATTCACATTTAATTTGTATTTTGAAAAAACAGATTGTAAAAAATTAATATTTTTAATTCCTAAGAAAAGTTCGTGTAAAATTAAATTAAAAACTATAAGGGAATAAATATTTTTTAAAGACTAAATCTAAAATATCATAATTTTATAAGGAATAATGATATAATTTAACTTTATATATAATATCTTCATTAGACTAATTTCTTAAGATAATATAAATCATTAGACTGCTAAATTATATTTTATCTTTAAATTAACTTTACCAGCCCTATGTATGTACACATTCACAAAAAGGATATTATTATTTTTTTGACAAAACACAAAAAGGATATTATTGTACGTATATATAAAGTGTATCTCATGGTTTATTTGATCATAAAACAAGAGATGAGAAAGAGAGACAGATGTGTAATTTCAACCACAAAGTTTACAAATGATTGCCGACATTTCATTTAAGTAACTTTTTTTTCTTCTTTTATTTCTTGCAAAGGAAGTGAACCTAAATCATTGAAGTTATTAAAAAGGGTTAAAGTTTGCATAAATTTGCTACCTAGAAAGCCCAATATTCTGGGTTTGTGATTGCTTCTAGATTCAAGATTTGTGTTAGATTTCTGGGTCCAAAAATTGTATACTAAGGGAATCAAAAAATAGTAATTTGAGATTCCAAAAGAGGCATAGTACATAAATATCATCACTTTTTTTCCAATTAAAGCTTACCAAACATCATCAAGGACCCAAACTAGTCCACCTTTTTTCTGTAATGAAAATCATTAAGACAGAATATATAAAAAAAAATTAAAATAAACAAATTATAGCTTCTTTATGCCAATGGTCTTTAACTTCTATTATGGAGATGCCCTTATTAACTAGTAATTTTTGTCACATCAAATCAAATGAATACATTTATAGCTATCTAAAGGGAAAGAAAATTAAGATTCCAAATGCAGGGTCCTTGGGATAAATACGGGAAAACTTATAATTATAAAAAACAGAAAAAGCATAAAGATTCTTTGGTTATGTATCAAAAATGACATAACTTGGCTGGTAAATCAAATCATAACCTATATGTTTTTTGAAAAATATAATATAATATTCATGATAATTATTGGTCTAAGAATACAGGGTATGAGGTCTATCTTTCCAATGTTTATTTGTTTCGTAATCTTAAAAATTTATAAATAAATAAGTAAATAAATGCTCTTGCTGATTATCCAGTATATCCACTCTTCCATTAAGTGGTAAGCACTGAAAATAGAAAAACAAATTTGTTTTTCTACCTTGTGCTTATGAAATGTGAATGTGATAAATCATAAAATGTAAAATATTTTGATTATAGCTGATTATTGAAAAAAACATTGCTTAGAGCTAAGGTCAACGCCTGCACATATTGGCACTTTATTCTTCATCATACATGGAACAACATCACTTCTTAGTTACCATTTTTTCCTTCTATTGTTCCATTTCGCTAAAGACAAGCAACTTTTTTGGAAAGGAAGAATGATTATGTACTACTCTATCTTTCGTGTCAGATTTACACACACAAGATGTCTCAAAAATGGTTCTTTTTTTAGTACCATTTTAATTGTTTTTTTTTTGTTAATTATATTTAAAATATTTTATATGAACTAAAAATATATTTAATTTTAATATTATTTATATTAGTTAAGTTAATATTTTTTATTTATAAATATAATTCATTTATTATTAATAAAAATAATTTAATAAATCACAATTATTTTGTTTTATTTATATTTTTTAATATGTATAAAATTATTAAATACGATAATTATTTTAAAATATATAAAATATTATTTACTTCGTTCGAATTTATTGAAAATCATTGTAATAAATATATAGTATAATATAATTACTTGTAAATTGTGCAGAAATATTAATTTAAGGATAAACTCAAGAGAAAAAAAGATTATATACGAAACAAACTCACCTGTTAAGTTTACTGTCATAGAAAAGCATATTTGATCATAAAATAACATACAATATTTTTTATATTTAATTTTCATTATTGTTATTTTTTTTAGACTATTTACCCTTAGATGGATCTGTTGCTAACCCAACCTTCTTAAATTTCAGCCCATTCATGAGCACTTGCGCTATTCTCTACGGGGGGTCATAATGCAATTTTCACCATTATTTTTTGACAACCACACCCCCTTCCCCTTAAATATTATGTCTGTTGAATTTAGAAAGTAATAAAAATAAAATTTAAATACAGTTGTAATTCATTTATTTTATATAAAATTTATTTTTAGTTTTTTAATTTTTAAAGTTAGACTTTTGATCTCATATTATATAATTTGTGGGATTTTATTGGTTCATCTTCATTTTTTATTGGCCTCATCTCACATGTTGGAGGGTACAAAAAATTTCATAATTAAAAATACTCTAAAAAGGAAAACCTTCAACATTAAAAAACCCCTAAAATATTGCGGGTTTAGTGGGACCTACGGGTCCACTTTTTAAAAAAAAAAATCAATTTTTTCTTAAAAAATTTGACAATATTTTTTTTTCAAGAAATAAATTTTTCGATAAAAAAATAATTTACAATTTTTTTAATTCAAGCAAAAGAAAATCGATTTTTTTCGAGAATATTTTTTAAGAAAAAAGTTTGAGAAAAAAATGATTTAAAATTTTTCAGAGAAAAAAATGTTTTGAATTTTTTTTTTGATAATTTTCCAAAAAAAAAATCTCAAAATTAACAAAAAATTGAACCTATAAGCCCTATGAGCCCCTCTCTTAAGCCCACAAAAAATAATGAAATAATAAACCAGTGCTTTTAAAAAATTATTTTAATAGGGAGCTAATTTTAGAGGCTTAGTAAAAAAAAATTAAGGGAGGCTTTAGAATTTGAGACTTTATTGACAGTTCTACTAATGATGTGATATTGGTGTAATACAAAGAAATTGGATAACATTATATCTATATTATTAATCAATATTTGTTTCAATTTATTTTTTTTTTTTAACAAAGCTTCACAAATGTCTTTATTAGTAACAATGTAAAAGAAGATTATGAAGAAAAAAAAGAAGAATGTTGAATTCAATTTTGTTTTATTTGATATAATTGTGTAAATCATTGTCATGTCATTATTGAACTTGCCACGTCATAAAAAAATAACGATCACCAACAAAATCTCTAGAAAAATTAAATGTCAAATTTGAATAAAATAGAAAGAACAAAAGTATATTTATAACTTTTTTTTATTATATTCTCCAAATTACCCCTCACAAAAATTTATTCTACGAGAAGTCGAGAATAAAATAATTATTGAAATATTAAAATCGGGATTAATAAAAATGTATTGTAAAAATATTAGTATAAAATGCAATAAAATTAGATAAAATTTATTTATGTTTAAGACCACAAAAATAAATTATTTTTGTTGTGTATGTTTGAGATAAGAGGTATAAGCGAAAGCATCCCGACCACTACCTAAGATAACACCCCCTTCTCTCCCTTTACTAAATATATTGTTGAAGGGTTGTTTTCACAAAAAGCACGGTAGATAGTGTAGTGTTGGCAAAATATGGTGGTGGAGATAACATCACCTTTCTACAAGCCATGTCATGTGGAAAATATTTAGGAATTGTCACATTATCGAATAATATGATCCATAAGATAAATATTTCATTATCGACAAACTTAATATTATGTTAACCTAAATTCACTTGGACTAGTCCAAATCATAAACCCAATGAAAAATATGATCCATGAAGTTTGTGTTCTAATACACTGATAAAATTAACAATTATAAAAAAATTATAACGATGAAAGCGTCACTTGTAAGTTGTAACACATTCTTTAAAACTCTTTGCAATTACTTTGAAAATTCATTTACTCAATGAGAGTGTGTTCCTCTCAGAATCATGTGGTTTTAAGACTATTTTTATTCTAAAAACCGATCTCATAAGCAGTTTAACAGAGAAAAGGAAAATTACTAATAATTAATACCTTACCTTCCTTCCACTATTATATTTTTAAGGTTGCTTTTTTATTTCGTGGGTATTTATAAGATTGCTAGGACACTGATAAGATTCTCTGTAAAATGAATAGCTAAAATCTCAAACAAATTTAGCTCAAAGCTTCTAAACCAACAGTGAATTCAATTGGTGTTGTTTACAAAATTCTCTATTGAAGGTTCCTGCATAATACAAAAACTGGATTAAGCTTAATTCTCTAAACCAACGGTGCCTCCAATTCCAGAAAAGGTGGATCAACCTTGTTACCCAACTGTCAAATATTATATGCTATATCTTCTAAAACAATACCTAAATAGGATTAAGAAAATAGAAAACATGACAAAAGAGTTCTAGAAAAGAGTACTTTTTAAGCAGAAAATGTCTATCATTAAAAAATCAAAAACCATTTAACGTATAGCATTTCAACATCATGTGTACCATACAGGGATGACTTAACATTAAATTAACACAAACAAACATAAATTCTTTAACATCATAGGTGCCAATAAACCAAATTCAACAGAAATCAGCAAATAATTATTAAATCAGCAAGAACAAATGCGTATTTAATTAACAACTATAAATAGCAGCTCGTGATACTTTAGTGTTCAACAATTATTGGTGGAACCATAACTGATTTAGTCTTCAGAAGAAACTATGTGATATGATCCCATTTGGCCATTCATTGAATTGAACAAACACGTTCAATTCACTAACACGACAGTGTTGCATGAAAATTGGATTCAATAGTCACAATAATCACATGGTTTGTTTCATATTTTGACAGATAGGTACTGTTAAATTAATTCATGGTCATGTTCAAATTCTACTAACCTACAATAGACTACTATTTGACAATACTTTGGCTATGGTGTATTGCAGAACAATAACAGTTTGTTAAAGTTCCGCTGCGTTTATATGGCAGCTGGTGCTGCTGTTAATAGTTCTCTAAAAAGGGTGCCTGCATAATAGAAAAAGTGAATTAGCTTAAATCTCTAGATGAACCTTGTCACCCATTTGTACATTGAAGTTTTGGAAAACCAAGTACTTTTTCTGCAATACAAACCGTGTTTACCCACACAATCACTCATGAGCATTTCACACATTGTACCTTGTCATTTATAAGTTCATCCCAAATTAAAAAATACACACCTTCAAAAGCATTTAATAATTGAAAGTGAAGAATCCTAAGAATTTTTTTATGGCTTCCTAACCTGTCCCCAAAAGCTACTGGCACCAAACAAAAGTAATAATACAAGAAAAAAAAAGACACGCCAAGGACAGAGGGAAGTGACAAGCAAGCTTTATAAAAGCCTATCCACAGCAAGCCATGTGCAAAAGACCTTACAAAAACAAAAAAGACTATTCAGATTTATAGAAATAGCTACAACTATCATAATTCTTTGGTCATGACTCTAATAAATATATAAATTACATTATTAATCGCAAAACACTTGTCTCCCATAAACTTCAGGGATCAAGGTGCAAAGTATCAACTGCTGACTAAATAAAAGTAGATAGTATATTTTTTCCCACTCCTATAATAGAATGTCTCTTGGGAGTTAAATCGTTTGAGTCCTAATAAAAGATAATGTCAAAAGTAACAAAATATAGAAATATATTGTAAAAAGTCTGCAAAACATCTATCAAATGCAGGTATCAATAACAAAATACAGATCAAACAGCACTCATTCGCTTTCAGTACCCATAACATCAGCATCAAATTAAAATTAATCACAAAATACAATCCTATCAATATATAGATAATAGATTACACTAGGAGTTAACTTAACATCTCTAACATAATGCTAAAACTAAAATCAACTTAAAACCGTCAAACAGAAGAAGTGCTAAAATTAACTTAACATCTCTAACATAATGCTATCTAGGTCACACCTCAAGAGTAGATAGTACTAAAATACCTTTGGTCTTCCAGCTCCTAATCGAGAATAGGGATAGAGATCAAAGAAATCATAGTACGCTGGTAAAGCTGATCTGGCAGACATGATGAGCAATACTGTATTCGCAGCGTCTTCCATCTGTTTCTGACAATATTCCTTTTGTTGACGATGGAATTCAGCTGTTGCAAGCGCACCTCTGATGTAAGTGAACCATCTTCTCCTGAAGATCATGAGCTCCAAATCACGCACCAAACACATGATTTCATTGCGTTTTTCTTCTGTATCTAATAAAGCTAAAGCGATATTCTCTTTAATCATTCTTAGGAATTGAGCAAGACGGTGGTAGCAATAAGTGGTGTAGTTGTGGGACCGATATTTGTACGAAAGTGTTCTTTCAGGTATTGTCCTCAGCCTCACCCGCTGCTTTTTCTGCTACCTCCCTTCCCAAAAAGGCTTAGCCTCCCTTCTGTGTGTAGCCTCAGCCAGCAGACTACTAGGCGCCGCTGCCGCCACCAGAATGCGAGTTGCTTTCACCATAGCTAGGTTAGAGCTCTTTCTTTTTTTGATTGAATGTTGGAGATTTCTGCAAGTAGAAATACAAAAGACGTAAAAAGAAAAGCAAAATATAAAATACACAAGTTGAGCGGAAAAAACGTTACACTGATACATTTAATTATTTTATTTGGAAAAATAATAATATTTTGTTGAAATTTATATTTTATCTGTTATGAATTTTTATATTTTTAAAAGTATAATTATTATAGTTAATGTAAATTTTTGTTGTGTGTAGACAATGGTGGATCTTTGCCCTATTTTTCTAAAGAAACCAATATAGTTAAATAATGTACTAATATTAAAGTTTTACATGATTTAAAAAAAAATTAATTTAGACATAATAGTAGACATTTAAAAATAATTATAATACACGAGTCAAAATATTTTTATAGGAAGTCAAAATCATATTTAAAATAAAATACATTGACACATACTAGGTGTATATGTATCCCGTAACACTGTAATGATATTTGATACAGTACAATGATACATTAAAAGTTGTTCCCTACATTATCCCAATTTTCATTCAATGGATACGTATCCCAAAACTACCAATAGCTAGTTGACAGCTGTATCAGCTTTGTTAATTAATGCATATGAAATTACAAAATTGTCTTCATTTTGAGCGGGAAAATTGTATTACAAACTCAATTCTCTTTGTATATTATAAAATTTGCTCTCATTTTGAGTGGCAAAATGGTACTACAGACGTGGATTTAGATATATAAAGATAAAGATGATAGAAATTGCTACCATTAAACACCAAAAAGACAGATAGAAGGATGAGCAAGAGTGCCTATAAGGGAAAACACAGATTCGCACACCATTATACAGGAATGTTTTTTTTGCCACTAACCTTCATAAAAATTATAACACCTCCTTCACATGATCAGCTTTGTAGCAGTCCAGGTGGCGGTTCCATTTGTAGAACCAAAGTTAGCTTTTACCTTCCATTAAGATTACCGAACTGTGCTAACATTGCAGTTCAAGAATGATCATCAATAGCTTGAACTTCTGCTGGACCATTATGTACTTTTAGATAAGCAAATGGGGGATCATCAGAAGTGCGCAATGAGCAAATAAAATATTTGCTGGTTTTAGGATATCGGCCAGGAATGAATGCAATTCTGCACATAAGTAACTAAGTGCATCACATTTCAGGTTAATCGCAGACTAGAAATAAGACATGCTAGCGAAGTAATGCATCACATTTCAGGGTTGGTTGAGTTGTATGTGAACAAACATGACTGAAGTGTGTGAAGTCTTACAAAGTACAAACTGATCTACTCTCTCCAATACCTCTAAAAAAAACAGAAGATGATCTACTCATTACAAATGCATAGAATACTCGAAATATACGTGCTCAAACAAATCATCATATCAGCAAGCAAACCACAAATCAGGATTTCATACGCATGAATACACAGGGCCAGCAACGCTGGGATCAAACCCAAAATCAGTGAAATTTACAAAAGTCTGACAAAATGGTTTCACTTGAATCAGAATGAAGCATGCAAAAAAGAAGGATCATGGCGAAAAATAAGCAAAAGGGCCAACAAAAGAGAACCTGGCAATATCAACAATAGTTATCAATAATTCCAAAATCATCAAAATGCCCAAATTAATTCTTAGGAAGGAAAGGTAAAATGTAAATAATCAAATTTCTGCAAAGAACATTTATCAATTAAGCCAAACCACTAAATAACTTTGTGCCTTTTTCATAGATTTGAGAGGGTAACTAGGTAAGCACCTTAAAAGAGAATCCCAAAATTTTGATTCAAAGGGATCTAAGCTTAACAGTGTAAGCAACTTGAGGTAACAAATGCATGAATGAAGGGTACGCTCCATGAGGCTTGAGCAATCTAGGAGAGTTGATTTGAGAACCTGACTTTCACAATTTGAGAAGAAATGCGATCCACAAGCAAAAGATTAAGGGTTAAGAGTTCTTTGGACGCTTGGAGTAGGAGACAAGAATAGTAAACCAGTGAGGGAGTGAGCAGTTGGGCTTCAAGTGTTGTTCATCATACTGTATTAAATGGAATTCGGGGCAGTAAACCATTGTAACTTGTAATAAATAAACATTGTTCGGTTTGTAAATCAGTTTTAAAAGTTCGGTAATTTAAATATCAGTTCTGTTACGGGTGCAGTATGATTTACTTCAGTTTTTATCAGCCCTAAAACAGTCCAGCTATGGTTGATCAGACAGTTATTCAAGCTTCTGCAAACTCCATTATAGTTCAGTGCAAAGCACCTTAGTCTTATTAGTACAAACAAAACTAGGAACTGAATCAACAAGCTAAACAAAATTCAATTAGAATCTCTACTTAGGTCGCAGAATTTTATACTCCGAACACACACAAAAGGTCCTAATAATGATACTTTTACTCTAGAAACTAACAAAATAACAAAAATGCATATGGAGGCAAAAGGCTTAATAATCAGCATAGCTGAGAAAAAAACTAACTATTTTTATATTGAAAAATGAAAACTTGCATGACAAAAATTCAATAACGTTGTCTTTGCGTCATGATGATACAATATTATGGGCAACATAAATCGAAACGCCAAAATACATACCAAGACAATAAATTGTCATTTTTATCAGGCAGCCTTTGATATGCTTTTACGCCTCTTCAAAAGCCCATCCATAAGCTTGATATATGTATATTTGTTTAAACTAACTCCGTTTTGCTCTGCCTGTTGAAATAATTTCATTGCGTCCTTGTACTTCCCCTGAGTACACAAACTACTTACTTGATCTGAATACATCATATCACTTGAACCAGGCTCTGGGGAAGTGTCCTGAGTTTTCAACTCTTGCCCTTTCTCTGCAAGTTTTGACAAAAATTTCTCTGCTTCATCGGTTTTTCCAGCATTAGTAAGTGCATTCACAATTGCATTATATGTATACTGGTCAGGTTCCAACTTCCTCCCCTCCATTTCAGACATAAGGTCAAATGCATCCTCAAGCCTCCCTTCTTTGCAAAAAGAGGATATTAATGTATTGTATGTAACTGTGTCAATGGGCCTCCCTTTAGTGATCCATGTGTTAAAAAGGGTAATACCTTTCTCCAACATACCCTCACTGCAGAGTCCTCGGAGAAGAATATTACATGTGAAAATATCTGGTTTGAACGAGTTTCCTATCATTTTGTTATGGAACTGAAATGCTTTCTCTACCGCTCCCTCCCAGCAATAACCATGAATAATTATGTTACTAGTGGCTTCATCGGGGACCAAACCCTTCTCTAAAAGCTCATTCAATTTATCTACACCTTTATCAGTTTTTCCCGATAGACACAACCCTCTGATTATAGTGTTATAAGTGACAACACCAGGAACAATCCCTTTCTCCTTCATCTCATCCCAAAGCTTCAAAGCCCTGTCTGCTTGTTCATCCTTGAAGTACCCCATGATTAGAGTTCCATATGTTACCTCGTCAAGAATATAACCTCGCTTCCTGGCCTTTACAATCAAGTCGTATGCATCCTCTAGCTTCTTCTCCAAGCACAAAGTGTGCAATATAGTGTTAAGAGTAAAAGTATCCATTTTCAACCCCTTCCTTCCCATTTCATCCATCATCTTAAATGCCTCTCCCAGATTTCCAGCTTTACAATAACAGTTAATCATCGTGTTAAAAGTAAAACAATCCGGAGAAAACCCACTTTCCGCCATCTTCACCATCACATTACTCGCCTCATCAACCTTACCTTCCTTACAGAACCACTTAACCTTTATATTGTGAGTCACAGCATTCTCCTTAACTCCCCTTGACTTCATTTCCTCTAACAACATAAACGCCGCAGCACTACCCCGATGCTCAAAACACCCATCAATCAAAGTATTATAAGTAACAATATCAGGAATCAATTTCAAATTCTCCATCTCATCTCTAAGCCTAAAAGCTTCATCAATCTTACCCTCATCACACAAACCCCTCACCATAGAATTATAAGTCCAAACATCAGGCAACATACCATTCCCAGTCATCAATTCAATAACCTCAGCAGCTTCCTTCAACCATTTCAACTTACAATACCCATGAACCAAAATATTATAAGTATTCCTATTAGGAACAAGACCACTACTCTTCATTTGATGCAACAATTCCCTAACTTTACTCAACTGACTTCTCTTACAAAAAGCATTCAAAACAGTATTGTAAGTAACATTATCAGGTGAACAACCAAACTCACCCATTTGATTAATCAACTTAAAAGCTTCATTGAAATTATTATCAGAACAATAACCATGAATCAAAATATTGAACGTGTTTGTGTTAGGTTCAACGCCAAGTTTAACTGCATCCTTAAAAACTTGTCTAGACAAAATAAGAGTGTGAGAAGAATTTGACTTAACAAGAGAATTAATGAGAGTGTTGCAAGTGAGCAAATTAGGGCGAAAACGAAGTCTTTTCATCTTGTTGAAAATCTGAACAGCGAGGTGAGGGTGGTTAGATTGAACGTAAGCGGCGAGGGAAGTGTCGAGGACGGGTTTAGGGATGGATTTGTTGGAGCGGAGGAGGTGGGAGTGAAGGGAATGTTGGGGGTGGTCGGAGGAGATGAAATTGAGGAGGAGGGATTTGGCGTCGCAGAAATTGCGGCGGGAGAGGAGAGGAGGGAGGAGAGTGAGGAGAGGTTCAGGGTTTAGGGAGAGAGGGGATGGTGCGTTTGATTGGAACCATTTGAAGAAGGAAACTAGGGTTTTGGGGTTAGAGTGAAGGGGTTTCCATGAGAGGATTGAGATGATGATTGGGAGAGTGAGGTGTGGGATGAAGGGTTGAAGCTTATGTGGGTTTTCTTGTTTGGTTAGTATTGTAGTTATGCTTTGGACCAGTTTTTGTTCTTCCTCGCCGCCGATAGCGGTGGCGGTGCCGGTGGTTGTGCTCATCAACTCCGTTTTTCTTTGAATTTTTTTTTGCAGAGAAGGAGTTCAGAAAAAGGAAACGGTGCGTTTAATCTTATTTTGGTTTTTAGTCCTTCACTATTTTAGGGTTTTAAAGTTCTATTATATTTGTCCAAAAAAAAAGTTTTATATTAATTAATTAATTAATGAAAAATCATATCAATCCTTATTCAATTATTTTGGGGTTCAAATCTCTATTTAAAATTTGGTTTATAGTGGATTGATAAAAAATGTTAGAAAATCTAGTAAAAATTGATGTTTTTTTTTTCTGTTATAGTTTTAAAATAAAATAAATATTAGTATTTAAAATACAATTTATATTTAATTCTAAGTAATAACAGAGTGTGATGCAGGATATATTTTTAATTTTTAGTGTTTATTTAACTGTTGTAGTTTTTTATTTTTTAAAAATAAATAAGAAATTATTTTGTAAAACAGTTTTACAAAACAACCCAATCGAACAAGTTTTTTTTTTTTTTTTTTTTTTTTTTTAAAAAAAAAAAACAAGCTTTTTAAAAGAAAACTAAGCAAATAATCCTTATAGTAAATTCAATTTTATGTTTTGGTTTATAAAAATTCTTTGTTTTAAAGTTTCTGTACAAAATTTTGTTTAAGGATTTGTATTCAAATATTTTATCTCATATTTTTATATTTATATTTTAATAAAAATATAATTTTATCATTTAAAAAAAACCAAACTATATATTATGATATAATTTGTGTTTCAGAAATATAATTGTATTCAAAATATTTATTTTAATTTTTATAAAATATAAAATTCGAATTTTCTAAAAATATTTATGTTTAAACAAGTTTTTTAAAATTTTTGGAACACATATTTTCATAAAATTCCGAAAAATATAAATAAAGCTTTTTAAAATAAATTTCAAATTTTATGAAACATATTTATGTCTCAAAAAAATTTTAAATAAAAATTTCAGAATATAAATATATTTTAAAAAATTATAAAAGAAATTGATATTTAAAATTCGAATTTGCTATGACACATTTGTGTTCTAATTTTTTTTTTTCAAAACTGAAATTAAATTTAGTGATATAAAAAACATTATTTAAAAAAATAGATAAAAGAGATACTTTGTCTGAAATGTGAAAGTATTAGCATAAATATAGGACATAGGATAAAATTTCATTTGTTCTCTCTTAAGCCCAATATAGAATTGGGTCGACTAAACTAAGGCTCAACAGAATAAAAGTATATATGGGAAGATTCTAACTTTTTTTACTAATATTTATTAGAAATGTATAAAAATGTTATGGTAAATAATATCAATTTCATTTTTTACTATCAAATTAAAGTTTTATATTATAAAAAAAAAATTATACCCAACACTTATATTCTTATTCTACATATTTTGTCTTTAAATTAGAATCATATTTAGTATAATAGTATCATATATTTTTTGTTAAATAAAAAAGATATATTTTTTTTGACCATGAAAAGAAGTTACGTTGATATGTCATCTGAATTTATTTTCTAATAATAATTAATTAAATCTTTAAATTATTATTTTCTAATTTAATTTATAAATGATAGAAATATAACAAGTAGTCATTCAATTATTTCAAAAGTATGAAACAGGATAACAGTTCAAAGATTAAATTGATAAATTAAATAATACATAGATCCAACTGAAGAAAAAAATGATAGGTTAGGGATTAAAATAGATGTTATCCTTTGTGACTGGTTAACAAGGATATTCGATCACAAAAATATTAATTTACTGAATTATTGTAATACTTTAATTCTAAAAAAGAAAAAGAAAAAGAAAGGAGAAGTGTGACAGCAATAGCATAATCATGGAGAGCGTGAAGGTGGTGACGGTGAAGCCAATCGAAGCAACTCCATCAACCTTCAAAGACTACGGTCAGGTCATCGAGGCTTCACCGGACGGCGAGGGTTTCGGCCCCCACGACACTCAACTTGACCTCA
>NC_021163.2:10370093-10380493 GCF_000331145.2 Cicer arietinum
ACGACGCTCAACTTGACCTCACCCAAGGAATTCCCAGGTTTTCACTTCTTAATTCCCCTTTTATCTTTCTTTATGCCAATTTTTAGATTTTCCACTTTCTTTTTACACTTTACAGTATTTAGGTTCCTTTGTATATTTCTATGCGCTTTTTTGAATCAACTTATTTGAACTTATCCATCACATAATTACTTGTGAAATTCTTTGAGTGACCTTATTTATAATAGCAGCTTATGACATATGATAAATTGTTTTTAGCTTATTTTCATAAAGTTTCAATCATAGTTTGTGAAAACAATTTTAACTTTATTTTATCTTTTATTATAGAAATTGCTCTGAGATAAACTCTTATATGCTAATACTATAAGTGCTTAATTAAGTTGTTTATCCTGATCAATATGCAACTGTTGTAACTGTTTATGAAGGTGCTAAAGTTTAATGCTTATCACGTGCATATCTTTGAACTGGTATGGTACCCCTTAAGAAGCCATATTGGAAAGAAGGAAGAATCTCCACATAATTCAAACTAGTATAATCTGTATAGTCCAAAGAAACCTGACACTATTGTTTGGAAATTGAATATCCTCACATAACCATAATACTATAAATTTAAACATGGCTCCATAGGCATAATACAAAATCACCATTAATTATTGTGAAGTGTAAAGCTTGGATTTGTGGTCACAATTTCAATGCTATTTTCACTAGCAGTTGGTTAAATTCATAGAGATGAATCTATTGTTTTATTTGATGTTGGTTACAATAATTTCTTGATGTTTGGGTTGTATTATATTGAGATTAAGTGCACAAAGTTACCCTATTTTTTCTCCTATTGTTGCTATGGATACAACTGAGTTCTAATTATAGTACACCGTTGTCCTAGCATTTACCAAGTTTGGTAGGTTAGAAATATTAGAATCCATTGAAGAAACATTGCAAAAAAGGCACTTCAAAATCTGTTTTTCTATGCATATTATGTCTCAGCTCAATTTAGCTGGGATTAGATTCCTTAATTCAGTTTGACATTGAGATAAAAGTCACCAACTTGTGCCCTAACTTATTGGAATTAATGTGTGTTTGGCAGGCTCTACATTATGCATCTTGAAAATCGCCCACTTAAGTTTTCTATTATCACACATCATGCAAGCGTGACTCAGTGCCTTGGGTCCATTGGTGGTAATGTTTGGTATCTTGGAGTGGCTAAGCCATCCCTTGTTGATTCAGATGAAATCAAGGACAAGAAAATCTTGCAGTCACACAGTGGTCATTTTTATGTTCCTCCTGCCATTGAGGATGTCCAAGTTTTCAAGGTTTCAGGTTCCAAATTTCTCAAGCTTAATCTCGGGACATGGCACGCGGGTCCTCTATTTAAGTCTGACACAATGGACTTTTACAACCTAGAACTCAGTGATACAAATGTAAGTTTTTCACTTTCCAGTTCAATGAAGTGTTACATGCACCTGAATGAATTCATTTGCAATGCTATGTATAATAGGACATATATTTGTCTTATTTTTATCTTTTTTATGGTATAGTGGATGTTGTTGTGGTTCATACATGGGTTTTTATTCTGTGTACAGGTGGTTGATCATACCACACACAACTTTAAGGACAATGGAGTGGTCTTTTCAATCGATGAGTAATGTGAGCTTTCTGTAGTTTCCAGCATTTCAACAGATTCTTCACATTGTGTACCATTAAATGCTATGTATGGTAACCGAGTGATGCACCTTAAGAAATCTTCTTCATAGTCTTGGCCTTTTGCTTTTTTAACATCAAGAATTAAGGCGAAGACTCGTGGACTAGTGTTTAAAAGTAATCTAAAACTCTAAGAAGATTGACAACATTCCTCGGAACGGTTCTTTGATCTTTACTACTGAGACAATAATTCGATCGAAGTGAACTCAACAAAAACAAGGGAAAATACGTGTCCCTCAAAACTCAACTCGTCAAATTGATATTAATCAGATTATTGTCTCAAATGTAAAGACATAAAGAGTCGTGTTTAGTTATACTTCCAAAAAGTGTAGCGACCGTTTTCAGAATTTTAAAGTCATTTTTTATTACATGTCCACAGTGCACCACCTATCAAGGTGGTTCACCTTAGAATCTGCCAAACATTTAATGCAAAAGGACAAACTATTTCTAATGTGCACAAGTGGTATAAGGACCCATCTATCCTGTAGTGTAGTCGATGATCCTACATTCACTTATTTAGAACATCTGTGAGAGTTCATTTGAAATCAGATGGTTCAAATTTAAACATGATATTTTATATAATATAATTAAAGTTAAATAGGTATTTGGTGCTCGAATGTATGAACTTTCCGACCACAGAGAGTCCAAATTTGGTGCAAATGGTGCATCGTGTAAGATCATTTTTCACCATTTGCAATAGAGAAGGGAGTAAAAGGCAGCATGTGGAGAGTAGACCATAAAATCTAAGGATGGGAAAAAAACCAACAAACTGAATTGGTTTAGAGAACCGAACTGAATCGAATTGCTTTTGAATTGAATCGGTTTATAAAATTGAGAACCAAAACTTATTTTAAAATCAGTTTTTTTAACTGGTTTGATTTTTAAATAATAGAATTAAAATGTAATCAAACTATAACCATAACTTACTAACTTAGATTATCAAATCTAACAAAATCCTAAATGTTCAGAAATCAAAATCACAAAATTCTAATATCGAAATGAGGCCATTGTTGCCGCCACCCACCACCGTTGCCCATCACCGCCGCAAATAGAAAAGTTGTTGCCACCTATCGTCGCTACGATTAACAACAATACTCAATCTTCTCTCTTCGCACGACAAGATTCTATACCCTTCGTCTTCTATCATGTTTGCGCCCTATGTCTTCCGTCGTGTCCGCTCATGTATTCATTCACTTTCGTCTTAACATTTTTGTTTTTAGGTTTTCACTGTTTTACTTTACTATTTTCGTTTTGTTCCAATAACCTTCATCTTAAAATTGAGTCTGTTTTACCATTTTCGTTTTCTTTAAATAATGTTTGATGTGTCTTTTGGTCTTTCAATTTCCCCTTTTCTTGTGGATGTTATAAAATTTGCAAGACCCTTCTGCTTATGTTTACTTCTGTTCTGGTCAATAAATTCTTAAAGAAAAATCTTGAGACACATTTTATATTCTTTTAGATGGAATTTGTAACTGCTTTTTCTTTTAAGATTGCAATTGTTGGAGATGATAATTGATGTGGATTTGTAACAGCTTCTCAAGATTCTACAGATAGCTAATTTGTAAAGTTGTGTCCATTGGCTTACAGCTAAACTTTTGTTATGATGTGCCATTGCAGAATCAGTATCATCAAGGGGAGGCTCAGCTGCTTCATCTGCACCCTCAAACCCAGTAAATACAAAATTTGTGCATTTACATTCTTTTTTTTTTGTTTTAACTCTTTATGTTCTTTGCTTGGAATTTCTTACATGTAAGTTAAATAGTCAAAACTTATTTAATTCCTTGATTAAGTTCTCTAAGAAACTTAGATCTTGATGTCTTTGCAGTTGGATGGATAATTCAATTAAAGCATTAATGTTTTGTCAAGTACCCTCAGCACTCACATGTTTACATTCTTCTGTTGACATTTTTGTCTTGTACTATCGTCAATTCCCTGTTTTATAATGATTTTCTGTTATATTATGCTGACCGAATTGACAAACACTTATTAAAGGAATTGGTTTATTGATGATTTTGGGTCTGAATTGGATTGAATGAATTAAACTCCAAGTCTGTGGATCATTCATGTAGTACATTTTTTTCAAAATTTTATGAAATTTATGCTTGGAGCTGTTTTTCTAATTTGTAGCTTTCTTTCCATATTTGACTTGAAGTGTTTTGAAATGCATGAATCCTTTAAAAAGTTTCTTCCATTATCAAATTCAATGATACTAAATGATGGTATTGTAACACTTTATGCTGATAGCTCTAGCTATATCTGGTATAAGTATTTAATGATCTAATGGCTACTCTTAATTTCAAATATTTAGCGGTAGCCGTGATGATGATGATCTTTTCTCATTTTGTATAAATATTGGGTTTGACCCCTCATTAATAATATAGAGTAGTATTATTCAACCATTCTATTTTATTCATTACCCTTTCACTATCACTATGTAATAATCCAGATTGATGTTAATTTGTCATATCATGTGCAAATGTTGAATTTAACCTAGATGTAGACTTTCTAATCATATTTATTTAAACAAATGTCGTGAATAGGTGATTATGTGGACTCTCCATTGATGAAGAACATATTACTACCACTTCGATTGCCCTTTTCAGTGAAGCTATATCAACTCATCTTCCACCATCTAATTCACAGATCAAATAACCAAATGTCATTATTGTGGAAACCTGATTAAATTCAAGGATGAGACAAGTACTATGACTATGCATTTGAAAAGATGTAAGTACCATACTGATAATCAAGAACGCAAAAGACATCTCTATCAACAAAGCTTATAGAAGGGGAATTATATGTTGTCTCTTCACCTCATTCAATGTTTGACCAAGATGCATGTCGATTGGAGCTTGTGAAAATGCTTGTGGATGCAAAGTTTCTGTAACATCCCGCTTTTTCATGACATTAACTAACGAAATTTTAAACATAACATTATAACAATATATCACATAGTATTTATTTTTTGCACTTTGAATATGCTCAACACAACAATTATTAATATTCATTCTGAAGATAACACACAAACAAAATCAATAAATAACATCACAATACATTTATATCACATATAATTCAAATAGGAAAAGCGAATGGAGTGATGCCCTTACCATTACTAGAGTTATATTTAGAATTATGCTTCACAAACTCTTGTCTCACTCATTTCACACCTGCTGCTGTGCGAGCACAGTTTCTCTCTCTCTCTCTCTCTCTCTCTCTCTCTCTCTCTCTGAACGTTATTTCGCCGATCCGACCGTTGAAAACGTGAGTCTGAATGTTGCAAACCTGCTGTCAAAAAATCAGCCCGATCTAACGGTGAACAAATGCGCAATCGATGATTTTCTGATACTGATTTAACAAATTCGGGAATGGAGTTACTCCTCTCTTTTCTCTTTTGGTGGTTGCCTTTTCTATCAAAGTGGTTTTCTCTTTTTTTTTTCCTAAACCTTTTTTTTTATATCGCAGAGTGTTTTTTGAATGAAAGACGTCTGTTTTGTTTTTGTTTCCTTTTTATCAAAAAAGAATGAACTTTTTTTTGTTTCCTTTTTATCAAAAAAGGATGAACTTTAAGTCACAAGAACGTTAAGGTATGAATGGGAAACCTTAAACTAGAAGTGGGGAACGTTGACAAGTGGAGAAAGTTAAGTTAAACCGGATATAACGTGGTATTAAATGGAGAAAGTGATATTTCATAAGACATAAAATTTGTTTTTAACGATTCGTTTTTATTATTATTATTATTAAAAATTAAAGGCTAAATTACATTTGTAGTCCCTTAATTTAATTTCAGGTAACGTTTTAGTCCTTTATCTTTTTTTTTTTCCCCGATTTAGTCTTTTATTCCTAAAAATATCAAATAAAGTATGAAAATATGAGTTTATTTGAAGATTTGCGTTACGAATTTGATGAAATTTGTATTATATTGAAGAATATAATTAATTTTATGAGTTTTGATTGAATTTTTTTTTTAATTTTTGTATAAAAAAAGATATCATTGTTGAAATTTTAAAACATAAAATATCAAATTGTCACTTAAAATTAAAATAAAGGACCAAGTCGAAAAAAAAAAGATAAATGACTAAAACGTTACCTGAAATTAAGTTAAAGGACCACAAATGTAATTTAGTCAAAATTAAAATAACACATTACAACAGTAACCGACAATTTTTTTTATAATAAGGTAAAATATTAAAATAAAATAAAATGACTGGATGTTACATTCTACCTGCCTTAAATAGTTTCGTCCTCGAAATTTGACCCTAATGAAGAAAATGCGGGTCTTACAATTTCCTTTCGATTTGTGGAGAATGTGTTTTTTTTGAAACTTTGTGAATTTTTACAATCACAATTTGATATTTCATCCCACTATACATTAAGATGTGCTATTTGGTCACTTTATGACGTAGAAAGGGAAATACAGACTTTCAATTTTCATTTCAAAGAATTGTAAGAGGGTTTGTCTTACGACAAGCAAATGGACTTCTATCCAAAATCTAAGCTACATGAGCCTAATTGCTCATTTCATGGATAAAAATGAAATTTGCATAAGAGAATCCTACATTTATGTCAAATCACAAGCCATACAGGAGAGTTCATGACTAAGAAAGTTGAGACATGTTTAAATGTTTGGGAGTTGAATCATCTAACAAAGTTAGAATTAAATTTATGAAGAAGTGGATGAATGCAAGGAAGTGTTTGCTTTTGAACGGATAATATATCCATATGCGGTGTTGTGCACATATGTGTTGTTTGATTGTAAAGAAAGGTTTGAAAGATGAGCACATTTCCATCCCAAGAATCCGAAAAGCAGTTAAGTATTCAAGATTGACAAGGTTTAAGGGATGCGTTGAAAGAGAGAAAATTGCGTATAAAAGTCTCATATGTCTAGATGTGGAAACCAAAAAGAATTTTACATATTTGATCTTATAAACAGTTGTGAAGTATAAAAAAGTCTTTGATTTGTTAGAAATTGTCGATGCTAAGTATGTCAAAGAAGGATAAAGGCCCTGGAGTACCTCTAGCAAAAGGTATTAGCAAAGTCCTAGTCTTTTGCTAGAGATAATCCAAGGCCTTTATCGTTATATAGTTCTTTGACATACTTTAACATCGACAATTTATAACAAATCAAAGACTTTTTTATATTTCACTGTCGTTTATAACATCAAATATGTAAAATTCCATTGGGTTTACACATCTAGAGATATGTGCCTTCATAAGAAATTTTCTCTAGCTCAACGCATCCCTTAAACCTTGCCAATATTGTAGGAGACAATCTCAAATACTTAATGCTTTTTGGATTTAAATGTTCTCATCTTTCAAACCTTTCAAATCAAACTCAAGATATGTACACATATGGATATATTCTCGAGCAAACAATTCATTGCTTTCATCCACTTCTTCATAAATTTAATTCCAACTTTGTTAGACAATGCACTATCATACTAAATATCTGATTCAACTCTCAAGCATTTAAACATGTCTCAACATCCTTAGCTATGAACTCTTATGTATGGCTTGTGATTTGACAAAAAATCATGATTCTCTTATGCAAATTCCATTTTTTACCATGTGCAGTTAGGCTCATGTAGTTTATATTTTGGATAGAAGTGTGTGCTCGTCGTAAGACAAACCCACCCACAATTCTTTGAGATGAAAATTTTAAATCTTTCCCTCTCCCCATCATAAAGTGACCAAATAGCACACTTTAATGTAGAGCTAGAGGAAATATCAAAATGTGGTTGTAAGACATTCGAAAAGAACACATTTTCCACAAATCGAAAAGGAAGTTATGCGCCCACAAACTCCAATTGACATGCCTCTTGGTCAAACTTCGATTGAGGTGAAGAGACAACACCTGATTCCCCTTCTATAGACTTTGTTGAGGGAAATGTTCTTTGCCTTTTGTTTTCTTGATTATCAGGATGGTCCTTACATATTTTCAAATGCATAGTCATAGCACTTGTTTCATCCTTGAATTTAATCAGATTTCCACAATAATGACATTTGACACTTCATTAAAGTAATTCCATGTTTATGATCGATTTTTACGCCTAGATGGTTGAAGATGAGCTGATATCACTTCACTCGAAGGGGCAACTGAAGTGGTAGCCCGTTAAATTCAGAAAGTTAAAAAAATATGATTAGAAAGTTAAACTCAGCATTTGCACCTGATATGACAAATAAGTTAAAATTAGAGGGTGACCCATAGCTCAAATTGAAATAAATTTTTAATCAAAATGAATTGGAGGGCACAAACTAATTAACATCAATGTGGATTATTAATTAATGAATAGAATGGTTGAATAATACTACTTTATATTATTAATTAGAGTCAAATCCAATATTTATACAAAAAGAGAAAAGATCATCATCATCGCCTACGGCTAAATATTTGAAACTAAGAATAGCCACAAAATCATTAAATACTTAAAAGCATATACCAGATATAGCTAGAGCGAGCCATCAGCATAAAGTATTACAACACAATCATTTAGCATCATTGAATTTGTTAATGGAAGAAACTTTCTAAGGGATTCATGCATTTCAAAACAACTTCAAGTCAAATATGCAAAACTACGAATTAGAAAAATTGCTCCAAGCTTAAATTTCATAAAATGTTGGGAAAAAAAACAGTGTTATAGAAATGATCCTCACACTTAGAGTTTAATTAATTCAACCCCAAGATCATCTGTGAACCAATTCCTTTACTAAGTGAACGTAAACATGCGAGCCTACTTGACAAAAGAATAATACTTTAATAGCATTTTCCATCAAGATCTAAGTTTGCTAAAGAACTTAATCAAGGAATTAAATAAGTTTTGAGAATTCAACTTACATGTAAGAAAGTCCAAGAAAAGAACATAAAGAGTTAAAATATAAATCTACAAAATTTATACTTACTGGGTCTTAGGGTGTAGATGAAGCAACCGAACCTCCACTTGATGATAACTTATTTTGCAATGGCACATCATAACAAAAGTTTAGCATTAAGCCAATTTGCACAATTTTACAAATTAGGTATCTAAGCTGTTACAAATCCTCATTCCAACAATTGCAATCTAAAACGAAAAAGCAGTTACAAATTCCATCTAAAAGAATATAAAATGTGTCTCATGATTTTTTTAGTTAAATAAGCATCAAATTAGTATGAAGAATTATCATAATATACAAAAAGGATTTATTGATCAGAACAGAACAGAAGTAAACATAAGCAGAAGAGTATGCAAATTCTACAACATCCATAAGGAGAAACTGAAAGACACATTAAACATTATTCGAAGAAAACGAAAATGGTAAAACAAACTCAATGTTAAGATGAAGGTTATTGAAACAAAACGAAAATGGTAAAGTAAAACAGCAAAAACCTAAAAACAAAAATGGAAAACCTAAAAACAGAAATGGTAAGATGAAGGTGGATGAATACATGACCGGATACGACCACAACCGAGGGTGCTGGCACGACGGAAGAACGAGGGTACAAAATCTTGTTGCGCGAAGAAAAGAAGATTTGCGACAATGGTGGGGATGGTGGTGAGTAGCGGTGACAATGGCTTGATTTCGATTTTGGGATTTTATGATTAGTATTTATGAACATTTATAAATTTTTTGTTACGGTTGAATTTTATTAGTTAAAAACTTGGTCAGATAAAAGAAACTGATTTTAAAATAAGGTTTGGTATATAAATCGATTTAATTTAAAAGCGATTTGGTTCTTATCCATCCTTAAGAGAGACATACTATTAAATAAGTCTTTTGAGAACTTGGACAACAAGACTATTTAAATATGTTTTCCGTATAACTAGTATAACTAATAAGCATTATTATGTCCGACCCAACCCGTTAAAAATTTACTAAATAAAATTAATAACCTTATATGATTACGTTTAAACAATAATCATTTATTAATAGAACATACAAAAATGTTGAGAGAAAAAGGTAACCTATAAAGGGTGCACACTGGATGACTTAATAATTAATAATAGTATAATGGGCTGTCAATTGAATTAATAACTACAACATTATTAGTTATTTTTTTAATTGGAAACTTATTTTAATTGTACTTATTTTAATAAACTTTAATTAATTGTACTTGAAAGGTATATCATAATAAAGGTTTGGTTTGAATGATTGAAATATATCATATTCAACCGAGTATTAATAAAATACTCCATCTAAAAAGAAATATATACAATAATAGTAGATAAAAAGTTAATATATTTGATTAAAAAGTAACATTAGATAAAAAGTTAATATATTTGATTAAAAAATAACATTAGATATATCAATTATGATAAAGGAAATCAATTTTTCAATTACCGTTTTATTTATATTTTATTTTAGAATAATAATTAAATTTAATTGGTTGCAATATAAAATATAAAAAAAGAGCAAAGTATTCTGGAATGAAGAGTATGATATAATTAATCATCCTGATGAGATTATTGATATTGATAAACAAAGATTTTCTATCAAAAATAAAAAATGTTAGTAGTAATTTATTGAATTATTAAAATATGTGAATTGTAATGTTAGTATAATTAAAGAAGCAAAGAAAAAGAAAGGAGCAAGTGTGATAGCAATGGCAAAATCATGGAGAGCGTGAAAGTGGTGATGGTGAAGCCAATCGAAGCAACTCCGGCAACTTTCAAAAACTACGGTCAGGTAATCGAGGCTTTACTAGACGGCGAGGATTTCGGTCCCCACGACGC
>NC_021163.2:10380558-10387973 GCF_000331145.2 Cicer arietinum
GACGCTCAACTTGACCTCACCCAAGGAACTCCCATGTGAAACTCTCCTTCATTTTTTTTCTTCAACTTATCGATCTTTGAGATTTTACCCTTTATGCTTTTTGATATTGTGCATTAGGGTTCCCTTGTATTTTTTAAGCACATGCAAAATTGTTTGAGAGAATTTATAATAGTAACAATTTATGAGATATCATAAATTATTTTCAATTTATTTTCAGAATTTTAATGATAACTTATGAAAATAGTTTAATTTTATTTAAATTTGTATTATAGAAATTGCTATGAGATAAGCACTTATATGCTAATACTATGTATGTGCTAACTTAATTACTGTATGTAGTAACTGTTTATACAATTGCTTTCCTTACTTAAATGAATTGATGTGTTTTTGGTAGGTTATACATTATGCATCTTGAAATTGTCCATTTTAAGTTTTCTCATATCACACATCATGCAAGTGTGACTCAATGCCTTGGGTCCATTGGTGGTAATGTTTGGTATCTTGGAGTGTCTAAGCCATCCGTTGTTGATTCAAATGAATCAAGGACGAGAAGATTGCACAGTCACTTTGTGGTCATTTTTTTGTTCCTCCGACCATTGAGGATGTCCAAGTTTTCAAGGTTTCAGGTTCCAAATTTATTAAGCTTAATCGCGGAACATGGCATGCCGGTCCTCTATTTCAGTCTAACACAATGAACTTTTACAATCTTGAACTCACCAATACAAATGTAAGTTTTTTATTGAGTGATTATTAACAATGGTTGAAGTTGTTCTTTGTTATATTAATTGTTGAATGTTAAAAAGAACGAAGTTATCACGGAAAAGAGGAAGTTACAACATTTAGGAATAATGAGTAGTGATATTTAAGTAACATTACAGACAACATAAAGAGTATGAGTGATATTTAAGTAACATTACAAACAACAAAGAGTTTTTTTTTTTTGCTTGCCAAAGTAGTATATTATATGCATTTTTCTAATTTTTGAGAAATTATTTATAGCAGCTTTCAAAAAAATTATTTTTAAAAATTTTTTCATTTAAAAATATATAATTTTAACTACATCAAACAAACATAAAGCATTCCTTTTTTTTTTAATCTCTATATTATAAAATATTAAAATAATTTTTTTATATAACCTGTTACGGAGTCTCATAATTTAAAAGAACCAGATAACTTCCAAAAGAGGTGCATGGCTGAGAGCATTATGAGTTAGTTAATGATAACTAATGACACCGTTAATATTATTAATCATTTAATTTGATTGTTGACATCGGTTCTTTTAACCTCTTACAATTACAATAATCTATTGTTACTTTCTATACACAACATATACATCAATGTCAACACTTGTGAAGGGAAAATAGTTAAATGATTTAATGGATGTTCTGAACCCGTCTTTTCGTCGGTAACTCTCATTCATAATCTAGTACTTCGAAATAGAAGATTGATAAGCAAAAACCTTTTGAAATGAATAGTACTAATCGAAATTGTGAAACTAGCATTTACAAATCATGACATATTCATCAAAATAAACCTCATCAATAAATTACACAAGGATTTTGTTTGAACCATGAATTCAAACTATCTTGGGAAAAAGGTGCTATAATTATTGGAATATTCTGTAGAAGTTGAAGTTGCTGCTCTATAAAAAGAGAGTCACGATCATGAATGTCGCTACGCAGCCCCCATCATCTGCATAATAAGAGTAACATATAATCCTAATAAATTACGAGTATTTTTTGGGTGTTCATTCAAAATTATGTGCTTTTGCGTGAAACATTTTTTTTGCTTATAACAGTGATCAGATGGAGTATTGAAAAGTATAAATAGTTTTAGTCTTACCTTGAATATATCTCCAAACATCCCCATAGGGTTCCTTCGCTGTACGCCATAAAACTTCTCCGCAATATCATCTAACATCTAAATCACAGTCATACATGTCAAATATAGAACATTTGTTGAACTTTTATTTTCAAGCCAAGTGAAAAATAATCACAAAATCATAACACAAGATGGTCACAATCTTGATAAAAGCATACAAGTTGGAATGGTAAGTTAGCTGACCTCATTGAGGGCAGGTTCCCTCTCAATACTTGACTTGAAATTTACTCTTAACATATTAAAAAGAGGAAAAGCATCTCTCTCCATCCTGCATCAAACAAAAAATATAATTAAAAAGGCGTTGACTGCAATAGAACAAAAACTAATCTATTTATCGATTGAAACAATATAGACGACTCACGTTTGCAAAAGATAATTGATGAACTGCATCAAGTCTGTCCGAGGCAACTCAACCTCAGCAGATTGAGTTTGCGACTTTATCTCATCCATTAGTAAGTTTGCATCCTTCAAATTACCTAAAGATAAATACCTATCATGCAAGAAATGAGCAATTGCTCAGTTTGAAATCTTGTTGAAATATGCATGGAATTATAGGTCAAAGACATCAACCAAAGAAAATAAGGATTTTAAATTTAACAAAGGAGAGGGCTATAGTATCTTTTGCAAAAGATAATTTAGAACAAAGGATTTCAGAGGATGCCCGCTAATAATACTAATGCATGCATCCGCGATAAATCTAGGTAGTCAATAGCGCCGGTTCGTGGCGGGATCGTGCCGGAGCGGAGCGGCGAGGGACATGGCCGCGGTGGCGCAGTGCGGCGCGGGGAGGAGAGAGATCGCGCGCGACTTGGGCGCGTTGGCGGGTCGCAGGTCCAGGTCGTGGGTTTGAAAACCCTAAAAACGTGATTTATTTTTAAAACGAAAAACCAATTTTACCCCTAAATTTTAAAACGTTTTAGGGGTAATTTTGGTATGATGAGATCCCTTCTTCCTCACTGCGTTAAGCTTCGTCTTCGTCACTGCGTCCCTTCTTCCTCACTGCCGTTAAGCTTCGTCTTCGTCACTCTGCGCGCGTTCTCTTCCCTTCTTCATCTTTGTCACTGTCGTTTCCTCTCCACTGTTTTTGCTCTCAAGTCTCATCTCAGGTTCGTATTGTTTTTATAATTATTTCTCTGTTCCTCTTAAATTTCAGGTTCCTCTCATCTTATGTTCCTCTTATTCTCTGTTCCTTTATAAAAAAAAAATTAATTTTATTTCTCTGTTCATTTTTAAATATTTTTTTTTACTTCTTTTGTTTTTGTTCTTTTCATTCTGTTTATTTTTTTTAATTTAATTTTTTTTTCTTTTTTTTACTTCTTTTTTCTTTTGTTTTCTTCAGTTTTCTTTTTAATTTTATTTTTTTTGTTAAATTTCCTCCGAAGAAGAGGAAGAAGGAGGGGGAGGAAGAAGACTATGTTGAAGATGATGATGATTTTTGATTTCTATAACATGCATTTTAGTTTTAATATTTTGTTAATTTTATTACTCTACTATGTTGAAGAACATGATGATTATTTGGTATCTAAATCTATATTTTGATTAAGACTATTTGGTATCTAAATGTATGTTTTGATTAAGACTATGAGTTTGAGACATTGTTTAATTATGCATGTTTATATAGTATTATTCATGTAGAGGTAATTCCGGTATCCCGCAACCCGCTATCCCGTTTCTGGGGTTGGCCACGACGCACCGCTATCTGGGATTAACTACCTAACGATAAATAATAAGACAACCAAGGCAAAAATCTCCTTGTTTATCGCAACAATAGCAGATTGGATGATAGCTCTCATTTCTTTCAAGTTTTTCATATTTATGAGAAACAATATACTAATCTAGCATTCGTGATCCATGTACGAAGCATTTATTTTGAAAATAAACACTTGTATACTAACACATAGTGCAATATAGAAAATGCATTTAAGCTGAGTTAATAAGCATTTAGAAACATAAAAAATTTATGCTGAGAATATCAATGAACTGCAGTTGTAATGCAATAAGCAAAAATTTATAATTCATCCCAGTATAAATGATTGTTTAGCTATCATAAGCAGACAGCATCCTGGGCATCCAAGAGTGTGAAAATATGAATAATATTGCCATGGAATCCCAGAGTGAAAATTATGATATTAAATATTTTTACGGTTATACCTTAAAACAGCCCGAGCAATGGCCAAATCGTCTTCACCAGGATAACACTACAATATTTGAAAAGCATATCAGTGAACCTTCTTACAACTATGCCAAAAACACAAAATGAATGCCATAGTTAACTCAAGAATTTAGTTCGAGAAACACCCAGTAACATAACATATGAATCATAGTATAATAAAAAATAAAAAAAAATAATGTATGTTGAACCAAGTTTTAGTTTAAAAAGTAGGATTAAAGTTGTTTGGTATGCCTCAACAGAATTCTGTAAAGTTGAACCAAATAACAAGGAATAAGAAACTTAGGAGGCTGACCTTGCCCAAAAAGTTCACTAGTCTAGAAGCAAACTCCTTTGGATTATTTCCTCTCACAAAATGATATGTCACTCTATTCATATCCTGCGTGTAAAAAGCACATTGTCATTTGCTTACACAACCAAAGGTCATAATAGTTTCAAGGATAAATGAAGTTTTTCATAACATAAAGCTCTTTTCATGGGTGGCCCTGTGCTCAAGCCTCTCACCAGGTGGGGTCTGGGAAGGGTAGATGGCTTCAGCCTTCCTCCCACAAGTGGAGAGGCTGTTTCTAGGATTTGAACTCACAACGTCCAAACCATAAGGCAACAATCTTACCATTGCGCCAAGGACCACCCTCCAAACAGCCATTTCCATATTAGCACAAAAGTTCACAAAGATGACCCACTCCAACCAATCAAGGGATCAATATAAATATCTTATATTTCTCTAAAGTTTTATTTACTTTGAGTATACTAAAATTCATTTATGGATGGCTTGCTTCAGTCTCATGTCCTTTGAGTTAGCTTCGAAAAAACTTAGAGTAGAAAGAAGATTAAAACAGAAGTCTGCGTCGTCTTCCAGAACAGAGGATCATTTCCTCTCCTCTATACCATCTCTAAGACCATAAGGGATTCAAGAGAATCCAGAATTGAAGTTTCAAGGGGTTACTTTCAAGGACATCTCTAAAGCTTGAATCAATCTCTAGAGTATACACATATACTATACATAGTACGGATTCAAGAGAAGCAACAATAAAGATCCACTAGAAGCAATATTATGAAACGTACCACCTCAGGACTTTCAGAAAATATGTATTCAGCTAGCATAATGTGCAGTTCCGGAGATCCAGTACTAATTGTTCCAAATTCACCGGACCACCTAAATAAAATATCAGCAAAGCAAGAAATATTTCTCAGATTAACAAATAATGACAACATTAATAAGCATAAATTTCTTTCAAATGCTTATGATTTGAAATAACATCTCAATACATCAAAGAACTCATAAATGGGATATAGATGCTTGCTCTCAAATTGAGAACAAAAATCAGAAAGTCCGGTCACTGATTATTAATGAAATGGCAAGTCACCACTGTAAATACCAGATTGCTTCCGAACTAGTGTTGAAGACAATCCAACAATGTTTGATTATGTAGTCCTATTAGCACAAATTATACCAAGAACTAAATCAACAAGTTGAACAAGTTTAAAAAAAGCTCCCTAGACGCGAGTTATGCTATGACAACAAGAATCTCTAATTATGCAGTATAGATAATTCCTCCCTCTTAACACATGCAAGACACACCTAGTACTGATTAGGTATTAATTCTTAAAACAAAAAATAACACAAATGCATATGCAAACCGAACAGGCGAAAGCTTTCCATCGCACACTCTACTTAATGCATATCTCCCTTATTACTCAACTCTTCCACTTACTGACTCCGCCTACTATGTCCATAGCTCTATTATCTAGCATCATTTGTAATTCCAACCAATGGTCACATAGCTGAAAAAGAAATTTCTATATGTTTGAAGCTTCTATGATTGAATAGATACTCTGTTATAGATATCAATATGAACTTTCTATATCATCTATAGCCAAAGCAGCATTAAATGTGTTGATAGCTTTTATGTGAACTGAATACTGTATTTCACATTTACTTGTATGGAAGAGAGAGGGGATTACTAAAGAAAAGTATATATATTTTAAATTTTGAGAAGTCTCACTTGATAGCAGCTTTTAAGAATGAGGAGCAGCCCTCAACACGTGTCTTGGCACTTCCAAGGTTTTCCGAAAGTTGCTGCATGTCATCGACATCCCACAAGTGTTGTGGCAGCGGAACCCGAGGAAATCCTTCATAGATTTTTTTGAGACGATCTACCATTGAAATTTATTAGCAATTAGTAACAAGAATGGATGTTTTGTAGTCAAATACTATGTAATCTAAATTTGAAAATGAATGTTTATGTAAGTACATGTTAATCACCAAATTAAAAATTCCCATGGAATTGAGTTATTGAGTAACAATAGGATATAATAAAAGCAAGTGTTCTAAACTGACCATAGGACAAATGGAAAATCATTTACATTGCATCACAGCCACATGTTCCAAAAAAACGGCTGATAAAAAATTGAAGGGTAAAAGACAGGATAAGAACGCACCAAGGGTTTCATCATCATAAGGAATTTTCCCTTTCACTAATGTCTCCACAAACAATAAAGCAAGCTCTGCTCCACAGGTAACCTTAGATAAAGAGAAGAAAAAATTTAAACTTTGATGTTTGTCAATTGTTACAACTATTTGCTTATATTATTCTTATTATCATGAAGATAAATATTTAACAAATAACGTGTTTTAAAACTAAAGGTAAATTCAGATAAAAATGTGAAAAGGATTCCTGATCATGCATCTGTGCATTTCCTTTCTCTCTGGATACTTTTTCATTAATTTATTTTTCCTAAAAAGAAATTAGTATCTTTTTACTCTTTAGCAACCTATGCTTTCAGGTGTCTCAGATTGACCAATACTTGCTCTAGATAATAGAAATAACAAATCAAGTTAAATCATTCCACATTGATCTAACAAGAAAGATAAAAAAAAATGTCACAAAAAGAAGAAAATGTCGCATGTAGCTTTGTCCATCCAAACCAAAAGGCAACAATGAAAGTTCAAGTAATTTCTCCTACATGACTTAGAAAGATGATTAAAGTTTATCTCGAAAGCCAAGAAAATAGAAATATTTAGAACCTGCGCATGAGCCAATTGAATGCATGCTCCTGAATATAGGATATCTAATGCTTCAGAGTACCTCTCAGCAGCTACATATCTGCAGTAAAACGTATGCGCACATCAAATAAAATCATATGTTTTACCTCTGAGCAGTTACATAACTGAACCACGTTATACCAAGAAAGACAACAGCGAAGCCAAAAAAAACTATCATTGAAAATTAATCAGAACTCTTCAATTACAAGCACCAAATAACATCATATGTTGTAAATTGGCTAAGAACCCTGCATTCTTCACTCCTCCTAAAACACTAAACTGGTTCATAAGAAAATACTCTTTAAGTCCTAACTCTCT
>NC_021163.2:10388714-10417871 GCF_000331145.2 Cicer arietinum
ATTCACCAAAGTTTCCAAAATGTTTACACTATCTGAAATTGCACTGTCCAGCTCATAGAATTTAGGGTATATCTTTTCTCTAAACAAAATACTACGAAAAGCTTCACAAATGATAAACAACTATTGCTTCTTCATATTTTACTAATCTGCCTTGTAACTTATTTCCTGAGATAATCCAATAAACTATGCACTTGCAGATGAAAGAAAAAACAAAGTAATTAGAATTATTATTTTTTTGCATTGAAGAGTACATCACAGATTAAAAAGAAACAATTCTGTTGATGAATAAAGCACATAACATAAGCAATAAAATGTTCGAACCTGGCACTAATGGATTTATACATCTGTTGAGCTCCATAAAAATTTCCATCCTTTACAACTTTCTCCAATTTATCAACATTCTACAATTTACATCATATTTAATCAAAACCCTCACAAAAAAACAAAAACAATAATGAAAACACGTAAAGCATAAGCCAGAACATTAATTTTTAGTCAATAAAATACAAATCATATTTTTTTTAATGAAAAAGACTAATTGTTTTTGTGAATCTGGATAAGGAATGGACAAAATTGATGGATCGTAGAATTTGGATACCTCTTGAACGGGAGGAAGTTCGATTCTTTTGGATCTCGGCCGCGACATGACGATGAAGTTTCTCTGCGTGATTTTGCAAATTAGGAGAAAAAAATAAAAAATATCCTATTTATAGAAGGACTTATTCGGGAATTTTTAAGTTCTTCGGGGACTTAATTGAAAATTGAAAATTGAAAATCTTTTTTGCTAATAGTTAAGGAGGAGTCTGGAGTGTTTAGGTTGGGAGGGATAAGGGTTGATAAAAGATGAGTAGTTGCAAAATGTTGTTTAGAGGAACATCATTAACATTATCGAATGGAATGTGGCATAGAATCCCAAAAATTGAACACAAGTTGTTACAGTTTCGAAGGTTGTCTTCTTCAACGACAAATTGTTCGTCTCTTCAAGCTCCAGATGTGACTCAATTGGCAAAAACAGCGCACATCTCTCTTACTCCAACCGAGGTCATTTTCTTTTTATTGTCTTTTTAGATTATAAATAATTAATTTATCCATTTCAAAGTTCGAATAGCATATCCCATATTCACAGTTTAGAGTTAGGGTTTTGTGTGATTTGAGGGGAAACGTGCATTTCGGGGAAGTGTACCAGAAGGGGCATCGTACAAGCTTGGATTTTCTTTTTTTTTTTTTAAATCAATTTCAGGGGAAAATTGATCGAGAATTTTTTTTTTTTCTCGGGAAAATGTGATTGGATATTTTTATTGGGGGTGAAAAGGAGATCAAGTTGTGGATAATAGGTTTTTTTTTATTAATTAATTTTTATATTTAAAAAGGGAACAGACTTCCAAGTTCCAACTTAACAATATAAGTATGTAGAAATTTATTTAAAATTAATCAAAATTATTGTTATTTATCTTTTTTAAAACAAAATACTATTAATAATATATGAAATGCAAATTTAGAATAAATTAAATTATATAATGATACTAAAAATAAAAAAGACAAAAATAAATAAAATAATATCATATTTAGATACGAAATGATAATAAAATAAAATAAAATATTTTAAGTAGATAAAATCATTTATTTAAATATATAAAAAAAGAGGGGAAAAAATGAATTACAGATGTTATTTTATATCAAAAAATAGTATTAGACTATTCTTACCCTTCTCTAATAAAAAAATGAAAAGAGAGTAAAAGAAAAAGAAAGGGCGGCGCTCTTGGTTAGCAAAAAGCTAACAGTTTTAGAATGGAAGTGACTATAGTAGAGAAAATGAATATGGATGAAGAGAAAAAACAAAATGGGGAAAGATATTTGGGGGTGATAATGAAATGAAAGGATGATATAGATGGTGATAAAAGGATTTGGAATTATTGCTTTTGGAGAAAATTAAAAGTAAATTTATTTATAAAAAAAATTGAATATTTAATCTATTACAGATAGAAGCATTATCCTTTGAAAAAAAATTCAAATCATTGCATGGGTATGTTTGAGGGTATATTTCTTATATTGAAAAAAACAGATTTAGAATCGTTGCATGGATATGGATATGTTTGAGGGTAGATTCCTTATATTTCGGTTTAAATTTTCTCTTTGATATTTTAGAAAAATATAGCATTCTTCTTTTTTAATATGTCATTCTTATTTTCTTATAATTTAATATCTAGATTTTGGATGTGTTAAAAAAATAATGAGCAAAATAGAACTTAGTATAATTGAGTAGAGTGGAGTAGAGCGAAATGGATAAAATAATTATTTATAATGTGACTCAATTTGCATTTTTTGTAAGTTTAAATAATTATTTTATGTTATATCAGGTTGAAGAATTTGGTCCGAAAATTAAGCAGATCATAGGGTGGTAAGTTATTTGAAAACCCCTTTATTCTATTATAAGGTTTCATAAATTTGGTTATTTGAGTCTACAGCTTATAATTCCACATTTTTTGGCCTTCATATTACAATTTTTGATTTAAACTATTGATTAAAGAGAAATGAAGAACCATATATTGAATAATATTGATAATTGATAGAATGAATTATATCGGGGTTATATAGACTCAGTTATATAAACAACTAACTAGTGTAAAATAATTAAGGTGTAATTGACCGACCTACTAAAATATCTAATATCTCATTTACAATTTATTACCCTCCTCCCGATCCTCCTTCAAGTTACATGTTTGACAACATTAAGCGACAAATATTTCAAATTTGTGTGGCAGGTTTGGACAGCTAGAGGGTATTGATCTCCAAAGCATTGAGCCCTCCATCAGAGCAGGTGCTCTCAAAACCAATATCTTAGGCCAAGTTTACTTTTTTTGTTTCCTGTTTTTATTTCTAAAACAAATTATGACTTAAAAATTATGTTTGTCTGATTACGTCATTGTGAATTTCAAAATACGAAATCAGTAATTTTGTCAAGCATAAAAGTCTTTTTTATCGTTTCTGAAAATACCACCTCATTCGCCACTTGCATATAATGGTCAAAATGAAAATTGAGCATATGGTGGATTTGGTAGCCATACGAACTAACATGTTTTTCTTTTGTCCTATCTTATTGTATGTTGTGTTTATGTAACCTTTATTCATGAACTAAAAATGCATGGTTAGCATCTATTCAGTATTCATATAGAAATGTGGGTGCTATTGCTTTCTTATACTAATAGAAAATCAATTTGCACGTTTTCATGATAAAGCGTTGTTGTTTGTTGGCCTGGCTTTATGTTTTTAGTTGTTAATTTTTTTCATGTTATATGCAGATACTGAAAACAATTTGCGTGACAATACTCCCGAAACATTTGACAATCGGTGAGTTATTGATTCATTATTTGTAAATTGACCATATCAAACAACTAACTAAAGTTTATACTGATAGAATGATATATGATTGACAGGGATGCCATCATCGCTTCTGTTCCAAGCTATGAGGAGCCTTACATTAAAGTTCCAAAGGTCCTGAATGTGGACTAAAGTTTGTTAGATGATTTATTTTGACTAAAAAGAAACTAATGAAGACTGTTGTCTTGTATTTTGAACTTCTTTGTTCTTTATATGAACTAGCTCTGATTCTGAATTTTCATGATGGAAATCAGCTCATGGAATCTGTACTTGGACAAATTTTGAAATCTGCGTCATCATAATTTCATAATTATTTAAGGTGTTTGATAATGTATTTGTATATATGGATACAAGATTTATCAGGAAAGTTCAATTGTTCCGCTGAGACTTTCTTCAAGGTAATTTTATGCTTGTTTTTTCATGATTGGAAATGTCCTTTATTTAAGTTGTTTTTCTGAGGATTAGGACATGAAAATCTCATAATCAGCTGGAGGATAGGATTTGTCTCTTAATATGCCTTTTATTATCTTCATGGACGGTGTCATTGCTCGGGTTCAACCTTTCCAATGCCCACGAGTCCGAGGATGGGTGAATTCTAATCCGTAGCTACATTACAAAATGACAGTACAAATCAAAAACTCTTTCTATCAGTTAGGTATCTAGCACCTGGATTGATCAACCTTGCTCCTTTTGCTTCATAGACAATGTGTAGCTCACAGATATTCAACTTCTGTCCGCTTCATTCTGCCAGGTTGTTCCATTCCAATGGAGAAAACCAAAAAGGTTTGTGTAATGTTTCGCTGTTTTTTTGCCAGCCATATGACATTCTGCTTTGTAGTACGAGTGATTTGTTGTGTTGTCTTAGTGATGAATATTTGATACTATATTTTGCTTACCTCATTTTGGGGGATTTTTCTGTTTTTCAATAATTTCCTATCTTAGTTTTATTTTAACCCGTCTTAGTTAGGTCTGCTATAGGCTAATCATTATGTCGACAACAGGACATCATGTCTTTTCAGACAAAGTTGGGTGGCCTCCCAAATGGGCGACTAGTCATAAATCAAACTCGAGTTCTTTTTCCAGAGGGGAATCATGTAACCAACTCTCCCAACACCGCATTGGTAATAATTTGCTATTGTCTTGTGCTCTGGGATGGAAGTATGGAACCAGATAAATAAGCCATCCTTATTCTATCTTTATTTTGATTTGCATTTTTCCATGTTTAGTGATTTGTTTGATTACATTTTTCTTTGGCAGCAAGGTGATATATGCACTATACATGTTAAAGCTATTGGCAACCATACAAGTACAAATAAAAACTAATCTTTTTACCACTTTCTTCTCTAAACCAAACACCTTTCTTTGCTCGCTCTCTCTTAATATTACTAGTATTTTGTTGAGGGTGGAGATCAAACTCATTATCTCTTTATCACTCTATTCCCTAACTCCTCCATCTAAATCACCAAGCCAACTTTTATTTGCTCTATCTTCTATTCCTCTCTCCCCATTGGCTCCAAACACATACGATATAGGTAAATATCTCGTATCGTAGTATCATTAGACATCAAAGTCCGATTTATTGCTCTTAGCTTTTTTAGACTTGCCTATTTATGTGTTAGTTACCATTTTCATCATTCAAAGATGGAGTTTAGGCTCAATTATTTTAGCGTACACTATCTTTTGTAGACGTTAGGCTTCATTATGCACAATCAAGCTATTTATAACAGGAACAAGTGATGATTTATAAGTAGCAAAAAATTATAAGTTCTGTTATTTTAGGAGAGAACATATGAATGTTGGGCAAACTTGAATAATCATACTTTTGTACGTTGTCATTTTGGTTAATCTCTTTGGGTTAAATGCATTAACATAAGTTGCACTTTTATATATTCTTTTTTCTCTCATTGTATGTGTTTGGTTGTTTAAGTTGTTAAATAGTTAGTGCTTTGACTAAATATGCGGATACCTCTAAGAGCAACTATAATGGGGTGTTTCTCCAATTAAGCACCATATCAATTGACATTCTTACTATGGAGTAAAAAATATTGGTGTTTATGGAGAAGGATGGTTACGGAAGAATGAATTAATGTTGTTGAAATGTGGTGTGGCTAGCTATTATTTAGAGTATTTGTCGGTTATAAACTTTTGTGCTTATAAACATCAAGAGTGTGTGTAGAACATTTTTGCAAATTACATTAGATTGTTACATTGGTGTGGCTTCAACGCATTGTCGAAAAATTTCAATTGAATTTGCATCAATGATAGATAAATCCTCTTGGTTGATTAGGGTTATCAATTATGAGTACATTTGTATTTGTTAGGTGTTTAAAAGGAGTGCGGATCGCAACCCTTTTTAATTTGTGGGATTTTATTTGAAATCTTAAATTCTTGAGTAATTAATTTTGTAAGTTGTTGTCTTATTTAGATCACATATTGTAGTCTTCATAAGTATTATTATTATTATTATTATTATTATTATTATTATTATTATTATTATTATTATTATTATATTTGGTTTTAAAAAAAAAGTATTATTAATATATATATATTGTCTTCCTTAAAAAAATAAACAAAAAACTTTCCTTTGAATCCTCCGCGCTTGTGATGACAAAACCTTGATGGTTAAGAATTACATCTGCATTGGGGCCGAAGCCCGAAGGAATCTCATATTTCATATAACCTTGAAAGAGAGCCATAATATTATATTTTTGGACTTGTATTATTTAATGTGAGTGAATTTGTTGACTCTAAAGAAGTTTATTATAGTCTATTTATTACAGTTTTCTTTGATTAATTTTAAAAATATTTTATTTTTTATATCCAAAGGAACGGGTCAAAACCCGAGCTAAAGCTGTAAAAATTTGTTTAGCTAATTCATGATCGATAAATTTTTCAATCAGGATGATGCCTCTTTTATTAATCTAGTAGTTTTGGCCACCTAAAATTAAAATTTTGTGAATTCTTAAACATATTTTTATGTTTAGTTATCTCAATAATATATATTTAGTTATTTCATATCAGTTTATTTGATGAAAATTAATAAAAATAAGATAATAAATTTATCAATGATTTATTAATTTTGCTTTTACACTTTTTGTATTAATAAAAACTGCAAAGATAGTTTTCCTAATAATGAAAGTTGTCTATACAAAAGTTATTCAGTAGAAAATACTGAAAATAAATTAAAATAAATTATTGGTTCTAAGAACGATGGCAGACGACAATTGAGAGATAGTATATTATTTTTAACTCTACGTTCAAAGGAGTGTACTTAAACTCACTCCACGATTAAATAATAATTTGTGTGAGAGTGTGGTTTTAAGATTAAAATTAAAACTAAAATCAATAATAAACAAAAAAAAAAAAAACTAAAATCAAGAAAGAAGAACTTCATCACTTTATGACAAATTTCTGAGAAATGCTTATAACTAAGATCAAAATAAAGAAGAAAAAAATAGTGTAAATAAAAGTTCGTAGAAGAGCCCGTTTCTAGCTTTTTACTTAAACGGTGTATATAAGTTAGATACAGGAAAAAACCGATAAGGGTAGCTATTAAAAAATAAGTTTTAGAATTATTTTATTTGGTAGTCAGGGATAGAACTAGAAAAAATTATTTGGGGGTGGTGGAAATATAACACGTGACAAGCAAAATCAATGATGAGTAAAAAAACTTCTTATTTGATTGATAAATATCATATTATTAAATTAAATATTATATTAATATTCAAATTTCAAACAAAACTTGGTAATTACATGTGAATTTTTTATAATATTTATTGTCTCGTTTAAAAACAAAAATAGAGTTCAATTACTAAATTCTGTATGTAAAAATGGGTATACTTTTTTAAAACAGTAACATGTATTAGGTATGAAATTAGACTTTAGTACCCACATTAATAATTAAATTATTAATTTCTATTGAGAAATAGATAGTGTGTATCGGTCTTCTAGGGTATATAATGCCAAAAGGAAAGTATTTACGGAAGGAGGAAAGAAGAAATGATTAAATATATTTTTTATTGTTTTGTATTTAATTTTCGTTCTGGTTGTTTTATTAAATAATTTTTATTATTGATTAACAATCATAAAATATTCTTTAAAAAAAATATTTATTTAATTTAATAACAGATTTTTATTTAAAAAAAAGTTTTTTTGTATATTTTGAAATAGATATTAACTCTGTAAAATAAATAACATGTATAACATTCATTATATAAAAGATAAAAGATAAAAATAAATTAAAAACATAAAATAAATAAAAAAAAACAACTATTTTATAAAATATAAAAAATTAAAGAAATACTTAAGAAGAAGAAAAATGCATGACGGGACAATTAAACAATTAAGGTAAGGGACATAATTCACGTGGAGGTGGTCCTGCTTGTCACTGTTTTATTATTACAAACTATTGAAAGGAATCAGTTAGAGGAAACCACCAAACAAGTGTAGGAATACCACATTTGATACTCAATTCATAGTATTTTTTATAAAAATAATAATAATAAATTACATCATAATTATTTGTCAGTTGTCCTAAAATTTATACACAAAAAGAGTATATGAAGAAATAGGTCTAAAATTTGATCTATGTTGCTAACAAATTTTCCCTCTTCCAAGAATCTAACAAAGTAATCATTAATATTTTTTTATTAAAAGATTATTTTAAAATAATTATTTCCTCTTCTATCATATTTTGTTGAATCATACTCACCCTTAATTGTTAATAAAGGTAACGATTGCATCACTTAAAGAAGAAAATAAAAATAATAATAAAGATATGTTTGATTTAAAAGAACTGATGTAAACTTTTAATTAAATTTATATTTAGTTCACGACGAGTTGATAAATTTTAAATAATTATTTAGTGTATGTGGTTATGCGTCTACAGTGTTAAAAAATAATTTTGAATTAATTAATTTTATAAAATTGATTTTAGTTAAAAATATAAATATAAAATAATTTATATTTAAATATATTTACATAAAATGAGTTTGAACAATAAATTTCAATTTAAAAATTATGTTTAGACTCTAAAACTACAAATTTTAACTTCAAATTATAATAAATTTTAAAGACATAATATATTCAACTCGAAAACATATATTAATTGAACATATGTTAATTAATTTTACACCAAATATAATGAAATTTATTATCATTATATAATTTATGAAAAGAATAAATAACGTCTATTAAATTTTAAATTTGAGACTTTTTAGTTTATAGTGATATTTATTTTTTTTTAAGACAAAGAAAAGATGAAAGTTACAGCAGAAAATTGGAAATACAATGAAGGGTGTATTTGTAAATGCATTACGAGATGGGCTATAAATGCATTACGAGATGGGCTATAAATGCATTACGAGATGGGCTATAAATAACCTACAACCCATTCCCTCTTCTCATCATCACATACTCTACTAACTTTCCCTCACAAGTCCATATACATACATTAGGTTCTCTCTCTCTGACTAATTTTATAAAATATATCATTTTTTTTATAACCATATATATTGTGTGCTACTAATTAATAAATTATTTTTAAGGATTTGATGTAATTTGGCTATGAAATGTTGAAATTTTCATGCAGTACTGTCTATAATGTAATTAATTTTGGGCATGTAGGTGCTGTGTTACTACTAGCTAGCGAGGTGCAATGGGTAAGGAAAAGGCTCAGGTGAATATTGTTGTGGTTGGTCATGTGGATTCTGAGAAGCCAAATACTGAAGAACCCATAAACATGCCAATTGTTGTGGAGATCCAAGCTGATGAGATGATATAATTAAGAGGTCGTTAATGACCTCAATGTGTTAAAAGGGAACCAGAAAATTAGTAATTAACAATGCTGTAAAAATAAATCTGGTACCCCTACTCAAACTTATGGTTATGTTTATTTTGCTTTCACTGAAATAAAATGCATGCCTCTTAATTTACCTCTTCTGCTATTTAAGAATTACTGAAATAGTTATCCTTTACCATGCACCATTTACTACTATCTTGATCATCAAAATAATAAGAAAAGAAAATAGTTCTTTAAATTTAACAAAGAGTTAACAAGTTTTTAATTTTGTACGATTTTAAAATTTTGTTTTTAATTCAGGTAACAAAATGACATGTTTTTAGTCATTTTACAAAATTATACTGAAAAATGGTTTTAGTTGTTTTGGAATGTCAATATATGATTTTGAATTATTCTAATAAAGACACTATAAAAAATTCATTCAAAAAAATATTTAAAATTTAATTTCTAAATTTATATTTTTTTTATCTTGAGTTTCTGACGTTTAATTAAAAAAAATCAATTTAATTCATACCAAATTCAAAATTCTAAATTTTTTTAAGGAATTTTTTATAATATTCTAATATAAATTAAAATTGTTTGAAAAATATTTTGTCGGAATTTAAAAATGTTATTTTATTTACTTTAACTAAAAATCAAAAATTTGAAAATCTTTTAGACACACTACAAGAAATTGAACGTTTAGCGACGGTGAAAATCTGTAGGTAAACGTATAAAACCGTAGAAATAGGCAAAATTACCTATACCGACGGGTTGTTTTTCGTGGTATATAATTACCCAATACCTACGGATTTTCGCCGTGGCTATAGGGTATAGTGACAGAATAAACATTTGATTTTACCTACGGATATTTCATTGTTGGTCTATACTTTAGCTATAATTTATAAAACTTATACCTACGGTTTTGATTCTGTTGCTATACATTTAAGTGACAACTTTTTTCTGTTGGTATAGGTTTTAACGAAATAATAATTTAATACTTTTAATTAAAAATATTAGTCAATTTAATCTCCCAACTAAAATATTTCTTTAAAAGAATCTATCAAATCAAGAATTAATTTATATATCTATGTGATTCTAACTTTGTACTAAGAATTTAGCTTTATAAATGGAGGTAAAATAATCATGAATATCATTTAATTAATTTTAATTTTTTTTAAATAAACAAATGATTTATATACTGCTTTGAATAATTTCATGTTGCGACCAGACAAATATAAAATTGCTCATATAAAAATATAAAACTTTGAAAATGATGTTAAATTAAAAAAAAAATGAAGTAAATGACCAAGGTTACTTCTATTTCATTCATCTTTTTCCTTAACATACAGACTCATCGTCACAATATAGGAGTAATTTTATTTTGTTAATTGAATCACTTCAAAGAAAGAGCTAGAGGCAGAAAACTTCATTCCAATACAGTACGAGAATTCACAACATTAGAGAAAGAGGCCAAATACTCACAAAATTGAAAGATAACACATACAGTGGTCTTGGGACCGAATTTTCTACTTGTCAGTTGTCACCCCTACGTGTAACTCCCCCTTCAAATGATACATGAAAATAATACTTTATCCTTTTTATTATATATAAAAACTTTTAAAAAAATCTACTCACTTTTTTAAGATTTAACAACTATTTTTTTTAAATTTTCGAAACTTTAATTAATTATCAAATTTTCAAAATATAAAATAAGTTAAATTTCAAAAAAATTATTTTATTTGAAATTTTTAAAATATATCAACAACAAAATTTTGAACCTTTTGACTATAACTAAGTTTTAAAATGAATATTTTTAGAACTTTTAATTTTTTTGAAATAAAGACATTTCAAAAGTTTCAAATATCAAGCATCCGAAACATAATTATACATTTTAAAAGTTTAAAAAAAAAATTAATTTTACTCAAATTTTCAAAATGTAAATTTTATTTGAAAATAATTAAATTTTTTATTTTAAATATTGTATTTATAATATAAATATTAACTATATTTTTTATATTTTTTTAAATCAGATATGAGTATAATTGAAGGTGAAGTTCCTGTTACACCGAGCTAGATTCTATAGATAAATTCACGACTAATGAGATAATCTTAATGATAATTGATATTATAAGTTTTTGTTCTTAATGTGTGCACATATATTGATGTTTTATTTAAAATATATTTTGTAGATATTTTGCTCTTAAGAAGCTGAATTCGAATAAGCAAAAACTATTGGAAGATAAAATGAAATAATAATTTTTTTCAATTAGATCTGATATAGCTACCGAAAAGAGAGAAAGAGAAGATAAATTAATTTTTGGATGCGAAAGATGTGGAAGATATAAATCAAAATCAACAATAAATTGTTTTCACAAGGAAAACTATCTATTCAAACTCAGATGTACACTGTTGAGTATCAATGAATGATGAAAAATTAGTGTTCATTGTGCAATATACAATAATGATTTAGAGGATACTTTATACGACCATTCATATTCGGGACATTTAAATGAAGATGAGATAAAATTTGTTAATGACATGACAAAGTATAAGTTTGCGTCAAAATTTATTTTGAATGCTTTAAAAGAGATAAATAAAGATAATCTCACAATTTTCACTCAAATATATCAAACAATGAGTACTTATCGATTATCTTTGAGAGGTTCGTACGCAGAAGAATAATATTTATTGAAGTTAATACAAAATAAAAATTATGTAAATTAGACAAAAAGACGAGAGATTTAGATGTTTCGAGAGACATGTTTTGAACGCGTTCTGATTGTATAAAATTGTTGAACATGTTTTATTTTGTTTTGATATACGATAAGATATACAAAACAAATAGATATCGGCTATTATTATTTGAAATTGTCGATGTAACATCCACTAGATTGACATTTTCTATTTCATTTGCGTACTTGAAACAATAGCGACAAAAAAACTTCATTCGAGTATTTAAAAAGACAAGACAATTGTTTGTTTTTGAGAATTTAATTTCTAAAGTTATGGTGACCAATAAAGATATTACCATAATGAATACTACTGATTTCGTATTCTCTACTTTAATTAATCTACTATGTCGTTTTTATATTGAAAATACAATTTGTCCCCCACTAATATAGAAGTAACTTCATATATAGTCCTTCAGCTATTTGGGCCTGAACTTGAGTCTTTTCCTCTTGGATCTTGTTTGTATAACCTGGCCCAATTCAGACTCAACAACTTATTTAAATATCTACATCTCATATTTTAATAAAAATTCAATTTTTTTCTTGAAAAAAAAAGCAAAAAACAATAAAACTGGAAAGCTTGACCATCAAAGATTCCCAGAAGGTAAAAATTATTTTATTTTTTTAAAATCGATAAAGTTAATTTAAATTTTTTAAAATATAAATATATTCCAAAAAATTTAAAGCTTGATCTAAACTCTAAAACTTACTTACGGTTTAAATGACATAAAATTGATAATACAAAGAACAAAATAAAATATTATCATTATTGATAAAATCGAAAAGGAGTGGAAGCCAGAGAGTACCAAAGAGACTAGAAAAGAGGAATTGCTCTTATGAAAATTTGACATTATTAAGACTACTTCATCGAATATTTGACCGTACTCCTGTAAAAGAGTTTCTCAACACTTTTCATATTATTGTTATAGAAAATATAATCTCATTGCCAAAAAGAATGTGACTAGAAATACCATCTTTTCATTTTCTTTGATTTGCTTAATTACAAAAATACCAACGCATTATATTCTAAAACTTTGTATTTATTGCTTAAAACTTTTTATAAAATATAGTGAAGATAAGCAAAATATAGATACCATTTTGTAATAAAGAGGTTACAAATTATGGACCATCATTCTTAGTTGCATGTCTTCGTCTTTCTTATATATGAACCATATATACACTAAGATTTTGAAATAGGCAGTATAATAAAGGCAACGCAAAAAGGATTCCATGTCCTCTCCGCCTAAGTACTAAGACATTCTAGATTAAACTCTCCTTTAGTTTTTCCATGTTTGTATTCAAACTAGATTAAACTCTCGTTTAGTTTAGATATCAAAATCATGTAATTCAAAAATTATTATCCAATACTTGAATCAAATTATTATATTTAAATTTTTTATTTATTTCATACTATATTAATATTTTTATTACAATTTATATAATTGTTTTAATAATATAAAAAATTTATATGTTCCAAAAATGTTAATGTTAGATATTTTAAAAAGTTTCAATCCTTTTGAATCCTATCAAACTAATTATTTTATTAATTTAATATGGTTTAGAAAAAATTATAAAAATGGAAGCAAATCAAATCAATTAATTAATATTGATTTGTACTATATTTTTTCCAACTAAACTAAACCAAACAATTACACCCTTAATTAATGCAACAATTTCCTTTCACTTAAAACTTTACTCTACTAGAATAGATACGGTTACATTGGTAATGTCTAATTCAATTGATAAAGTATTAATAGGGTTTAGCTTAAAAAGAACATAAGTGGGTGTTCGTAGATAACCTGGATAAGAGAGAGTTTAGTGGCATTAGATATTTGATTCATTAAAGCACATGTGCGACCTACAAGAGTTTGGAATTTGGATTATCACCCAATGGTGCTAATTTGGATCACACTTCACTACCTTCTTTTTCTTTTTCTTTTTTGCCAATAAATTGAAGAAGAAAAAAAACTAGCAAATAAATTGAAAGAAGGACTTTTTTCCCAAAAAAATTAACGGTGATATATATTGCCTATATAAAAAAGTGTTTAATTAGAAGTATTTCTGTAAACATGGTTGTTACGATTTGGTCAATTAACTTGTTTTTCAGAGTTATAGTCCATTTCTTCCATAATATGCATGCGTAAGAAAAATAAAGAAATAAATATTGAGAGAATACAGTGGTTGACATAATATTTCATCAATATCTTATATTTTCATTAGCATATATATAGCAACTCCAAAGCTTACATATTTATATATATTATATAGCTAGCTAGTTTAGTTTTTGTTAGCCATCATGCATACACACCAATTACCAAACCAACAAATAATATGTAGTACAATCATATACTAATTTTAATTAATATATCGTAGTATATTAATTAATCCAGAATTACGCCATAATTTTACATAAACTATGCTTCCATGCATGCAGTTTGGTTAAACTTGAAATGATTTATCCGTGGTTGGTTTTACCTCCGCCGCCAGAACCACTTCCAAAACCACCACCATGAGCACCACCACCACCCGATCCATAACCATACCCGGATCCAGATCCAGTACCGGTTCCAAAACCAACTCCAAAACCTTTACCAACACCAGAAGGAGAATGCCCTGAACCTGAACCGTAACCGTATCCACTTCCGGGCGAGGAGCCCCAACCCCAACTGTAGTCCCAACTGGGACCGTGACCTGTCCCGCTACCACCACTTGACGTCGGTGCACTGCCGCTTGACATATCGAAACTTAGCTTTCTTCCTGTTGCCGCAGTGGAAGTGATGATGAGAAAGATAAGAAAGATGATGTTGTTCAATGGTAGCATTTTCTATCGTGTAGGTTTCTTTTTTTGTGTGAAGTTTGGTTTGGTAGTTAGGATAATGGAGATGAATTGAATGAATGAATGATGCTCATCGTGTGCCAGATATATATAACTCATAAAGTCATCACAATTTTATTTTTTTTTTTATACTAAAAAATGTTACTGCACTACTATTTTCTTTTTAACATTTATAACTTTCATTTTTTATTTCTCTAATTTTTTTAAATCTCACATATTTTTTATTCCTCTATAAGGACTAAAGCATCCAATTTCTGTAATGAAGGGTGAAATAAAAAATGAATAAGCAAAAAATCGAAGTATTGTAAATTTATAGAAATTATAAATTACAAAGATATCGATTTTTACTTTAATCATTTATTTTTTTATTTAAAATTTCTTATTTTTATCCATAAATAATATTGAATCTTGCATAAAAAAATCTTTCTATATATCTTTACTATTCTTAAACATGGAACTTTAAGTGTACAAAAATATAATAATATGTTTACACTTGTAATTTTATTGAAGCTTTAAAATGCTAGAATTTTATTAAAGTCTTGTTCTAGAGTTTGTTTTAGATTTTAATAAGTGCAAGAGTAGTATTTTGATTTTTATATATTTTTAAGTACAGTGAAATGCCATGATGATACAATATAAGTGTGGTTGCATGAACGATGAGTAACTAAGGAGATAAAGAGTATAAAAGAACACTCGAAAATGAGAAGATAATGTTGATAGCGTGACCAGATTTCCACTACCGACTTAATCTAGTAAATTGATATATAAAGACTAAACAAATTGTCACACCAACATTTGTCAAGTTTGGGAGAGAAAAAGAAAAAGCAGCCACATCTTTTTCATTCATTCTTCATTCAAAATGCTGTTTATTTTTTGTTTTAATTTCAATAAAACTAAATATGATTAAAATTTGCTTACGTCTTGCTTTAGATAAGGCGGGAGTAATATTAATATCCAATAATGTCATCATTGGCATGCTATGAGGACAGGACCAGAAGTCGCAACCTCGATCGACATACCAAACTTGTCTCACAAATATAGTTTAATTAATAGTCGCAAGGACATTAATATATTCAGGTATGAATTTCGAATAGTAATTTTTTACTTCTCTACTTACTAGTATTATTATATTATATTATAAATAAATAAGTAATTAAACACAAAGTGTCACATTAAAATAGTTTGGTTGTAAATTAAAGAATATTGTAAGTGTTTTAAATAGGAGATTTTGAGTTTAATCCCGTAAATTGACGTAGTTTAACCTAGAGGTCTTGTCAACTTTCATTACATTTTTCAAAATAAATATTCTTCTATTTGTATTCTTAACAATGATTAAGTCTACTTGTTAGTATTTACCTTTAAAAGTTAATTATATAGAGAATGTATTATATTTTTATGTGTTTCATGTCGTAACTTTTACGTTTGCACTTCTATTTACATTTATTACAAAGCAATTCTTTTCAATTATTAACATTCAAGACGACACTTTACAACAGGACAAAAAATGAATTTTTGATTGATTATTTGATAATTGTTAGTATACTACATCGAAAAAAGAATTGTTTAAAAGATTAGTGTAAATTTATAGATGATTTTTGTGATATATAGTAAAAACGTTATATATTTTAATAGATCATTAATGTTATAAGTTGATATGTAAATATTTTTCTTTTGATATATAATGTTGGATGAATTTTTGAAATATAGTATAGTAATCATGATTCCGCCCCGGTTGGGAGCAGTATACCTCTATTGTACAAGTATTGGTTTTTCTCTTTATGGTGATTATAATAAAATATGTTTTTCTTTCTTTAAAAAAAGAAATTTATTATAGATAGATTAAACTTATATCTTAAATTTTAAAATAAAATAAATTTAATAAATTTTAATTCGTCTCAACATACTCACAACTCTAACAAGATACTAGGATGTTGAATGATGAAGAAGGTATAAATTTACGTTATACCACATGCATGCCATGTCGTGATTTTGGATAATTAAAAATTTATGTAAGTGACCCAAATTATAAACCTTGCTATGTACCAAATGTTCTTAGTTTGGAAACTGACTATTCATATATATATATATGAGCTAGGGTAGTTAAATAAATAATTTTTTTGCAAGGGGTTGGTCTTTTTTTACTCAAATCAAGGGGTAGTTAAATTATAAATACTTGTATCATATATTTCCTAGCCCAATTTATAATTTCATTTAACAAAAATATTATGTTCCTTATCTCTCCTCTAACAAAAAAGCAAGTACACATAATCTTATCTTTCAAAATCAAAAGACAAACTTGCTTTCAAGACAGGCCTTTCCAAAGTGCATTTGATATTTTTCCGTCCCTTCATTTTTTATGCTATAAATGGAACTTGCATTAATTCTTCATTTATTATTTTTTACTGATCCATTCTTCTGATTTCTTAGGTTGGGGCAGGAGAGATCTTATGATCTATTGCAAATCGAGCATGATAGAGACATGTAAGTTGTTGGAACATATGTGATATAATTTGGAGAATGCAAGTGCCCAATATTTGGTTATTGCGCATGTTTGGGTGGAGGTAGGGACATGCATGTGAGAGTGAGACGTTACACACTTACATTACATATAGTTCAAGCCACTAATGCTACCCTACATTAATTTGTTCCTATTGTGTATTATTGGAAAATATCTAAACTATGGTGTCCCAACCTAAACAGCAAATTTATTTTATTTTTTTAAAAAGTATTTTTATTTGTTAGTATTATGTAAAACTAAAAATTGAACTTTCGATCTCCTTATTACAATTTTTGACATTTTTACGGATATGACAATGTAGATGTAAAAATTCACAATCTTTAAAAGTTAAAAAATTGGGTCAATTAGTAGATGACCTCAAAAATAAAATTAAAAATTTCTTAAGAGTATGGTAATTAGGCAAACAGTAACAATAAGGATATAAAATGTCTTTTTAGTAAAAAAAAAATATAGATATAACAGATATGGTTATTATAATATAGATAAGTTGAAATTTATTGAAAGATATAAACAAGTTATGCACTTGAATTTTATTGCTTACATCCTACAACTGTTAACAAATAAATTATTTTTTATTTTTAATATAAAAAATTATTTACATAAATTGACTCATTAAGCCTATGATAGGCCGTAGGCCAGACTTAGGCCTAAGTCTGGCCTACGATGAATTTTTTAGGCCTACGGCCTATCATAGGCTTTTTTTTTTGCCTGAGCCTGGCGCCTACGGCCTATCATGACCGGCATGTAAGCCTATTTAAAAGCCTTATTCGCATTAAAATATTTAAATGTTATATTTTATATTTTTTTCTAAATAGGCTAAACTAGGCCTTTATATACAAGGAAAACTAATAAAATTATAATCAAATCTAATAAAATAATAACTAACAAGTTTGTAATGCAACAACCTTCCAATAAAAAAAAACAAAAAGAATTTATAATTAACAAACTCTAAAAAGTCCTTCAAAAATTACAAATAAAACAAAATGGGCCCCATAAACAGTTACACATATCATTCAACAAAATTCAAAATCCAATGAATGACAAAAAAATGATATCAAATCTTCAAGGTGATTAGTATCTCTTGTTTATCAACCTTCAAAAAGAAAATACATATATGTTAGACACTGAACTAAAAAGTAATAAATAAATACATGAGCAAATTAAAAAAAAAAATGATGTTCTATTCATACCAATGTACATGATGTGCTACCCATATTGATTTACATGCTCTCGACATACCAATATCAATGTATGTATATATATATTAAATAAAAAATTAATTTTTCTAACAAAGTGATTTTACATATATATTAAATAAAAAAAAATGATTTTTCTAACAAAATAATTTTTTAAAAATCTGAAACAAACACCCTTTAAACCTTAAAAAATGATTTTTGACGTAAAATAATAAATATTTTCTTGAAACAAACACATTCATTATTACCTCTTAATGAAATGCTATCAAACAAACTCAACTTATTACCTCTCAAACAAAATCATATTCACTAATAATATATATATATATATATATTAAATAAAATAATTTTTCTAAACAAAATAATTTTTTAAAAATCAGAAACAAACACAATCATATTTACTACTAATATATATATATATATATAAAGGTAACAAATAAACAATTATCCATACCTAACCATATCGATTTACATAATTCTCCGTATACCAGTATATATATATATACTAAATAAAAAATGATTTTATTTTTTAAAAATCAGAAATAAACACTCTTTAAACTCTAAAAAATAATTTTTAGTTTAAAATAATAATTTTTTTATTGAAATGCTTGTTATCTGTCAAACAAATGCCCTCAAACAAACTCAGATTATTACCTCTAAACAAATCATCTCAAACAAACCCATATTCAATAATAATAAACAATTAGGGTTTTCAAACTTTATATACTAGTGATATTTATAAAGATAACAAATAAATAAGATTGATTTTTATAAAAATATAAAGGTAAGAAATAAATAATATTGCTTTTTATATACAATATGTTGCTTACATACCTGATGTACAATAGGGCAATGGAAATTAGAAAGAAAAAAAAATGAAGAATTGAGTAAACAATAAAATATATATAGGCCGGCATGTGATGCTTAATAGGTTTTTTTATAAGCCTAACCTAATAAATAAGCTTTAAAAACAGCTTGAGTCTAACATTTTTATTAAACAGGTCAGACCATGCCATAAACAGGACAGGACATAGGCCCCTGACCGACGGCCTAGCCTATTCTCATCCTTAATAATAATAATAATAATAATAATAATAATAATAATAATAATAATAATAATAATAATAATAAAAGAAAAAAATAAATTAAAAATTTCTTAAGAGTATGGTAATTAGGCAAACAGTAACAATAAGGATATAAAATGTCTTTTTAGTAAAAAAAAAATATAGATATAACAGATATGGTTATTATAATATAGATAAGTTGAAATTTATTGAAAGATATAAACAAGTTATGCACTTGAATTTTATTGCTTACATCCTACAACTGTTAACAAATAAATTATTTTTTATTTTTAATATAAAAAATTATTTACATAAATTGACTCATTAAGCCTATGATAGGCCGTAGGCCAGACTTAGGCCTAAGTCTGGCCTACGATGAATTTTTTAGGCCTACGGCCTATCATAGGCTTTTTTTTTTGCCTGAGCCTGGCGCCTACGGCCTATCATGACCGGCATGTAAGCCTATTTAAAAGCCTTATTCGCATTAAAATATTTAAATGTTATATTTTATATTTTTTTCTAAATAGGCTAAACTAGGCCTTTATATACAAGGAAAACTAATAAAATTATAATCAAATCTAATAAAATAATAACTAACAAGTTTGTAATGCAACAACCTTCCAATAAAAAAAAACAAAAAGAATTTATAATTAACAAACTCTAAAAAGTCCTTCAAAAATTACAAATAAAACAAAATGGGCCCCATAAACAGTTACACATATCATTCAACAAAATTCAAAATCCAATGAATGACAAAAAAATGATATCAAATCTTCAAGGTGATTAGTATCTCTTGTTTATCAACCTTCAAAAAGAAAATACATATATGTTAGACACTGAACTAAAAAGTAATAAATAAATACATGAGCAAATTAAAAAAAAAAATGATGTTCTATTCATACCAATGTACATGATGTGCTACCCATATTGATTTACATGCTCTCGACATACCAATATCAATGTATGTATATATATATTAAATAAAAAATTAATTTTTCTAACAAAGTGATTTTACATATATATTAAATAAAAAAAAATGATTTTTCTAACAAAATGATTTTTTAAAAATCTGAAACAAACACCCTTTAAATCCTAAAAAATGATTTTTAGAATAAATTTTTTCTTGAAACAAACGCACTCATTACCTCTCAATGAAATGCTCTCAAACAAAATCATATTCACTAATAATATATATAAAGGTAACAAATAAACAATTATCCATACCTACCTAGACCGATTTACATGATTCTCCATATACTAATATATATATATATGAAATAAAAAATGATTTTTCTAAACAAAATAATTTTTTAAAAATCAGAAACAAATACACTTTAAACCCTAATGATTTTTGGTGTAAAAGAATAGATTTTTTCGTGAAACAAACGCACTCATTATTATCTCTTAAAGAAATGCTCTCAAACAAACTCAACTTATTACCTCTCAAACAATATTTATATATATAAATAATATTGCTTTTTATATACAATATGTTGCTTACATACCTGATGTACAATAGGGCAATGGAAATTAGAAAGAAAAAAAAATGAAGAATTGAGTAAACAATAAAATATATATAGGCCGGCATGTGATGCTTAATAGGTTTTTTTATAAGCCTAACCTAATAAATAAGCTTTAAAAACAGCTTGAGTCTAACATTTTTATTAAACAGGTCAGACCATGCCATAAACAGGACAGGACATAGGCCCCTGACCGACGGCCTAGCCTATTCTCATCCTTAATAATAATAATAATAATAATAATAATAATAATAATAATAATAATAAAAGAAAAAAATATTATCATAATGCCTCAAGCTTTAATATGGAAAACATTTCTCAACATGAAAGAATAAAAATCGAGACTTATCCAACTAAAAGTTTCATTGTATAAAATAATTACGAGTAGCACTATGAAACAACATAACATCAAATCCTCCCGTGGAGGAAACCAAATAACAAAAGTGGATATAACAATTTGATTTAAAGAAAAGATAAAAACTACCGATTAGATATTATTAAAATTGCAGCCAAAATGAAGCAAATTTGTTACTCCAACTATGCCACTTAAACCCATTTTATTCTTCTCTTTCACACGTCGCACTCCTACTCCTACTTTCTCTCTCGTGGGTCATTTTAGCTTCACATACTACTTTGTTGATGACTCTTTTTCAACTTCAAGATTTTTTTAAATTATACTCTACTCGTACCCGACATTTATTCTACATTTTATATAAATTATCCATTTTATCTTTTTCTTTGCTTTTTAATATTTTTTTTTACCACACTAAATTTCTGAAAAATTATATAAAAAATATTTTCGAAACACATGTTTTTTTTAAATTATACTTTTTTTCAGAAAATTTGCAAAAAGTAAGTTATCCAGTATACAAACTTCAAATTTTAAAAAATACTTATGTAATTGAAATTTTGAAAAAAAAAATTCAAATACACAAAAAACATAGTTGTGTATCGGAAAATTTCTTCTAAATATTCCGATACACAAATTTCAAATTTTTGAAAAACTACATATGTGTATCGGAAAACATAGAAAAAGTTTTACGATACACAAAAAATATATTTGTATAAGTTTTTCGGTATACAAATGTTTAGGTTTAAGGTTTAATCTTAAACCCTATCAAAATATATTTGTGTATTGAAAATAAATTTTTTGATATACAAAATAAATTATTTTAAAAATATGAAATCTAAAAGAAAAAATTAATTAATTTTCCAAAATCAAGTTGAATTTAGTAGAGTTAAAAAAAATGAATTAAAAAAGAAAAAAGAAAAATTGATAGTTTGTAAAAAAGTGAGATTAGAGTATAAGTGTAGGATACATGATATAATTTTCAAGGTTTTTCCCTTTTCTTTCAACCAGGCCCGTTCACTAACACATCTTTCATTTTTATCTTAAGAACGTGGTGTGGGCTCGCAGTTAACAAAAGACCCACCCAACAATATTTACATACTATATATCCACTAACAAAATATTCATTCACTAATTCGTATTTCCTTTTTATAGATCAGAGATAATAAATAACACAATAAATTTATAAGTTCTAAATTTGAATTTGAAGTACAATGTCCTATTTAATAATTCTGATATTTTTTCCTAACACTTAAAAGACCTAATCCCATTAAAAATTGACAAGTTGTGCAATTTGATTTTGTCTTATTTATTTAATGTAGTTTTTCATTTATTTTATGTCCGGTAAGTAGCTATTTTAATTGGTCGGATATCTTGGGCGCACCGATAACCTAACTCGCAGGTGGTCACATGGAAGCATGTGAACGACAAATGTTGGGCTACTTTTGCAAAAGGTCCACTATAGTAAGTTGGTCCATGTTTTGACTTTTGAGTCTCTATGGGCCCATTTTCATACTAATCTAGAAAGTTGGCTTTTGTACCTCACAATTAATTTTATACCCCTTAAATTGTTAAAAACTCAAAATTATTTTTAAAAATTTTATTAATTGAATGATAAAAAAAAAAAATTAATTTAAAATCTTATCCCTTCAACCAAATTTCTGATACATAAAATTTTTCCATTAAAATCCGATACACAAATATTCACTAACGAAAGTTTCATATTTCAAATTTTCGGTAGTATAATTATGTTACCGGAAATTTTACCGTCAAATTTCCAGTAAAGTATTTATAATACTAGAAATTTGTGCCATGAAATTTCTGGTAATTACATTTAAATTACTGAAAATTAGAAAATTCTGGTAGTTACATTTTCCTTACTGGAAATTTCAAATTTTTGAAATATTCAGTAGTTACATTTATCTTACCGGAAATTTCAATTTTTTGAAATATTCGATAGTTATTTTATTTAACCGGAAAAATAAAAAATCCAATATGTAATTTTTTATTTTTTATTTTAAAAGAGGGATGAAAAAATACAACAGATTTTTTTTTATAATAATAATAACAACAACAATAATAATATAGTAAATTATATTAAGAAAATAAATTAAATTAAATTGAACAAACAAAACACATTAAATTAAAGAGAAAAAAATACCACAAATTAAAAAAAAACATTAAATTCAAATTTTATTATTATTATTTTTATTATTATTATTAATATTTTTTATTTATTAGACTGAAAAGAAAAAAAAGAGGAGGTTATTATAATATAACAAGTCGTTTGTTTTGTCATATCTATTTAACTGCATTTTCTTTCTTCAATGTAATGTATTTTATTTTATTTTAATAATAGAATATTTTAATTATTTTCTCCAATTTAATCTATTTTGATTTTTTAATTATTTTAATTTATTTTAAAAATTCAAAATACTATTAATAAAATAAAATATATTAAAAAATACGGTTGACTAAATGTGCCAAAATAAATAATGTGTCCTTAATATTTTGCAGATAAAATAACAACGTATTTTCTTAATAACTCACTGCTATTTTTACTGCAAATATTTTATAAAATAACAATTTATTTTCTTAACAACTCCCTCCTATTTTTATTCTGATCTAATAAATAAATAAAAATTAAATAATAATAATAAAAAAAATATTGTTAATGTAATTAAAAAATAATAATAAAAATATTTAAAAAATATAAAATTTTAATAATATAATTTACTCTACTTTATTATTATTATTAGTGTTATTTTTATTAATATAATTTTATTTTATTATTTAATTTATTAATAATATTTTATTTTTTAAAATGTTATAATTATTTTTGTTTTATTAAATAAACAATTTTGTAATTATAAAAAATGAGAAGAAAAAAATTTTGTAAGCCTAATACATGGTTGCATCCTTGGAAAATTTCAATGAGGAATGAAATTTCGGGTAAACATCCCGAAAATTTAAAATTTCTGGTGAACATTCCGGAAAGTTATAATTCAATACCGAAACCGAAAATTTCATTCTTGAAATTTCTGATAGTTATAAATCAATAAAAGAAAAATTCAACAACACTCACTTTTCAATAAAAACACAACTTGTGAGAAGAAAACTTTTTAATTTTTAAACATTTCAAATATAAAATTATAAATTGAAGTATATAGTTAATTGAGGGATACAAAAGTCTACTTTCACTAATCTAACCTATTTGTAAGATTCTTTAAACCACTTCTAAAGTGGACTGCATGACGAGTACAGCTTTGATATGGACCAAACTATATGTGCACAAGAACAAAATAGTTTATAAAGGAAGCAACTTATTTTATCCATCTTTCACTTTAATTAAAACTCCACACGATTCTAAAAGTGTTCTTTCAACGATGTTTTTGCATAAAAGCTTGTATCTAAATGACACAAAAATTTCCTGTTTGAGATGAAAAAAAATTTCTGAGATTTAAGTTATTATATTAATTCTGGGATTTTTTCTGATGGTTGAAGTTTACAATATTCTATTAATTGGTTATCAAATCATATATAGGTTAATTTATAGGAAAAGTGTAGCATATAATATGATTATTAATGTAAACTTTTTATTCAGTAAAAATTTATGTTATCAAATTTTCACTATTTTCACTTTTAAGACTGCACACATCCACTTCTTTTACTCATTTTTTCCTTATATTACGTGACAGAGAGAATAATTATTAATTAATATACTTCAATTGAAAATTTATTTTGGAATTATACTTTAGTATTTTTAAAATACTAATTACAATTACCTTAATTAAAGTCAATTTTAAAAAATATTGTTCACTGTAAGCTGAAAATACTCATTGCAATAACCTTAATCAAAATTAATTTAAAAAATATTGGTAGCTAGCTGGGTGTTTTTGGTTGTTGTAACAATTGAGTGTCAAATCATATATTTGAGGAATTCAATTTATACCGTTAGAATTATAATTTAAAATTCAAAAATCGAATGATGCTGATAGTCAAAGTCTAAGTGAAATTGAGTTTATATTTTCTTAGGACAAAATTGTACCGGAGTTTTTAACCTGAGTTGAATCTTCCATTTAAACTTTCTACTTATTGATAAAAATTGACAATTAAATAAAATGTTAAAAAATTAACGCATAACAATTGGAACATTTTTTCAATTAATTAGAGATAATTTGATAATAGATTATATAAATCATCTCAACGTATACTCAAAAGTCGTAAATGTTAATCAAATTTATCTTCTATTGAAATTTGTATAAACTGCAATCATGTAAAATTTGCCTTCTAATGCCAAATATTAATGACTTAAACAATTGTTACTTCACATAGGTTAAATTGTTTCAGAAATATTGAAATATTTGAGGATAAAAAATAAGATAAATCTTATAACTTATACTTTAGGTAACCTTGTAAATTAAATGTTGATATTATACTCAAGGTAACATGATAAAATAATTTACATTTTTTAAATGAAATATTATTTATAAACTTCAACTTTGTTGATTTTAAAGCCATTTCAATTTTTATGCCGAAACAACCTCTTTCAATGCTATTACAGCAAATGAACGGATGATGGTAAGAATCATACAATCACATGCAATTAAATTCAACACAAAAGACATACACAAATGGTGAACTTGTGAAATATGAACAGATAGATCATGGGATCCAAAAGCCAAGGTCATTCAAGAGGCATAACACATGTTGGCCTAAATAGAAGAAGAAACAAATAACCAGAAAATACAGATATATTTGCAAAAAATAGTGAGCAGTTATGACCACACTTTGGCCAAGTTTTTTGACAAATAAAAACAATTGGTTATTAATCAACTTTTTACAGACAAATTACATCATATAACCTTTAAATTAAACAAAAATACCAAATTAATCATTTAATTTTTTTGTATTAAATTAGTCTTTTTTTACTTGTAAATGTTATAATTTTGAATTATTTTTAATCATAATCTTAAATCAATTATTTTTAATTAGAGATTTTTAAAATTTTATTGTGAATTTTGTTAAGCATACCCGTTTATCAAATCAAATGTACTTTACCCAAAAAAAATTACTTCATCATCTAAAGAATGCCAAAGCTTTAATTAAATGAAACACTTTAACTTAATGAAAATCATACATTTTCTTATCTTATAATCCCAAGAAACAATCGGGAGAGTAGCATGGAACTTATGAAAAATGAAATGAAGTGTCTTAATTATTTGGAAAAAGCATGATGCCAGTCTCAGCAGCAGCAATTTTACACAAGCCAAACTTCCAATCAGCCCTACGAGGAATGAAACCACAAAAGAATACTGCCGTGTATTAAAACAACAATATCTCACCTACTAAGGTTTTTCTCTATTCTCTTTCTTTTTTATACTATTTTATCTATCACCATAATTTTTTTAGCAAGTCCAAGAAGATGATCTTTTAATCACTGGTTTCATCTGCTTGTCTTCTTCAAGGGAAATCATCCCCAAGTGTGAGGGATCCTCCAGCATCATCTTGGCCACCAGATAACCTGCAATAGACCATGTTTGGTATTTTCTTGCCTGCTTACCAATATATCTTCCAAGTTTTCCATCATAATATTCGGGCCACCCATCCTTCAGTAAACGACTCTCAGCAAGTTCAATTGCACGTCTTGCAATTTGTGGTCGCCCTGTCTTGATGCAAGCAGCTGTTACTAACCACAGGAGCACTGCACTCAAGAAAAAGAAGCAAAATGAAATATAAAGTCAGAGAAGTAAGGACATCAAGACTGAATGTTAACAATTATTTCTGTGAACATATTTGAGATCATCACACATTGTAGAAAAATACTACTCTTAAGTAATAACAAAGGATTCTACCTTTTTTGCAGTTTCTTCAATTATAAATTATAAATAAACACATTTGCAGCTTTACTAATATTCAAATTCTTCTGTTCTATTTTATGAAAAAGACATACTATCACAATTAAAATAGGACAGATACACAAACACAAGGTGTGGCTTAGTTGGCAAACCGAGCACCATGTAGATGTTTTTGTGAAATCCACAGGAATCCCCTTGTGGCAAAGGTTAGGATGATGCCTAACTAAGCACACTTTATAGTGTTAGGGACAAAATGCGATAATCTGACATGTAAGAGATGATGTCCGAAGCATAACTGCTAAAATAATGTGGACAACAGATAGAATCAACTTGGGTAAAAGGACGGTGTTTCAAACATCACATAATATCATGTCAGAGGATGTCTCCACAAGGAACAATCCATCCTCAACCCCTACATCCAGCCTAAAAAAGTTCAAATGGAAATATACATTTTTCATTTAAAACGAATATAAGTATATAAATACAAAATTTCACTACAGAGCATTCTCAATATAGCACTTAATCTACCAGATTAACATAATTTATAAAATGTTGAAAAAGAAAGATTGGACTGACCTAGTTGACAATATGCTGCAAATGATTTCTATCAAACATAAACCAATAACCCCAATACAAATCAGGTTATTCATAGAAAGGATGGGGCAAAACAGAAAAATTTAAGGCCCAAAATCAGGTCAAAATCAAAGGTTGTGTATGAATTATCACTACCGAATATCATTTTGGGTTTAGCATAATTTCCCACAATAAACCAGACAGAGCCCCAAGTTAAATGCATTTTGAAGTTTGAATAACTAAACATAATCAGAGAAAGAAAAAACCTGGCCAAGATCCTCCATTATGGTAACTCCATCTGGTATTTTTGGGATCACAACCAGTAACAATTCGCCATTCGTGACTTTCTATTGCAGGGTAACTAATTTTTAGTGGCATTTCTCCAACCAACTCATCCCAACGAGCTTCAATAAGATCCATGATTGCCATTGACTGCTCTGGAGTTGCTAAAGAAGATAGAATTGCAACACAGTTGCCTAGAGCAAACCATCGAAAATCCATTCTAGCCGGACTAACATTTCCGATAAAGTAGCCACCACGTGTTGGCATAAAGTCAAACACCCAATCTGGAATTGAATCTGGAATAACATTAAACTTATTTACTGCAGTATGTGAGTACTCCTCGGTCTTGTACCGATAAATGTCATTTAGTTGCTGGAAGTCAAGCCAAAAGTAGCTTCGCATGTGAAAACTTAGTGCATGCAAACGCTTCACAACACGCTCTACACATTCCTTTCCTTCAGCAGTATCTTGTTTCAGCATTGACAAAGCACATCTCAATGCCATGAAGAAAAGTGCTTGAATCTCTATAGGATAGCCATAAATACCCTGAAGAAAAGTAAGCAAGTTCTTCAAAATCACCCAAATCAAATTAAACTTAACTCCATCAAGGATTTGAAACTACATTTTGAAGAGTTTAAATTTGATGTGCGTAGCATGTAATATAATACATATTGCAAACATTATCTGGTTCTTAGAATGGTTTTTGTTGCATTCCATTGTTGATAACATTTTCTATTTTATGGTTCAAGGTTATACAACTGCAGTTAGTTTTGTTGTTTACAAGCTATGCTATTGTTCCACTATGTCAAATTCATAACATAATGTGGCAACACATTATTGAGAAACTACTGCAAATTATGCCTTACCATTCTTCGATCAATCATGGAGCATCCATCAGCACACAGCAGAGTTGGGAATGTGTCAAACCCCTCCGACAAGCACAGAGTCAATATAAGTTTCATTCCCTTTTGACAATTTTCAGATTCAGACAGAGTTAAATCCCCTGTGGATTTTGTGTAAGCACGAAGCAAAATGATCCACCAGAATCCAGAGTCAACAGGGGCAACTCTTC
>NC_021163.2:10418163-10573883 GCF_000331145.2 Cicer arietinum
CCGATGGCACTTTCACCAAAATCTGCAATAATAGTATCTGTTTTCCTAACGGCATCATGAAGAACTTTGAAACTAGCTGGCATCACACCTTCACCAAGCTTAAATCGATCTACTCTTTTTTCCCAACCCTGAAGATGCAGTGTCTTCAACAAGAAGTTCTTAACTATTTCCGGTTCCCCATTCATCAAAAAAGCTAGAGCACTTGGCACAAAATCCCGAACAAAAACCTAAAAAGGGAAATATTTATCATCAAATATCAGACTCATTCATAGTTGTCTTCCATCAGTGTGTAAAAGTAGAAAGATTTAGACCATTGTGCTTTGTGGAGGCCACCACTAACATAACTACAGAGTTACATCTTTTAATCAACAATTGTTCACTGGCGGAAACAATCTATCATACAAGTTTAACAAGATACACGAGGCATGTCAAAAGTAACTATAAGCAAACAGCAAAAAACTGTAGTTAACATCTCCAGGACATTAAGGCTATTAAGAACTAAAGGCACCAGAAACTGTTGGAATTTAATAGTATCTTTTAATGAATAATTATTGCAATTATGGTTGTGTTTATTTATCATGTTTGAGTTTTCTATTGTCAGTTTTATTCTTTGCTGAGCAGAATTTTGACTACCATTAATCTAAAATTGTTATATTCAAAATGAGAAGGGAGCTAGGATGTGTGTTAAAATAAATATTTTCCCTGAATAATCAACTATCCAGCTACAGTAATCATTTCTGTTTAATATCAAGGAATGAATGGGATTTCAAAATATTTTCAACTTAAAGGTTCAGTAAATAATATATATCAGTGCACCTGTTCATGTTTATTGTAGAGCTATTAGATTCATTACATTGAAACTTCTAGGTACTCTCAAATATGTTATTACAGATCATATGTCTTGTAGAATTTTCAAAGATCCGTGACTTACATGATGTTTCAGATTCACGTAGCCGATGAAAACTTGCCAATAATTAAGACAAAAATGCAGTATTAAATGCACAATACATCATACACACATCAAAACTCATTTCGAAGTATATGAAATAAAATTATATCCAAACAAAAAATAATTCATTGTAGCTTGATTAGATGATTAAAATTTCCATGACTAAAACACTTGAAAATTAGTAGTACACGCACACGAAATCGGAATACGACATTTCAGTGCTGATTGAGGAATTCACCTGATCATAATTTAGAACTTCCTCTGCTTGATGATCAACAGCTGCAATTGTGCCGACAGGTTGGCCTTTGAAATAGACTAGAGATTTTCGGAGGGATTCCCACGCATCAGCGACCATGGGGTGAGGCTCGAATGAGTTCCGAGCAGATGAAGCAGGTGTATTAAAACCAGATCTTCCTCCAGGTGAGAAATTGTCATAGTTATCCAAACCTGCCCTTGCAAAACCAATCGACAGTTCACTGAGCGACCTCTCATCAAATGATCTCTGTCTCTCAATGTTTAACCTTGGCTTGTCAAGCAAACGAGAGAGATCAAAATCATCCATCTCAGAGATAGAACAGTGAGAGCTGATTTTCCTAATTCCCACAGGACCGTCCATTTTCTCCACAATAATCAAATTACTTTATCAAAAATAGATATTATCTACAATCAGAAAGAAAAAAAATACGATCCAGTGTCAAATGTAAATCTGAAACAAACATTTACAAACAACCAAAATAGCAAAAGAAACAAATATATAATAAAACAAATCTTAAAACCAGTGACGGTACGGGAAACGTAAAAAACACACTTATGGTCACGAGTCGCAATCACAATAATCAGAATCATAAATTCATTAAAACTATTACATACGTAACATACATAATCCTTATGGATGATTAATTTCTACAAATAGGAAGAAAAAGTGAAAATAAAAAAACACAAAAACTTATATCAGTACATTGTTTGCGAAACAAAAGACACCACCACATTTAACTCATGTAAATTTCATCATCAAAAGTTTAGAACCGAAGAAAACAACAAATGACACATTAAACAAAAACAAAATAAGTAACAGATCAAGATCCATAGAAAACAAAAGAAGCACCATTATCACGGGATTCACGCCACCAAACAACAACACAAACAGAAAATAAAAATCGTATCCAAATAAAATTATAAAACTACAATGTAAAAATAAGCGTTAATTCATTGGTAAGCTGAAAAATATACAGATCTGAGAATACGAGAAAAAGTAAATGATACTGAGAAATGGAAAGAGTAGAGAGGGAGAAAACCTGAAGTAGATAAACAACGGAGACTCGTAGTGAGATCTCCCGGCTTAAACGACGGTTGTTGGCCGGCGATTTCGCCGGAAAATGGCAAGCAAATAGAAAAGACACGGAGGAGAGTAAGAGAAACGAAAAAATGAGCAATTGCTCGAAAGCTTATATTTATAGCCGAAGACGGACGGTAGAAAGTGAAACCTTGAGAGAGAGTGTGTAACCAATGGACCGTACGTCCCACCCGTTTTCTTTTTCTTTTTTATTTATTTTTTCCTTCTTAAAAATTGATTTGGTGTTATTCGGTAACTGGGTATAGCCGGTTGCAACACGAGGTGGCTTCCACGTAGGCAATACGACACCGTTTTGGTTTGTTTCTCCCTCTATATTTCTATACAGCGAGATTTTCGAAATTGGATATTTGGATATTTGAGGGACTGCAGCTAGCATGTGTATTTATATTTATTTATGGATATTCAATGCTAATTAATTAAATGGGTAGGTGGGGTGGATTTGGAATCAATTCTATGTGCCTGGATAGTTACATTTCAACTTGTATTTTTCTTATCGTATTTGAAAATAAATATATAAGTTAGGAAATAAATTGACTTTTTAGAAAGCACTTATCATAAGGAAGTTAGGGTGTGCATCATGACAATAAAATTCACATCATCTTTTGCTTTTTTTATTTTACTTTTTTATTATATCTGAAGGTGTCTTTTAAAGGAAAATGTGAATTAAATGATTTTAATCTTATTTGTATAATATTTCTAATTTCTAAATTTGAACATGAGATGCGACTCTTAAATAAGGACTTATATCAAGAATGTTGTCACACTGTTTTTTATCCTTTGGATTAGCTAGAGTATACTCGTTTATGTAGTAAAAGTTTTCTTAAAAAGACAATACTTCCTTAATTGTGATAATTTTTTTGCTATAATTTTATGAGGGATATGAATAATGTAATTATTATAGATTGGTTAGAAATATTTATTTTTGAATCTTGAAATTAGGTCATCGCGTTATTTATTGTTATTATAAAATAATGTACAGCATTGTTTTTTTATCATGATCTAAAGTTTTTTTTTTGTCAAAAAATATCAAATCGATATTAATAATTGAGTGAATCATCACTGATTTTATCTTTAAAATTGTGAAGTTCAACTAAATTATAAATTAATCTCTAAAATGAAAATTTATCAATTAATTTAGATTATCTTAAATCAACTTTGATAAATATCTGTTGTAACGTGAAAATGGTGTAAAAATTATCAACAAAAATATAAAACATATCTGACAAACACGTAATAAAATGTGTTTTTTATTTTATTAAATAATAGTGTTAAATGGGGTGCGATAAATATACAATCATTTTTTATTTCAAACTATATATATATATATATATATATATATATATATATATATATATATATAAATGAAAATACAAAATTACTTTGTTCAAGTATATATAAACATTTTGATATTATATTTGTATACATATTAATTATAGAAAATAAATAAAACTTATATTCAATAATTTTATTTGTATTAGGGATATTCATGCTTGTCATCATTATAGTAAAATAAAATATTTTGATATTTTTATCTAGCTAAACTGAAAGATATTGATATTGTTAATTTAAACACATACTCTCGCATTTGTTTAAATAAATTATAGTGATATTTATCATATTTTTTATATTAAAAAAAATTAAAAATAACATATATTATTGACAACCTTATGTCTCTGTACAAGTAGCGACGGAAATATGATAGGTCGTTCATCAAGGTCATATGGTTTGACCTACTTATGGTCTAGTCTGACCTATTTAATAAAAAGGCTAGACTCGTTTTGTTTTAGTCTATTTATTTAAATAGGTCAGGTTCAGGCTTATAAAAAAAGTCTATTAGACTTGACAGACCGACATATATATATATTTTATTATTTATTATTATTATATTAATAATATTATCTATTTTAAATTATATCAATTAGGCAATCACTTAGTGAGCATTCCATATTAAGTAGGTGTTCCATATTCGGTATCGATTCTAAATTTGGTAGTCATTCTATATTCGGTAGCCGTTCAATTAGTCAATCACTCAGTAGTCATTCCATATTTGTTTAAGAGGTAATAACAAGTGTGTTTGTTTCAGAAAAAAATATATATATTATTTGACACAAAATATTATATTTTAGGGTTTAAAGAATGTTTGTTTCATATTTTTTAAAATTATTTTAAATAGGCTTTCAGATCAGACCAGACTTTTAAAAAAGCCAGGTCGGACCGAAAAAAAAAAGGTCAGACTTAAGCCTAAAAAACAAATCGTAGGCGGCCAGACTCAAGACATTTCAAAACCTGGTATGACATATTCCTACTCTTTAAATAATTATAATTTTTTTTCCTTACTTTTACTTTACTTCTATAATTAATTTTTATTTTTGCAAAATATGTAGTTTTAATAATGCGTAATTCTATAATATAATAATATGTTGCCTCCTATTAAAAAAATTAATATATTACTTATTTTTTATAAAACAAAGTCTGTTAAATTGTTAAAATCTACTATAAAAATAATATTTTAATTGAGTATAACTTAGATGTGATTCGAAATATTTGATATATTGAAATGTGAATTTTAATGTGGATGGCTGAAATCTTTTAAATTAAAAAAAATAAAAAATCTATATGTTTTAGTGACAATTTTTATGTTCGAACTATTTAAAAAATAAATAAATGTGTGAAAATATATATTCTTATTGTTTTATCGACCTTGACGAGGATATGAGTCAGATGCAGATACAACAGAATTTCGTCCAAAATAAAAATTGTAAAATTTTTCATTAAATGCCTCGTGGTATGAATGAAGAATATCCCTTACTACAGGGATGTAGCGCGTCATTTCGTTGACATCCAAACTTGTAGGAGGGAATTAAGAATAACTGAATATTCACGTGGAATCACGTAAACAAATACATTTGCTATAATAATAAGTTAAAAACAAAGCAACAAAACAATTAAATTTATCTTCGGTAGAGTTGTAAAAATGCCTCGGGTTAGTTCAATTTATCTACATGTCCAAAAATAATGGCGGTTGTTTTCTTCATAATTTTTATTTAAAATATGGTAAATAATATTAGATTTGAGAGTTCTATAAATTATTAATTCAATTTTTTTTATTATTGGATTGAGTATTTTCATAATTAGATCCTAAAATTCAAAAAAATTCTAAAATTTGTAGAGATTAAAAGAGCATCCATCAGATTAATTGAAGTTTATTTTATTTTTGAAATTTATCTCAGTTCAATTAAACTACTTTACTAATAATATCAGGCAAATAGATTTCAGGTTGGCTTTTTTTAATAAACAAAATGTCAATGATCTATTTTTATCATTTTGTTAATGTGTGTGTGAGATTTTGATTGATTATCTCACAAATTAAAACCCCATAAAAAGTAATAGAGATACTCTAATCCACTTTGTTGTGCATGTGGCTGCGGCGCATGACTCCTACTTTCCGTTCTCGCCGTGGAGCTTTATCTTTCGTCTTGATTATTAGTAATTAGTATAGGGTGACAAAAGTTATCTTATTAAATTCATGTATTATATCCATCTTTCCACTCATTTATAGTTTATACTATTATTTTATTTTAATTTAAACATATTTTTAGTCTCTCTGCGATTAAAATAAAATTTTAATTTTCTATTTTTAAGTTTTGAATTTTAATTTTCTAATTTTATATGTTTTATAAATTTTTTCATATTACAATTTAGACTTTTTTTATGATATGTCAGTTTAAATACTGACATAAAATAATATTTGATGATATAAAATTGTATATTTACATTTAAAAATTGACTAAAATCTTTTCTTATCAAATAGTCAAATATAATTCTAACTCGTTAGTAAATATGTCATGTCATACAAATTGAATCTCAAAAAATATAATTAAAAAAAAAATCTTGAAACTTGTGCACTAGAATGACTACCATATTAAATTTAGAAATGAGATAATATCTCTTTAAACAAAGTGACCAAATATATTTAAGTGTTATTTCTTCATAAATCAAAACATTGAAATATTAAATAAATAGAAATGGGCTAACCTATTGGCCTACTAAACTGACACGGATTTGTAGCCGAGCAGGAAATGAGTTTATTATAATCCGGAAATTTTATGTGTTCTATGCTAGGCTAGACTGGTGTAACCATTTAACATCTCTATGTATATATTTTTCTAGTTTCGAATATAATCAATAAAAATATGTATTTTGTAGTCTTATCAGAAGAAAAATAGCTAAGACTAACAAATCTAGTGTTATTATTGGTCATAAAATATCCTTTCATTAATTTTTAATTTACTATTATGGAAAAAATTTGCATGAGGGACAATTTAGAGAATGCTATTTTTTTATTATTTTAAGAAAATAAAATAAAACCAACTGTTTTTCTTATAGAATGTGACATAATTTGTTTTCTTATACCATAAAACTTGATCGAGTAATATTTTGTGTAATTTTTTTCTTTCAGATTTATTTTCATTTAAATTATTTTATTTATAATTTTAAATCTAATTATATAACTGATTTTTTTAAAATATCTATATGTTTATATATAAAACAATTTTGCAAACATATATATATATATATATTTAAAAGACATCAAAATTTGGTGTAACATTTTTCGTCTAACCTTACTTATCATTTAAATTATTTGATTTACAATTATGTCTCTTCTTATATACAATTAAATAGTTTAATAAAAATTTATATTATTTTTATTGAATAAATGAGAAAATGTGTTAGTTCATGCTGATAAGCTATCTCTCAAGTATTCATGTTGTGTAACAAAATAAATTTAAAAATATGTCAAAGAAAATTAACATATTTAATTTAAATAAAATTAACTTTTTTAGATCTACTTTTGCTTATATAGAGTATTAAATAATTTTGGAGCATCAACTCTCTCAAGCACTCTCCGTCATTAACTCGCATGCTTCAATAACACATTGCCTTGGTAAAACCTTTTTATTTATTTATATATTTTAGTTTTACAAAGATTATTTATATTGAAGGTAATCATGTTTGAAATATTACTGAATACTAAATGTGAAAATTATTAGTCTCAATCAATTTGAACAGTGGTTCGTTAAATTGTAGGGACAAACCCCTTTCGTTAAAATTAACGTTGGTTCAATATTTTTTAACTTTAAGATAACTTAAAAACTCGTCCAACTCTAGCTTCGAGACTTATTCATAACAACTTTGGCTATGGGTGAAATTCAATCGCAAAGACATATAGGGTTACTGTGTTTGTGACAATTATACATTAATTACTTGGAGACGAGCTTTAAACCAAATGAGAAGATGCTAATGCGTGAAAGGTCGTGTAACTTTAGGTATGGTGGAAAAATGTCATTTGGGAGGACATGAAGATATAATCAATACACTATATATTATTTTTCATTAATTCTTATAACTTAGCATAATTGCTAAATATTTATGGAGCTCATTCAAATCTTATAAATCTATAGTTCCGGGTATCCCAAGATGTTGAGAGATTTAAAATAATTGTTGCAGTAAAACCTTTTTTAATAAGAAATTAAAAAAAAAAAAAGATAATTAAGTTTTAGTGCATCCAAATTAGAATCTGAATAACGAAAGATATGTGACTTTCTTTATTTTGACTAATTGAGTTAGATGAACATTTATAATTTAATAATATATATTCATAACTAAATTGTATAAAAAAAAATTAAATTTTACTGAGTAATGTAAAATTTTGACTTTTTATTATATTTAAGAATAATGTTTGACAATTTAATATATTGTTCAACAAGTGATGTAGGATTCTGCAATGTTTCTATATACAAGAAGATATATTATTCTTTGTGGAGAATGCTAACAAATTTTCTTGAAACATTGATTAAGTAATCTAAAGAGGTAAGTTTCTATAGGAAAGTGTTATTTATTATATTAACTAGTGTTTGACTTATATTTTGAAGAATTCTTTTTAGAGTTTCTTTAACATGTGCCTTTAGAGCATTGGTTAAGAAAATTATATTTTGTTTAATCCATTCAACATCGAATATGAACTCAACAAATATATAATATATGTGTCGCAGAGAGTGTTGCAGCATGAGAAAATTCAATTCATGCAAACTCTTGTTTTGTGATGGTTTCGAGAGTCTACCAAAGCATATAGATCTGCAACAGATGGTGCTTTATTCACTAAGCAACAATATCAAATAGGTACTCAGGAGGATTAAAATGCATTGTACCTATTAGTATATGATATGCTTGCATTTTGGGCATGTATGGTTGGATTTTTTTAGATCAAACTATATTTATTTTATAACTATTATATAAATTAAGATTTATAACTAAATTTATTTTTTAGTTTAAAATTGGTTATGGTTAAATAATTAATGATTTCGACAAATTCAATTTTAAAATCAATTTTTTTTAAATCGGTTAAAATTCATTTATTTTTTAATTGATTCGAAAACGTTGACATTATATATAAAAAATTTGATATAACTTGTTAATTTCAAGAATTTGATGCATTATGAAACTATGACGACAAAACTACGAGGAAACTTGAGCATAGTTTTCATTTCATTACCTTAAACAAATCTTCACCATATAACTCAATCAATAATTAGTGTACATAAATTATAATTTATACACTATATTACACCACAATCAGTAGCACTCTCCAAATTTAACATTCACCATCAGATAAAATAGAAGATTAAAAAGATGAGCAATTAATAAATGTTTTACAACATAGTGAAATATTGATAAAATATAATATATATAACATTTATATAAATATGAAAGAAAGAAAATAATTAAACTTATATAAGACGTTAAAAGAAAAGCATAAAGGAAAAGTCTAAGATGAACAAAAAGACTAATTTGTATAAAATGAAGTAATTAAAAATGAGTCATATTTTTATGCATTATTTTAAAACTAAATGTATGAACTTTAGTTTATAAAAAAAGGAAAATATGTTTTTTAGGTAATAGATTTTTTGTTGTGAAAAGATACAAATTTGTTAAGGTAATGAAAATGGTGAAATTTCTACTGAAAATTCGTGCTATAGGCGGAGTGATACAAAGCTTAATACATGTAGAAATGGAGAAAAAAATGAAGTACTCTTAAGGTAGGAAGAGATTGAAATGTAGAAAAAGAAGAGATAAATTATAGAATGAAGTTGAGATTTAAGAATGGCTACCCCGTTGTTGTTGTCGAAATCATAGAAGAATAAGCAACAAAAAAAAATTTGTTGCATTAATGAGAGAAATATAGCATCTTGCTAATTCAATTAAAATTGTATGTAAATTACAACTTAGAGAAAATAATTAATTAGGTTTCCAAGAAAGGATTTATGGTTCAAATTCAAAAAATCAATAAATCAATGCATAGTTTGATTCACCATTTTTATTTGTATATATACACACACATAATATAAATTCAATATTTCAATCCTAATTTTATCTAGGAATCATTTTATGTTTTTTATAGGTAAATGCCATTAGTTATTAATAGTTAAGAAAACAAAAACAAAAAAAGTTAGTAAATAGTTAAAAGGGAATTAATTTGCTAGCAGCAAATATTAAGTTATAGGCACAATTGTTACGTGGTTCTTTAACTTAATTTCATATAAGACTTCAGTCATTTATCTTTTTTTTTTTTTTTTTTTTTTTTTTGATTTGGCCATTTATTTAATTTTATTACAAAAATTCGATAATATAAAGAATGAAAATATGAGTTTATTTGAAGATTTGAGTTACAAATTTATTGAAATTTGCATTGTATTGAAGATGATAATTAATTTTATGAGGTTTGTTTGAAAATTTTATAAAAAAAATGATAGCATTATCAACATTTTAAAACATAAAAAATCAAGTTGTTTACTTAAAATTAAATAAAGGATTAAATCAGAAGAAAAAAAAAAGACTGAAGTGTTATCTGAAATTAAGTTAAAGGACCACATAAGCAATTATGCATAAATTATATATTTTCTTCTTGAAATTCTTTTGATGTCCCTATTCAATATATGAACTACACCAGTTGATGAGGTTTGAGGGTAAAACCGGAGTTTAGAACATTTGTGTGTGAGAGAACTTTGTCTATAAAATAATTAAATTACATATTTGAATACAATCATTTCATGAGTTGATTATTCATATAATTTGCATTTATTTTCTTAAAACTAAAAAGAACAGAAAGGCATCACATGAGTTGATTATGTCTAAATTATATATTTCTTTCTTGAAATTATTTTGATGTCCTTATTCAATATATTGAACTACACCGGTTGATGGGGTTTGAGGGTAAAATCGGAGTTTAGAACATTTGTGTGAGAGAACTTTGTCTATAAAAAATAATTAAATCACACATTTGAATACAATCATTTCATGAGTTGATTATTCATATAATTTGTATTTATTTTCTTAAAACTAAAAAGAACACAAAGACATCACATGATCAAACATTTCAACTATGTTGACACCTCAAATCAATTGTCTATCATTTAACATATTATTAAAAAATACAAAATTATTGGGGAACTATATCCAAAAATCCAAGAAAACACTTTTAAAGGATACAAACTAGTGTCTCACTAAAAATATTATCAAGAAAACTCATTGGGATAAAACTATAATAAAGAAAAAAAGAGTACGATAAACATTTACAAAAATCAACATAATCTATATTCAGAAAAACTAATTTTGTTTATATTAAAAACAACTGAAATATTAGAAGAAAAAATATTTCACCAACGAATGTTAATAATGTGAATCCCTAAATTAACAATTATATTAGTATATTCACTACGTTATCTAAAAATATGTGATATAATGAATGTCATTCTTTTTTATCATTTCAAAACAATTAAATCATCTATTTATAATAGATCAAGAAATAGAAAACTAGATTCACCAATTGAAAATTAGACTCCATCCATAAAATTGTCACTCATTTTTATTTTTTTTTTATTTTTATGTTATTTCAATAGCAACTATAAACCACCATAAGTTCAATATGTAACAGAGTTTTTATTTGAACACATATAATCCATTTTTTCATATATATTGTCACAACAATATTGGGTTCCAACTAAACAGCCTCATCTTTTTGTCAAAATTTTAATTAAAAAAATAGTCACATGTTTATGTTAGTAATGTTATTATTATTAGCCATTTGTCTTAAAAGCTTTATAATAATATTGTATTTGTACATGAATAAAGACTTGTTGCCTTTATATATCTGATGTTTATATACAATATTCCAGTCAATAAAACAACATTTTAAGAAAGTGTCTTTTAGACATATATTATAAATTTAGTTCCATAAAAACACTCAACAGGTATCCTCCCAGGAGAAAAATATCTAAAAATATTTTGGTGGCTTCTCGTTAAGTTAAGATGTTACCTATTATGCATTTATGTATTGCTGCCAATCAATTAATGAAATAGTGACGCATAAATTGTTTCTTTTTATTTTTAATAGAGACAAATTTAGTGTCTCAAATTTAGGTTCTCGAGATGTTGCGATAGAAAAATATTTACATTTCACTGCTTTAATAATCCTAGCAGAAATCGAACTCCAACTTATATGTGCAATGTCTTTTTTTACTATTAAAATAAAGTACTAAACCATTGAATTTCATTAATTGTCTCCAAAACTACACATAAAAGTTTTATAGCATAAAACACTATATATCACACGAGAAAGGGAAACATCTTCTTTTTTCTGTATGAATGTATATAAATAAATGAAAGACAATATTTTCAACATGTTATGTTTATATTTAAATTTTATACGAATATGTATAAATAAGTGAAACAAAAATATAAAAAGATATATAATAAATTCTTCAATTGTATAAAAGTTAATCAATTTTTTATTTACTACTCTCTCTTATCCTTTTTATAAGAGGCTAATATTAAATTAAAATTTAATTAGTCAACAAAGTGATGTAAAAAAAAAAAAAAATCCCAATAATTTTTACTTGAATTACGTATTAGAAAGGTTAAAATTATTTGAGTTGTTTATTCATTTCAAAATTACTAAAGAGAAAGTGGTATAATATTTTTTGATTTGAATTTCGATGATATGGTCTATTTAATGATCTTGTAAGTATATTTTTTTGGGGGCAAATTAATGTGACGATTTGTATGAGACAAATAAAGTATTACTTATAATTTTGATGGGTAAAATCCTATGGTCATCTTCCTCTCAACAGATATAGTACAAATTATAATTCATTTTTCCTTCCCAAATTATAACCTTGAAAACTTTAAATAGTTTTGAAAGCTTAAATCATAAAGAACAAAACGATGAGTTGGTGTATACTACTTTCGAAGGTTTTCAATAAATCAAACCAACGAGAAGCTCTTATAGGAGCTCCATGATCAATAGAGGTGAAAACATGATCACTAATATGCTAAATGTCACCATGGGAGACAATTGTTACTACGCATTTGGTAAGAATTACCATTACTTTGGATTTTAAGAACTATCGTTTTGTATATATATGATAATTAGAATACATTAATTTATATGAAAATAATTTAATAAAATCAATAATATTTCTTTCATTATTTTCATTTTTCATTCATATAAATGATCAAATATAATTATTTTTTGAGATAAAAGAAATAGTCAATTTTATTTTGAGATGAAAGTGACGTGAAATTCATATTTAATTTTGCATGAATAATATTAATTTGTTCATATATGTTCTTTTTCGTTCTCCATGTTCCCTTTTCATGGCTACGAAATTAAATTTAAGAACAATTGTCAATGAATTTTAAAAAAATAAAAATAATCATGCATTATGCAAATTAATTTTCTAAACGTAAGATTAGCTTAATATAGTCAGCAACGAGTTGGAGTTCTTATCTATCAAAAGTCAATTAATGTTGTCAAAGGCAAGCATATGTCTCTACAGTAGTACATTCTTTTTTTCTATATGTTGACAACATGTGTGTTTATATTCTTCATCAACCAAAAAAAAAAAAAAAGGGAAGCATTCAAGCATTCAATAAAGGGCAAAAACAAATCTTGGAAAAACAAACTTTATATCCAAGAAAAAATGTGGACTTTGACAACTACATAGGGAACAAACGTGAGGATTAATTTTATTCCATGAAAATTGGGGTAAAATGGCTGGCAATACCCCACTTACCAATCTTGAACGGAATGCTTCAACAAAGGTGACCCCATTTTGAATATTTGCTTAAGTAAGGCTCACATCATTCTATATTTTATTTTATCATATTCATATCGTGATTCATGAGCAACTACTGGTCCTGTTGCTTTCTTGCACGTGAAAGGTGATGTATGGACTATCATACAAAATGGAATAATAATAATAATAATAATAATAATAATAATAATAATAATAATAATAATAATAATAATAATAATAATAATAATAATAATAATAATAATAATAATATTTTTTAAAAATGTAAATTATTAAATTAAGAAAATAAAAATTAACAAAAATGTTTTTATATATTCTTTTAAATTTATTTATATATTTTATTTTATTATGGTGGGATGTAGTTTTTGGAGTCTTATGGAGTAGTTTTTCATTGCTTTATGTAATTTATATTTGATTATATCAATCACTACTACAATTTTTATATAAATTACACAATTTTTATTGACAAATCACCTTATGAAGTGTACTAACATTAGAAGTTGATAGATATGTAAAGTGAATTGACAAATATCAATATTGTTATACTGAATATCATTTTTTTGAATTCAAATTCAGAACCTCAAATATTTGGTTTATGTGTATTTGAACAAATAAAATGCTAAATGTTATGATTAAAAAAATAGACAATAACAAAAGACGAGAAATCTTATGTTTCAGAGTCCTCTTTTAACTAATTTGACTATTTTAACTCCATTGATGTATAATTAGTTTTCATAACTTAAAATTTTAACTTTTGCAATTTTCTTAAAAAATCGTTTGTACTATATATAACATTGTTGATTTGAACAATTTAGAAGGATCGTATTGACGGTGTGTTCAATTAGAACAATTACTATAGCGTTCAATTAGTGGATCGAGTAAAAAATCTTTCTTGGTGGTGGCTTAAATATAAAACCATGGAGTTTAGTTATGATTTTAATCATTGGTGGCTAAATTCATTGGGCTGTCTCAATTATGATCAAAATGGGGTCACCTTTTTGTTGTTTCTAAATGTACAGGTGAGAGTAGCTCGTGGTCCTTTTGTGAACATTTTTTATAAATGTATTGATGTAAACTTTTGCTTATGTCCTCGACACTTCTTTGTCTTTGGATATTTGTCTTCTAATATATTACTTTTCTTAGCTTCTTAAAAAAAAAAGTTCCAAAATCATTTTCTCAACTCAAATCCAAACATTCTCGTGATACCTACAAATTGCATTAGACAAGTATAGATGTACGTTGAGTGCCGCGGAAGGCATAACCAAACAAACGCTTAGAATTTGAACTCAGTTTTATGTTGGCACTCTACAGTTTCATTTCAAAATGTAATTTTGTGAATTTGTAAATTTCCAACAAAAACAAATATTCACAATTTTTACCTCCTATCGCGAACCGCACAAAACGGCCCAACAAAAGATAAGTTTGTGAATTATGATTGACTCAATTGAAACAATAAAGTTCCTAACCCATTTCAATTCATTTAAAATTCTCAAATTCTTAGTGTTAAATTTTTTGGGCAAAATCTATTGAAGTTATTTATAATTTTTTTAATTTAAAAAATTTAGCATGTCTATCTACTATTCTATTGATTTGCGCCAATGTATGTCTATTTGCTATTCTATTGCACGAACATATTTTATTCACAAACAAGAATTTATATGTAATTTTTATCTACCGAATTATAAATTTCCACATTTTCTTATTTGCTAAGATTTGTGATGAAAGATTTTATTTCACTAAAGTGCATACATCAGTGTAAAATTATCGATTATAATCATTAATTTAATAGTAAATAAAAATTCAACAGTTGATGTTATATAAGTAAACTAAGTTAAAATTAATAAAATTCAACTTAACGCATATAATAAATCTGGTCCCCATGTCGTTTCCTTCTATATTTATACTGCGTGGTTCCTTTTTGTGACAAACTAAGGTGGATCGAATAACAGGAGCTCAATAAAAAGGCAAACTTCAAAATTCAATGCCTGTTTACAAAAGTACAAATATACTGTTTCAAAGAGGTGCTCGCATTGGCAGGAAAACTTGTACTCAAGCCTATGAATATGAGTCACATTCTTATGACATTGTGGTTTGAAAAATGAATGAAAATAAGTAATCTTGACACAAATTTCACTTGGATATCATAAAGTAAACCATGAACAGCTGTAGCTCGGCGGCTCCGATCAGTCAACATTGATATGGATAGTATTAAACAATACAACATGTATTCAATTAAACCGTGAAGTGCAATCCAAAAATGGCTACTTTAAACAGGAAACAGAACAGAAAGGTAAGCAATAAGAAACCTGTAATTATGGAGTTTAACTTTAACCCTACAGAAGTACATGGGAGGTATTCCCCAATTTCAAGGAAATTATACAGTTAGTTCGTAAACACCAACCTACCTTGAGAACGAAGAACATAGGTACACCTACAACAACAACAACAACGCCTTTGCTTTAAGCAGATGCGTTCCTTTAGAAATTGAATATTTACCATTCACATTCTACTTTCACTTCTGATTAATATTTAATGGAAGTTTAATCTCTCGGGTCTATTGAAAATATTCGTAAGGTGAGTAAGAGATTGGGCTAATTCCATCAGGGCGGCGTGACCTAGAACGGCTAACACTATCCAATGCCTCCCCAAAAGCTCTCCGACTGTAATCATAATGGTTGCCACTGTAGTGAGATCCATACCCACTCAATTGGTCGGTTGTACGAGAAAGAGGAACTGACATTTAATTAAAAAAATCACAGCAAGTATTAAACAAAATTTCAATAAAGTGATAAATTTAGACTTAAAAGATAAATTGAAGCAAGCGTGTAATACAAGTATTACCTTGGGAATAATTTGTTGCATGATCTGAGAATCGGTCAGGTATTGATTGCCTAGTGGAATGCTGAAAATTATCTGAACTACTTATTGGCCCAGGGTAAGGCCTTGGTCGTTGAGAAGAGTTTGATGTGGGTGTCGTAGTTGTAGAACCATTAGGGGTAGTTTTGTCTTTTCCAGATATCTGTTTATTAGCAGACTATACACGCGATTAACAAAGCCCAATGATATGTAAGAAATTTAAATTTTCAAATAGTATTTATTACATGATTATGCAGTCAAACCTATGCAGCCCTGTTATATGTGTCCTGAGGTATAGTTGGCCACTTGGATGCATCCAAAAAGTTGAAAGCACCCACATACCCAACTATAGCCAAAGGTAATAATAGTATTGCTGCTATTGCATAATAGAGCCTGTGAACATCCAAACAACAGGGCTAAACTATTTTCAACAATTCAAAGAAAGATTGAGAATTGCCCATGTCTCAACTCGTGAACCTATATTCAACGAAGCTAAATTTTTATTCAACAACTTCAAAGAAAGATTGAAAACTATCCAACTCAGTAAGTTGCAATACGTGGAAAGCATAGATGTCAAGAACGCACCGCAAACTTCAGTGTTCTTTTGTACAGTGTTACAAGGCCTGAGAAAAGTCTGACAGCATAGTCTGCAATCTCCTCCGTTTCATATTCTGCAAAGGCGTAACCCTTTGGTTTCTCAGATTCCTTATCTTTAGGAATGTGCAAGTCTACCACTCGACCGGCTTGAATTAATACATCATACAAGACCCTTTCTGTCACCCTTTCATCTAGATTGCCTGAGTTCAATACAATAACCAAATCAGAACCCAAAAGTAGATGGCCCATATTACTTATTCATAGAGGTGTAACCCAAAACCCCTTAAAAATTTGTTTGTGTACAAAATGAATGTTCCAACCAACTACCACTATTATGAATTGAAACTTCGTTATATAAAAACCAGAAAATATAGCTGTGGGAAGTTGAGCTAACTAAATATAAAAGTAATAAAATGCACCGACAATGTAGGAAACCACGGATCATCTAAACATTATTTAGAAGCATATTCATCAAAGAATCATCTATCAATAAAATCTTTTACAGAAGTGAACATAACAAATAGAGAAAGGGAGATCTAACACATAAAAGAGACTCGAATCTTATTTAAAGAGTAATATGGTATGGGTGCACTTGACAACCAAAATTTTATTTTTCATAAAAAAAATACCATGAGCACACAGCACAAAGATGGTAGAAATGATTCAGTAAAATCCACTTGCTTGATTTCCACCGCCAGCAACTAAATAGAAATAGAAATTTCATATTTCTCTTTAAATGAATATCGTATCCTACACCAGTACATCTATAGTACTTCCACTTTTTCACCACTAATAAAAATTTATTTCTATCAAAAATAATTAGCGGAAGTATGCTATGTTTATTGTATCGAGGTCATTTGACAAGAAACAGTTCTATTTTTCACCAAAACAATGCCATGAATACACAACTCAAAAATGGAAGAAAAGCTTAAGCAAAATCCACTAGCTTAATGATCTCCACCAGCAAACTGAATACATATAGCATCATATCTTCATCGATCACAGTTTATTCTTGTCTCAACAAAAATAAACTTTAACATATGTAAAATCACTAATGAAAAGATAACAACAATATGCAAATAAAATGGAAAAATATTGCAACATCGTATCTTATTTAATAATGTGTTAAATATATATGTCAGCTTATTTGGAACAAAAGGTGATCAAATAACAAACAAGTGAGTGATGTTGACAATGGTTATAAAACCCTAAACCCCTAGACAAGAGTTCTTAATAATTTCAACTTATTTTAAATTTAATGCAGTTTATTTAGTTATAAACATCATTAATGATGACAAGAATGAATTATGTACGGTGTAAATCATAATACGTTTCTCAAACTGCATAAAATTTAAAATCTAACTTGTCAAATAAAAAAAATGCACATATGACCGACATAACTAAATCTAAATTTTCTCTGTGAGAATGTATGATACAAAAGTTGCGTTCGGTAATCAATGTCACTATCTCCACGAAAAAAAAAAGAAAAACAACTTGCCAAAAAAAAATCTCCAAAAAATCACAAAATATATATATAAGATGAATAAACTGGAGAACAAAATAGTGATATTACCAATGTATACGGAGCAATTTGCATTGTGAGACATATCAGTATATATAGATCTGATGTGAAGCCAACACCAAAAGAAGCAGAGAAATACCGGAACCTAAAAGAAGGGAATCAATATCAATATTGTCAATTGCGCGGTTTAAAAATCGCGGTGCGGAGTGGAACTCTGCTGCGACGCAATTATCTGGTGCGTTGCCTTTCGCAGCGTTGGCCGCTAATCGCGCTGAAATTGCATCCGAAATTTAATGAAAGAAAGATATAAAACAAACTAGGACTTACGCGCTATCACTGGCGACCGACGACTAACCCCGCTTGCGTTTCAGGCCGATTGAGGTCAGTGAGAGTCCAACTTGGTTTCAGTTTTTCTTGTTCTAGGGTTTTTTAATTGTAAAAATAAAATGCAAAGATGACGAAAGTAGAGCTTAGAAGACTTTAAATAAAGACTATTCTGAAAGAAAAATTCATCAACATTTTAAAACATTTTGTATAAATGTATAAATTTTAAAAGATTCTTCATACGATTTCAAAATATTTTTTACAATCAAAATTTATTATAAAATTTTGACGGATTTATAATATAAGAATTTTTAAAGTTTCAAAATATTTTATAAATTTATAATATTAAATAATAAAATATATAAATTTTGAATAAATATAAACAAAATTAATGTAGTTTTTTTTTAAAATTGATAATAAAAGAGTTATAGTTTTTTGTCCTCTTAAATAATATTTATCCAGATATCTTTAGTTATAGTATTATCTATAAATTAACATTTTTCATTCCTTCTACTGGATTAATACAATATTAATTTTCAACAACAATATATATATCTATAATTTTTATACATTCATCTGAGATTCAATTTCTCTTTATCTCTCTTTTTATCATTTATTCCATCACACTCTCTATTTATTTATCACTTAAGGCGTCAAATGAGTGATTAGGTGTTTATCAATATTTTTTCATTAATTTTAAGGAAAAAATTGTAACTTTTTTTGTTTTTCAAGCTTATTTTTTTAATAAAAACTGAGCTATGAAATCCATATAATTCAAATACAAAGATGTATTTGTATAGTATATATATTGAACTCTGGCAGATATTTGCAGATGCGTATCCTATAATTGTAGGAATTTTTATTTTTATTTTTTAAAATTAATTTATTTAATGATTATGGGATACTGTACAAAAATGTATCATATGACATAAAAAAAAGGTGAGACAATATTTTAAGATGTAGTTACTATTCTTTAATTGAAAAAATTATCTATTGATAAAGGAAACGTCAAAATTATATATATATATATATATATATATATATATATATTGTATGGATGATACAATTAAAAGTGTTTTTAAATTGTTATATATTGAATAAAATTAATATTTATTTAAATTGTTTTAATGATATTTTTGTTGATATTATAACACATGAATTAAAATATATTATAAATTTTTTTTATCATTATAATTATATATACATTTTTTTTATAAGTATTCAATATGTATGTAATATTTTTAATAATTTTTTTGTCAATGTATCTAAACCGTGCCATATTTTAAATTTACAAAATTTTATCTACCCTCCATGCGTATGCATATCTTGTCGGAGTTGTACTATGTATCTAGATTTCATTGAATTATGTATCTATATTTTACGGCAAATGAGTGAATATAAAAATTTATTGTTGATATATACATTCTAAAATTGTAATCAAAATAGTTATTCTTTTAATTTTTCTCATTAGAAATTATTATTTAATATGTTAATTAAATATTTGATTTATCTATGTTAATCTCATATCAATGTAATTACAATGTGAACTAATTTTTTGATAAAATTTAAATTATGTGAACTAATTTTTCTATAATTAGTCTATGTACAATTATAATTAATCGCAAATTTTTCTTTTATATATATATATATATATTGTATGGATGATACAATTAAAAGTGTTTTTAAATTGTTATATATTGAATAAAATTAATATTTATTTAAATTGTTTTAATGATATTTTTGTTGATATTATAACACATGAATTAAAATATATTATAAATTTTTTTTATCATTATAATTATATATACATTTTTTTTATAAGTATTCAATATGTATGTAATATTTTTAATAATTTTTTTGTCAATGTATCTAAACCGTGCCATATTTTAAATTTACAAAATTTTATCTACCCTCCATGCGTATGCATATCTTGTCGGAGTTGTACTATGTATCTAGATTTCATTGAATTATGTATCTAGATTTCATTGAATTATGTATCTATATTTTACGGCAAATGAGTGAATATAAAAATTTATTGTTGATATATACATTCTAAAATTGTAATCAAAATAGTTATTCTTTTAATTTTTCTCATTAGAAATTATTATTTAATATGTTAATTAAATATTTGATTTATCTATGTTAATCTCATATCAATGTAATTACAATGTGAACTAATTTTTTGATAAAATTTAAATTATGTGAACTAATTTTTCTATAATTAGTCTATGTACAATTATAATTAATCGCAAATTTTTCTTTTAAATCGCAAAGTTTTATCATAAAGATGACATTAATGCGAGTTTAACATAAATAACCAATATATTTAATTACAACATCGGATCCAAATATCTAAAGAAAAATAATTTTAATTGATATTTTATAATTTCAAAAAAAAAATATTAACAAAATTAAAATTTTATGAAATTTATACAAAAAACACAATTTTTTAAGAAGATAGGATACATATACCTTCTAGGAAAAAAAACAAACTACGACCTACTTTATACGTTATTACTCTGTATTAATGTTCCCTCTGAAATTGTATTTTAATAATATTACTCTCCGTATTATTCTTTCAAATGTGTGCGGTAAAGGAGAGAATCATGGAAGATGCTGCGTGGAACTGGAACTCTGGAAGTGCATCATTTCCATCTCACCACCAACCACCAGTTATGAAGCAGGTGCGCATGCACATATAGTAGTCCTTTTATTTTAATACTTAAACAGTCATAGTTAAAAAATAATAGTGTATTTTAGTCATATTCTGCAGAATTGACTGTTATCAAGTCTCTTTTTCACACCTATCAAAAGGACAAAAAGATTAAATTCAGCAGAACACACTGTAGTATATGCGAAATTAAATTCCGATTTCCATGGAACTGGAAGCACCATCAACTTCAACTTCAAACGGTTACTTGATCCTTCTCCAAGGACTTTCTCTTATTCCATTCTGGCATTACTTGCTCATACTCACCACTGTTCTGATATACTTTCTCTACAATTTCCTCGAAATCCATTTCCTCGAAGATCTCTTCTCCGGATTCTCAGGCTCTCCCGTTGAATTCACCTTCAACTCCTCCTCCCAACTCTACCACGCCGTCGTTTCAAAGTGCCGGATTCTTCATAGCACGTATTCTGTCACGCCTTGGCTTTCCAGTCCTCATCTTCAAACTGTTTTCCTCAACTTCTTCGGAAATCCTCCCGTTTTCAAATACAAAAGGTCATAACACTCATTTTTCATTCTTCTTCTTAATTTGTTTTCAATTTCATGAATCTAACAACTATTTACTCTCAGACAATTATTTACTACTCCTGATGGTGGAACCCTTGCTTTGGACTGGGTAACTAGTTCGGATGGTATAATATACATAGAATATTATAATTATCAATTTATGTATAGTTCATTTTGTATTGGACTATTGGTTATCAAATTAGAAAGCCTCGTTGACTTTTCAGAATTTTGTGTTTCATCATTTTACAGTTTCTGGCAATGCTCTAAATGTAGATAATGTTGTTACTAAAGATGAATCTACTCCAATTGTTATTTTGATTCCTGGTTTAACAAGTGACTCTTCATCTCCTGTAAGTTATATCAAGCTTATATTTATGTGTGTGCCTAAATGTTAGTGTTGTCTCTCTCACTTTAATTTTTAATCAACTTAATCGGAATTGGGAAAACCGTGTACTTATATACTCAAGTTGGTTGCTAATTGGCTGCAAGGGCATTGAATCAATGTTCTAAAAACCGAACAACGCACCCAATCAGAGCTGCTAAAGTAACCTAACTGTAGACAGTACTGCTTCAGTGACAGATCGGTTCAGTTTTTAAAACATTGCTTCGAATCTCTGATTAAGTATTTAATGCTAAAAAGAATGTTTGTTTCCATTAACAAAAGTAGTCTATTGGACACTATAATTTTGTTTATTTATTCTTTTGTAATTTTATTAAAAGGAGATTAAATTATATTGTAGTGGTATCTTACAGTTTTTTTTTTTCCTTTTTCTTCCCTTCCCTTTCTTGGTAGTATCTCAAACATCTTGCATATCATACAGCAAAGCGTGGATGGAAAGTTGTTGTCAGTAATCACCGAGGATTTGGAGGTGTTCCAATCACGGTTAGTTTTCCTGCAAGTTAGAAATATATAGATCTGGTTAAATATTTGATGCGTTTTCTGCAAGCTTGAAATAGCCATTGGGTAAAAAAAACATAAAGAGGTTAAGTAGCCACTTTTCAACATGTCAGATGCAGCAGCTGAAAATTGTGGTCGATATGTTTCTGGCTTTCCGCACTTCTTTTTGTTGGAATTGTAGGATTAATGTGCATCTCAATAACAGTATAGTGTAATGTTAAATTCTCATTTAAAATTATTTCAGTCTGATTGTTTCTACAATTCTGGATGGACTGAGGATACTCGCACAGTGGTTAATTATCTCCACAAAGAGAACCCCAGGGCGCCTTTGTTTGTTATCGGAACCAGTATTGGAGCTAATATTCTGGTAAATTCTCAGCTCAAGTCTTATGCTGTGCTTAGATCAAATATCTTTAACATTTCATGTTTTAGTATCAATGGATTAATTTAGATGCATACATCAAGTAATCTAAACCTATAAGTTTTTATATGCTTACATACATCCTCGAGTGCTGTTATAGCATGGCTTAGTTTAATTTTGTCTCAATTATGTTATGACCTTTGGCATTGGTAAATCCTATGCCTGCTTTTCAAACTACAGCAAAGCTGGAAAATTTCACAACTGTCAAGTGTAAACTTATTCTCACAAATGCAAATAACTTGGCACAAAGCTGTTTTGATTTTAAGGATTGTTTGCAGGTAAAATATCTTGGTGAGGATGGTGAGAATACTCCTGTAGCTGGAGCTGTAGCTGTTTGCTCTCCTTGGGACCTTTTGGTTAGTAATTAGTATTTTGATTTCAAAGTTCAACTTATGCTGAGATGACATTTATTTATGTACCTAATATGTCATGAAAGGTAACCACAATCTATGTTTTATCTTAATTTTGAATCAATTTTATAGTTTGTGAATCCAAACGAAAAAACTTGTCGGAATTAATTGAAAAATCACGCTACTTGCATGGAACATTTAGGTTTTAACATGTTTGAAACTTTAGGAACAGAGTGTGTACACATTGCAATATTTTGGGGGAGGGTTAGAGTGGAATGTCAGACATTTCTGAAAAGGCTGGAGACACTTGGTTTGGAATCCCATGAACATAACGGAAACTATCTCGAACTTTCTTAGGATATACTTTCCGGCCTTTAGCATACAATTACAAGCTATTTATGCTTCTGGCTCAAGATTGTTACATACAATCTGTTTGATATAATCAATGGAGCTTTGTTGAATTTCACCATCACTTTGAATTGTTTTCCATTTTGCCTGTTATTGTTCCTTGACTGGAAGTAGTGTTATTTGTATAATGTTTGCAGATAGCGGATAGATTTATAAGTCGTGCTCGTGTGCAAAAGTTTTATGATAAAGCACTAGCAGGTGGACTTCAAGATTATGCAAAATTGTATGCCTCTATCTCTGTAGTTGATAAGCTCTTACTTTTCATCCATTAATTTCTTCATATGCAGACAAGCATGCAAATTTTTAGAAGTGTCTCTATAGTTCATACTTAACTTAATTTGACCAATATTTGTTGCAGACACCAGCCTCACTTTTCTCGCCTTGCTAATTGGGAAGGGATAGAAAAGGTTGCTTTACTCTCTAAAGTTTCATAATGTTTACTACTATTTAGTATAAATATACAATAAAGCTGTATGATACTATGACTTGACTTCTTAACAACTTATTCATTATGTTATCTGAGACACATTTCTATTGACATATTTTTACAATGGAAAACTACAATTTTTGTGGTTTTAGAGCAAATTACTCGTATGTATTATTCGACGTGGAAGATGTCTGAAGGGTTTCCAGTTAAGAGTTATTGATCATTCATTTTTATTCGTTATTCCTCTTAATTCTGTTATTTCATAGCAGGCATTTTAAATGTTACTAGTCAAGAACATTATTTAAGTGACTGAAAGATGTGTATTGATTATAGAGGCTACATAGTTGCTACTCATTTACCTGTTGGATATAGTTGTTTTCCCTTAAGACACGAGGCTTATGCTAATAGATACCACATTCTTTAATGACGTTTGTTGTTCCGTGTTATTGATTTGGTAAGTTTTTAAATTTGACTAGTTCTTAGTGCAATATATTCTTATGATTTGCAGTCACTTTCTATTCGAGAGTTTGATGACTACGCTACCCGCATGGTTGGTAAATACGAGGTACATGTAGCACCTAAGATTTGTAAAACTTCTATTTTCTCATGTTATCTCTTTTCTTGCTCCTTATGTCTGCTATATAAATTATTTTGGTTTCTTTAGACTGTTGATACGTACTATAGACGTTGCAGCAGTTCAACTTATGTGCAATCTGTATCAATTCCGCTTCTCTGTATAAGTGCTGTGGATGATCCCGTCTGTACCACGGAAGCCATTCCCTGGGATGAATGCAGGTATGCAACATTGTTATTTGTTCTAATTCGTTTGCTTTCTATTTCCATTTCATTACTTCAACACCCATTTGAATATTTTACTCTTTTGATAGGGCAAATAAAAATATTGTGTTGGCTACTGTAAAGCACGGAGGACATTTGGCTTTCTTTGAAGGGATAACTGCATCTAGCCTGTGGTACTTGACTCGTTTTGTGCATCTGACTCTTACGTATTTTGTAACATCTACCAATCTTAGCTTTTAGCAGTCCTTCAATTATTATTATATTTTTTTCTTGATTGGGTATAACATCATCTAAATTCCAAATAAGGAGCCACTATTATAAAATAAATTGAAAAGTAATTTTCTTGCCTGTTGCAGGTGGGTAAGAGCTGCTAATGAATTTCTTGATGTACTGCACTCTAGCCATTATATGCATGAACAAAAAAAGGTAAAAGATATGCTACTGTAAAGCTTATTGACAAAAATTTATTCTATCCTTTTGTCCTATAATATCTTTGAATGCTATATGCTAAAAAAGTTATCGTATCTTGGGGCGCTAAGTGGAGCATTTATAGTGGCTGAAAACTGGTATTTTCTCTATTAATTAATGGCGATGCAGATCTCTACACCAAACACATTATTAGACTCATCAATTGATCAGGGCCCTTATATCAATCTTACTGGAGATGGAATGGTGGCTGCATTGAACAATGAGCCAACAACGGACAGCCAGAAGAAATACAGGTAATACAGGATATGCATCAGCATCATGACAGGGTCCAGAAGAAAAAAGTTAAAAAACATGATGAGTTAGTGACTAATGCAATGAGTGGTGTTTCCTCTGCCATTTCACAAACAAGTGCCAACATCTCAATGCCTCTTGAATTTTGATGTAGTAACACCTTTCAAAAGACACCTAGGATGGTTATGTTGACAAAATTGATGGTCCATCTGAATGCTGGTATATTTTGATGTTACCAAACGTTGGCATTGAGATAGTACTTGTCCTTTTTCTTCTTCTCTAATAAAATTCATTTCTATTAAAACGATGTTATTATTGGCACCGTGATATATTGTGTTCCATAATGTCTCTAGCTTGAAAGAAATGTTCAAGCTTTTAAATAAAACTCTGTACCTTTAGGCATGCTTTGAGGCAAAACTACTGTGTTTGGATAAAAATTATACTTTATTTTTTACTAATATAGTACTCGTGCATTTGCTAGGGCTGCCTATTTTATGCATCCTCTAAACTTACCCGTGTATACAATTTTCTTTTTGACTTGGAAAAGTAACAGTCAGTATGCATGTATGTTTCTCAAAGGACTGACATTTATGCCTCAACTTTGTATTATGTTGATATTACAGCATGAATTTCTCATATTCCTATACATAGACTGCAGGGGAACAGCTAAATGGTATATATAATCTCATACATAAGTATACATAGATTTTGGAGCTGTTTAACATGAATCCGGTTAGATCTATATCTACCATTTCAACAATTAACCTTTTATTGACTATAAACATATATATTAAAATTGTCATATAGATGATACGTGAACTAATACATTTTCAACAGTCTAATCAAAATAATTTAATTGTCTAATCTGAATAAGTTTGTATGAGCTGCAATGGCTCATTCTGTTTTTCAATGTAGCAACTAAACCAACCTTAAGAGGCAAAAGCCACTCACAAGCCTTTGGTATTGCACTTTAATGTCATTCGTGATTTATTGTTTTCAAACGGTTGTCTATTTTGTCACTTCATATTATAAAGATCATATGAAAATAAATGTGTACGTACATTTTCATAACTGTAGAATTGCTTCTCCATCATTTATGCGAAAGAAAAACAGAAAAAAAATTGTAAGGGTGTTTCTCCACCATGTTAATTGTGATCATGTAAGGGTGTTTTTCATAACTGTAGAATTGCCCTGTTTCTTTTAAGGGTATTTCTCCACAATGTTAATTGTGATCCTGACACTTGTAGTGCCTTCGAAACTGTAGTGTAGTTAATACGTTGTCACCAAAAAAATACGAGGTTTTCCATCTTCTATGAATGGAATAAGCAAGAAGAGTATTTTCAATTATTTCAAGGAAAAGATAGTGTGTGTAGAGCAGTTAAAATGGGCATCCCAAAAAATTGTAAAGTTTGGGTTTCAAATTTGGAGTCCGAATTTGTAGAAAAATTTACCCAATATCTCCATTTTTAAATTTATACTCGTTAAATTTATGAAAATGTCAAAAATATCCTAATTTTCTTTTACTATTTTAACAAATCCAAATCAATTTTTTTTTATCACTTCGTCATTTACAGAGCCAGTAAAAAATATTTCTAATAACTTTCGAAAAACTATTTAGAAGAATTTCAATACACTTCTGAAAAAGTTTTTTGGTATAGAAGATATTTACCGGAAAACTCGAAAAAGACTTTCGTTACACAATTGAAAAAATGTGTACTATAGAAAAAAATTCTTCAATTTTTCCGGTACAGAAGGAGTTTCTAATAAACTTGGTAGACAAGTTTTTCGGTACATAGTTTTTTTTTTAATACACCATAAATAATAATTAATAATTAATACACTATAAATATTTCTGAATAATAATATATCATAAATAATTAATAATTAACACACCATAAAACACCATTAAATAATTAATACACCATAAATAATTAAGGACCGATAGATCATAAGTTCCTCACTCTCCTGTTGTACAAGCTTGTCCAATACCTCCTCATGCTCTTCATGTATATGATCTTTCATTATAAATTATCGTCTTCTACGATATGTTGTAGGACAAACCCTTTTCGGAGCAACATCCATAGAAGATGAAGATTTCAAAGTCACGTATTTTTCCTACAATTTTTCTGTCTCTATCTCTAGCTCTACCCACTGAAGAAAAAAAATTCGTTAAAATAGAATGAATTAAATAAATACTAATATAATAAAAAATTAAAACAAAAAAAAATAATTTAAAAAATATTTTTTAAAAAATTAATCAACTACCGAAAAATGTGTCGATGAAGTTTTCCATTAGCTTCCCGGAAATGTCACGTTAAAGTTGCCAGTAGTGTATTTTTTCCGAAAAATTTGAAATAAGTTTTCCGGTTCCGAAGAACTTCAAAAATGATTTCCGGAAGAAATGAAAAAAAAATGGTTGCTTTTAATATATTTATGAGGGTATTTTAGTATTTTTCTTTATATTTTTAGATACATGAATAAAGGAAGGGGTACACGGTAAATTTTTTGAATTTGTAGTAAATCTTTTAATCCGATCTATAAAAATCTGAGTCCGTAATGAATTATCCCGACTGATTCCGTATTAATAAAATATTTATTTAAATTTAAATACATTATTAGTTATTAAGTGCAAAAGTTGTTTATAAAAATATTGTTTTCTGAACAAACAAAAAATAAATATATTCAAGAAACGTTCCAAACACACTTAGTGCTTAGAGCAAAAGCAAATTTCGACTGCGCTATCAAAATAAAGTAGAAATACGAACTAAACTGCTCAAACAAGATGTAAAACAATTAACCACAAGCGATACCAACACACTCTAAGAGTTGAGAGCACAATTGGTTATATTCATAACAAAATTCTTTTACATGCAATTTGATCCACCTCCATACTAAAAGTTTGACATGTTCAATAATAAGATTTGCATTCAAAACATGCGAACGAAAAATCGCCTCATTTCTTGATTTTCAAATTGCCCACGTCACCGCAAACCAAACTAAATTAATTATTTGACGCGTTACACGACCGCATAAAAAAAAGCCATAAAATTGGTTAGCGTGGTTAATTGCATCCTTATGAAATACATCAAATAGTCCAAACCAATTCAAAACACCATACCACATAGATCCAAAAAGAGGGCACACAGAGAACAAATGATTCCCCAACAGAACAAATTTTCCCTTGTAGTCAACCTATCTTGAAACAACCTCCACACAAATAATGATACTTTTGCTTGGGCAAAAAATGATGTCATACTAGGTCTTGAAATGGAGGTGCGTTGATGCTAGCAACAAACTCCTCCCGTAGTACAAAATATGCCTTATTTACCAAATGTGATCCTCCATGCGTATTGTTCCACGACCACTTATCAGATACATTAACTTGTAAATGAACGTTAGCCAATAAAATCCTACATTGCTCCACTAATTCCTTCTCCCACGCAAACAACAGCCTCAACTATCTCCACCCTTGAATACCTTCTCGTCGCAACATATCTAACATAACCTCTACATTTTCCTCTTGTTGTAAAGGCAAATGAAATAACCTACTAAATTTCTCACGCAAAACCCCACCAACCAGCTATAGATCCTTCCAAAACAAAGTATTGCTCTCATTCTCAATAATTTTAAACAATTTTTTATCTTCAATACCAACTATTCCCTCAAAAATATCCTTCCACCACACAGACCCCTCGAATTGCCTCCCATAAATTCCCCAACTTCCACTCCATATTTATTGATCAACACCTTAACCTTAAGACCCTCTGACTCCGTTTTTAACCTCCAACGCCATTTATCCAATAGAGCTTTATTAAAAAAATTCAAATCTCATACTCCTAATCCACCCTTCTCTAAAGGCAAACACACCTTCTCCCAATTGACCCAATGAATCTTACTCACTTCCTCATTCCCACAAAAAAATGATTGAAAAATGAATTCAAGTTGATAAATGATACCTCAAGGAGCATTGAAAAAGAAAAGAAAATAAACCAGCAATGCATATAAGACAGTTTTGAGGAGTACTAAACGACCACCAAACGACAAAGTTCTAGAGTTCTAACTAGCCAACCTATTTCGGATCTTCTCAATAATAGGTTTCCAAAACACCTTACTTCAGATATTATCGCCAATAGGCAACCCCAAATATTTGAATGAGACACATTTCATCTTACAATTAAGAATCTCTGCCGCAGTTTGAAGTCATGAATTGTTAACAATAACACTTGCCAACATACTTTTATGAAAATTAACTTTTATGTCAGATTGAAGCTCAAACCACAACAAATTAGCCTTGTTTGCTCTAATGTTATCCCAACACTTCTCTCCCATGATCAACATATCATCTGCAAATTGTAAAAGAGAGACACGAAACTCATTTAAGTCCACCTTAAAACCTTTGAATCGATCAGCTTCCACATAAGCACTAAAAAAAGCTTTCAAACCCTCAATATCTATTACAAACAAGAACGGAGATAAGGGGTCACCTTGTCTCAATCCCCTCTGCATAACAAACTCTTATGTAGGACTCTCATTCACTAGCACAGAAACTGACGTTGAACCAACACATTCCAAAATCCATTTACGTCATTTCTCTAGAATATCCATCTTTGCCATCACAAGCTCTAGGTAATCCCACTCAACTGAGTCATATGCCTTCTCGAAGTTCACTTTGAACAAAATTAGCTTTTTTTTTTCTTCTTTTTTGCCTCATCGACCACTTCATTTGCAATTAAGATTCCAACTCAAATTTGTCTGCCTTTAACAAATGCTGATTGAGATTCAACTATTACTAAACCAATCACCTGACTCAATCTATTCGCCAACACTTTTGACAAAACTTTATACATACATCCCACTAATGACATGAGTCTAAAATCAGATAAAACTTGCAGATTGTCTTTTTTGGGAATTAAAACTATAAATGAGTAATTTGATCATTTTACCAACCTCCCATTTGCATGAAAATCACCTAGAAATCTCATAAAGTCACCTTTTATGTTCTCCCAAAACTCTTTCACAAACCCAAAATGTACCCCATCTGGACCTGGACTTTTGTAGCTGTTGCAATCACACACCGCCTGTTTGACTTCCTATTCACTAAATCCAACTAATAGTGTTCCAGCTTGCATTAGCGAGAGAGAATTAAATTGCAAGTTATCCAAACCCACGTGGATGGATCTGGTGGATTTAAATGACCTTCAAAATGATTAATTACTGCACTTCTCAACACTGAGAATTGTATTGCGACACCTCCTATTGGATACCGTACCATGAAAAAACTTTGTGTTTGCATCTCATTCTCTCAACTATTGCACTCGCGATCGTTGTCACCGAATACTACAATTCAACCGATACCAAGAACAAATATTAGCTGACAATTGTCTACGCTATTCAATCTCCACGTCTGATAGAACACGCGATTCTGCTTTAATATCTAACTTATTTAACTCATCTTTAATTATCTTATACCTCCTTAACAAAATCCTTATAACCATCAAATTCCTCCCAACACATCAACATACGAAAAGGTCTTGGTCCCTAATTATCCCAATCATCACACAAGAATAATGGACAATGATCTGACAAGCATGTATCAAACGTCCATTGCAAACAATTGCATTGATGACCCCACCTTTTTCATAAAAGAAATTGGTCTAATCTGCTCATGACCGATCCATCCAGACAACACCAAGCAAAAGCTCTACCATTTAAAGGCAAATCAATAAATTATGATTTCTCAATAAAATTATTAAAGCACAAAATGTCTTCCATTTTGATATACTCACTCCTCCATTTCCTTCCTTATTGCATTAAAATCTCCATATACACACCAACAACAATATACATCGCTCTCAACCTTCTTAACTATCATATTCACAGTTTTCGCTTCTCAATCTTGTCACAAGGTGCATAAACATTTACCACACAAATTTTTTCTCCAGTATCCTTCCACTTCCCCTCCATAACTAATGCATGATTCAATATGGAAGAACTCCACATATTGACCCGCGAGCTATCCCACAAAGTTAGTATACCTCAGGATCTATCTACCGAGACTTTGAACGAAAATCCAAACCCTTTTGATCTCTACACAATTTCACATATCTTTTCCTCCACAACCTCCAACTTCGTTTCTTCAACACACACTGTTTTTTATTTTTTATTAAACCCTGTAACTTTTTTTTTCTTTGCAACCCCTCCCATTCATCTATTATAACATAACGTTTATAAAAATATTATTTTGTAATTAATAATTAAATATTAATAAATAAGATTGACAAAAGAAATTAATATAAACATTATATATACATGTACATGTTAATTTTATTTATTGATGTTTATTTTGCTGTTAACAAATAAATATTTATGGATTTTTTTTAATTTAACTATATATACGGGCATGTATAAAATATTTTTTTAAAAACCAATTAAATCTTGATATTAACAATTGAGTTGTATTTTTTATTATTCATGGATTCTTACTTTTAGTTTTACTTGTACGTATTAATTTTAAATTATTTGTATTATAATTTTATATTTAATTTAATGAATTAAAACGCGTATTTAGATTCAATATATTTTTATTTTGATATAAATTTATTTAATTGAAAATTAAAGCCACAAAAAATTATCTATATATTTTGTGGCTTGTATTCAATCCGGGCTTTTTTATACCAACCCCAACAAAATTCTTTCCTCAATGTATAATCAATATACTACTACTCAAATATATAAAAATTGAGACATGAAAAGAACATTAAAATATCGAATACAATGAATAGATATTGTCAATATAATTAATTTTCTATTAACTTTCAATAAAAAATATCTATTTTTTCATATTTTGCTATAAAATAGAGTAATTTGACAAGATATATAGTTGCTAATATTAGATAAATTCATATAGAATTACTGTAGATATCCAATTTTTTTTAAAATATTAGTCGTCACACTTTTTGTCAAATTTATCAAAGTCAGTACTTTTCTGACTGAACATCATTTTATCAACATCAAGCTTTATATGTTTTTGAATCACGCAAACAAGTGTCGTAAAGACATTTATTAAAGAAATAAAATAAATATAAATTTTGAGTTAAATAGTTTTCTACATTTAGATTCTTTTATTATTATTATTATTATTATTATTATTATTATTATTATTATTGATAGATATTAAATACTATTATTTTTGACAGGAATACATAATTATATTTTACTTAAATATTTTTGGTTTATATAATATAAATTTAATTATAATTTTAATTCTCTATTTTTAGCAATTCATAATTTGTTTAGGCAACCATTAAATTCAAGTATTGTTGAAAGTCATTCATATATGTATGTTCAATTTCTTTTTAACTTAATTTTGTTTTTTATATAAAATAAATATAATTTGTATAGCATAAACTAAAATCTTATAGCAGCCATTTATGTCGCTATATTTTATTTTTCATTTATTTTAAATATTATTACTTTCTGAGTTTTAAAAGAGTGTCACTTAAAAAAAAAATCAAAACAAATATTGTTTTTTAGATTTTACTGAAATATTAAATATTTTTTTGTATTGTACGTTTTAAATAATATTAGTATGTAATTAGCAAATAGTGTGAAATGTTTATAAATGAGTATGAGAGTATGAAAATTAGCAAAAATTGACATTTATTATTAAATGAAATGACTATTATTTTTAGGATTTTAATTTATATATATTGACAATATAAATTTTTTTACACTAACAATATATAAAAATTAAATTTTTATTTTTATCTTTTATTTATTTATTAATGTACATTAATAATTAATATTAAATAAATATGAACTTGAAAAAAATTATAACACTCTAAAACACTTTTTTTTATCCACAAATATAATTACAGAATCATGTGCTAATCAGAAGTAGGGGAGAAAAACTTTTACCATTAATCATAAAAATCAAAAGAGATGACAGTGAGAGGCAAAACTTTTGATCTTATATCTGCCGGCTGGACTTTGATAACCTGTTTTGATCGTCCTTCAATCTTGGCGCTTTTCAAAAGTCATAGTCCACAGATCTCTTTAAGAAGATTCAAATATGCGTGCTTTCCCAACTTAACACCAAAATTATTTTTTAATTCAACCATGTGAAGCATTTTAGACTCCTCTAAAATTATTAATTCACTATAAAAATAAAGTCATTTTTTTTAAAGACAAAAATGTCATATACTTTCTCCTATCCTTATTATAAGCCAACATAATTATTTTAATAGCTATAACAAAATTAATAATTGAGAGTGATAAGTGGGAGTATTTAATAAGCACCTCAACAAACATATGTTATGCCAAGGAAAAGGAATCGAGACGCTTAGAAACTTATAGTATTAATCACTTTATTGATCAGCAATTAATTTATATACAAAATAATTTTTAAAGTTTAATTGCTTATAAAATCAGCAACTAGTTTATACAAATTTACTTTTTTTTTCCACGTAACCAACCACACTTCATGATTGTTCAGATTAAAAATTACTTAAAAAATTATCAACACTTTTAATACAAAACTTTTACATTATCATTAAATTAGAATTGTTCAGTGTAATTTTAGAATTCAAAGTACGACTAAAATAAAACATTTTAGTGATATGGAGATTATGATTAATAATTAAGAGTGTAAAATATTAGTACTGTGATAATATATATAAATTAAATTTAAATATATTTATAGTTCTTATAAAATTATATATTTTTTGCTTTAAGATTTTCTAACAATTATTTGTTTTGTTTAGTCTTTACATAAACCAATTTTAATATAAATAAATTTCATAAAGATTAAAACTAACTATCAAACATAAAAAACAAAAAGTAATATTTTCTTTAAAATAAATAATAGCTGAAAAATTAACGTATATAATTTAAAATATAAATTATGTTTTTAAATAATATTTTTGTTTAAGTTTAGTAAAACAATCTCGAAATTATGACGATTACATTTATATTATCGACTGAAGCCATTTAATTTTGTTGTGGAACATGCATGGTTTGAAAAGAGCGAGTATTAAGTCACGTGGAGGATCGAGAAAGGTCCCTAATAATTCGCATTTTAATTTAGCTCCTGACTCCTAACGCCATCATCACACACACACACACACACATTCAACAAACTCCGCCAAATTCCATTTCACTACAATTCCGATGGATTGTAATTGCTCCAACCTTCAACTCATTCCACCCTCTCCATCCAACAACTACAAACTTCTCTTCCAATCCCTCTCTCAAATCCCTATCCATCACTACGCTCTCGCCACCGCATTCGCTCTCATTTGCTTCCTCTACAATTTCCTCGAAATCCATTTCCTTCAAGACCTCTTCACCGCTTTCTCTGGCTCCGCCGTTGACTTCACCTATAATTCTTCTTCTCAAATCTACGACGCCGTCGTTTCAAAGTGCCGGATTCTTCAAGGCAGATATTCGGTCACTCCCTGGCTTTCTAGTCCTCATCTTCAAACCGTTTTCCTCAACTTCTTTGGAAATCCTCCAATCTTCAAATACAAAAGGTTATAAAATTTCTCTTCTTCTTCTTCTTTTTTTTTTTTTTGTAATTGTATATGATTATGAACTAATTTATTGGTTTCATGAATCTAACAATTGCTCTTATATTCACTTTCAGACAATTATTTAATACTCCTGATGGTGGAACTATTGCTTTGGACTGGCTTACCTATTCTGATGGTATATACATATTTAGGATATTCAAATTATCAATTTCTTTTCTATATGCATAAGAGTTTAATTTTTATATACGTCCATAAATCACAACTAATCATATGTTTGATTATTTTAGAGTAGTTACGACTGTGTCGATTAAAGTAGTTAGAAACATTTTTAATTATCCTACGTTTATGATTGGTTAATAATGTAATTTTGTTATATTGACGGTGTATGCGAATTAAATCTATGAGTTTAGTTGATTTGAGGATTATTATCAAATTAGTTGATTACATGGTTGACCTTTAAGCATTTTGTTTCTGATCTTGTTACAGTTTGTGGCAGTACTTTCCATGTAAATGATGATGTCACTAAAGACGGATCTACTCCCATTGTTGTAGTGATTCCTGGTTTAACAAGTGACTCTTCATCTCCTGTAAGTTGTTATATAAGTAGGTCATACTTTTATTTATGGTTTGCGCCTAAATGTTAGTTTTTTTTTTCTCATTATTTTTTCTTTTAATCAACTTAAGGCGAACTGGAAAAATGATATACTTAGAGCCTGTTTGTTAGAGATTATAAAAAGTTAGTGATTTTGACATTCGATAATTATATACTAGTTGGTGGTTTAATACTTGATTATTATAGGGCAGGGATTGTGATCTCTGGTTGTGATAACGTTCTCTTTTATAGCACCAGTTATCATTGTCCGAGTCTGCTATATATGTTTGTTTTTTGGATGTTGTTTTGTATGATTCGATGGTAATTTCATCTAACCATATATAAATAATGTGTGCTTCTTTGCAATACATGTTAATAGGACTTTAGTGGAGAAATCAGCCTCTTGTAAATGCAAATCAAAACTGCCTATAATAGAACTGCAGTCCAATTTTCTGTGAAACCTGTCATAGTTTTCTTCATATACTATATTATGCTTTACATATTGGGAAAATGCACATTAAATATTACACGTCAAGCGTTAGAGTCATCCTCGAAACTCTGGCCTGACAAATAAATTTCCACTTGTGAGTGTTATGGCCTAAGGCTGGGAATTATAAATTTCTCAAGAGCACATGGTAAGAGGAAGTGGGCCAAGAGCAATATCAGGTTGACATTTGATGCATATTTAAGATATTAATGATATAAAGGAAGATTGTTTTCCGGAACAGTATTAAGAAGAAGTGAGCAAGAACAATATCGGGTTAGATATTTGATTCATGCTAAAGTGTTGATGCTAAAAAGAAAGATTGCTTCCCTCAACGAAAAGTAGTTGTCAACATGGAGATATTGGACTGGACATTGTTGTTTTATCTATTCATTCTTATTTGAGCATCATTTATGCTAGATGTACGGATGTATTAATTTTTAATTGTTTATCTCTTTTTGCCAATTAGAATATTCATTTATATTTTAGTGGTGTCTTACAGTTTACTTTTTTCTATTTCTTCCTCCCCCCTTGGTAGTATCTCAAACATCTTGCATATCATACAGCAAAGCGTGGATGGAAAGTTGTTATCAGTAATCACCGAGGACTTGGAGGTGTTTCAATCACGGTTAGTTTATCTGCAAGCTGAAACTTTATAGATTAACAAGTTTAAAACGTTTCAAGACAAAACTTGAATAATGTTGATCCATATGAAGAATCATCAGCATCTTTATTGTACTTCCTCAATATCATCCAAATCAATCTGAAATTGAAGTTATTAGGTGAATTTTTAAGATTTGTTTTATATCTTCGTTGAATTTTAAGTTTGGTATCGTACCGTTCAGTTCATAATCTTAAAATTTAGGTTACTTTAATAAATTATCTAATCAGCTAGGTGAATCTTGCCAATCTATTTACATGTCAAGAAGCAAATTCTTGAAACAGCAATTGTCTGAGAACAATAACTAGTTTAAGGAGCTCCTTTAGAACATGAAAATGACAGCAGCAAAGTGTTCTTGATGTTTTTCTTTTACATCCCATTTTGTTAGAATTTTTGGATTGGTGTGCATCTCAATACTGTGAATATTGTGTGGTGTAACAGTTTTGTTGTTTTTACCTATAGTAGTGTAATTTCTTATTAAAATTGTTTCAGTCTGATTGTTTCTACAATGCTGGGTGGACCGAGGATGCCCGAACAGTGGTTAATTATGTCCACAAAAAGAATCCCGAGGCACCTTTGTTTCTTATTGGAACTAGTATTGGAGCTAATGTTCTGGTAAAATCATAGCTCAAGTCTTATGGAGTGCTTACATCAAATGTCTTAACATTTCATGTAATTTATTAACTAATTTAATTGCTAAATTCAAATAGTCTAAACCTTAAAATTTCCATTTAACACATACATCTTTATTGCCCAAAATAATTGACCCTTTCAATTTCCAATGCACTTATTTCCAATTGTACCATTTAATTAATACTACTTGTATAATTTTCGATGCAATATCTTTTACTATACATTTATGATATTGATAATGCACCAGTAGTTAATAACGATAATTTGGTAAAAATAGTATTCTCTCTCTTTCATTTATACACGTTTCTTAATATATGTTAAATGGTCAAATGACTCCATTATTTAAGGCACCAAGGACTTAGCTTCCCCACATCAACCTTTTTTCTGAAATTTGCTCTCTCCTGGCTGGAGCTTGATCAAAATTTCCTACTTTGTCGTTCTGGTTTAGGATAATATCAGAACTGTTCTTGCTCATGATGTTAATGTTTCCCGCTTGTACATTGTATATGTGTATTGCTATATCACTTTTATTTGTTTGACATTTCTTCCTTAACCACATTGACCTGTATTTCTTCTCAAAATGCTCTCTCAGTTGGATCTTTTTCCAATCCCTTGTTTTATGCTTTGTAATTGCTATCTAGAGAACCAAAAAATATACTGGTTTCTAAGACTGAACATACAATGATTTGAATATTTGTTGCACAGATATTCTTTACGTCATAAACACCCCCTGCCCTGGTCCCCCATGATGAGAAAATGGGTAAGATAGGGAAGACATCATTGCTGGTTCCTAACCACATTTTTAGATCAATTCTGACTCATATGTTAGTGGTTGTTTTTTTCTTTAACTTATGTCATCACATTTGGTACATACACTATTACCTTTTCAAACTACAGCAAAACTAGGAATTCGACAAATGTTAACTTGTTCTCACATGTGCAATGAGTTTGTTTTTGGCACTGCATGTTTCACTTGAAAGATTGTCTGCAGGTAAAATATCTTGGTGAGGATGGTGAGAATATTCCTGTAGCTGGAGCTGTAGCCATTTGCTCTCCTTGGGATCTTTTGGTTAGTATTTTGATTTCAAAACTATTCTTTTGCATTTCGGCTGGCATTGATCAATGTGCATAATATATAATGAAAATCGAGACTATCCATCTTTCATCGGAATTTGGATTTTGGATCCAGTTTATTTGTTTGTGGAACTAGCTGACACAAATTGTAAGGAGTAATTCAAAATCATTTCAATCTTCTAGGAACATTAATATTAACACTGTGCATTAAGGATGCATTTGGACAAACAAATTATTTAAGCATGTATATAATAAGTTATTCTATGTAGTTTAATTATGCACTCATTCATAAAATATTTTGGAGAATTCATTGGAAAAATTAAAAACAACTTTTAAACATGTAAGAAGTTTTTATAATTGTATCCAAACACTTATACAACTGCCTATGTTATGAGATAAGTCTAAACAAGCTCTTCCAAATGTTCCCTAATTCTTCAATTAATTATCCTCAATCCGACAATTGTTTAGATAAGTTGTTAATGTGACTTCTTTGTTACACATTTTTAATGTAATCATAACATATGCAATAAAAAGACTTGTTTAATAGTGACACCACTTCCGTGTTGCCCGCAGAGCAGTTTAGTGGTTTATAACTATGTTATACTCAATATACAATTCTTGCATTTTTCTATTGGTCTAATATTTTCAACTTTAGGAACAGAGTGTATAAACTCCACATTATTTTTTAAGCAGGGAGAGTGGGTTAGGGAGTAAAGGTAGGCGTTTCTAAAAAGTTGAAGACACATGTTGGTTTGAAGATTGAGTTTGAAACACTTATAGGCCTTCAGCAAGATATGTGTTGGGGAGTCTAGGGGTGCACGAGAGCAACAAAAACCAAATGCTTCAGGACCACAAGAGAGTTTGATACCACATCACTAGTCACACTTGAATTTCAACAATCTCCCTATCAAGTGTGATTGACTCACATCACTAGACTTAATCCACACTAGGATCTCACTCCCGCTCCCCCACCAAGCCGAACCATGACTCTGATACCACTTGTTGGAGAGTCTGAGGGTGCGCGTGAGTAATAACAGACCAAATACTTTAGAACAACAAGAGACTTTGACACCACATTACCACCCAAAACCTTAAGGAATTAGGTATATGGGTCACCTTTCTTATATATCCAACATTTCCTTCATTCCTAGTCGATGCGAGACTAACCACTTACACTTGAATTCCAACAATGTGTTTCTGGTTCAAAATTATTTTATACCATATATTTGATATGATTGATGCAATTGAATTGAATTTCACTACCATTGAACATTACTGGAAGTTTGAATTGTTTGACATTTTCCTTAACCAGATGTTATGTTTGTGTTTACCCGTGTAACATGTTAACATTTGCAGATAGGGGACCGATTTATAACCCGTAAGCGTGTGCAGAAGTTTTATGATAAAGCACTAGCAGTTGGACTTCAAGGTTATGCAAAATTGTATGTTGGTATCTTCCATTGAAATTCAGATATATATATTTTTATTAAGTTATTGGTTTTTCATCTATAAATTGTTCATTTGCAGACTAACATGCAAAAATTAAAGTTCATTATCAAGTCTGATTTAACATATTTCTCCAATATTCATTGCATGCAGACATCAGCCTCTTTTTGCTCGCCTTGCTAATTGGGAAGGAATAGAAAAGGTGGCCTTCCTCTTTATAATTTCATATTTATTACTACTGTGAGTTTAACAATAACATCAATCGAATATACTACAGTTGTATGACTCTGACCTGTTTATTCAATTATTCCCTTTTCATTCTACTATCTGGTAATCTTTTTTTGATGATTTACTTTCTAATTGGAAAATGGAGCTAAGTTTTTATTGTGGTTTTAAGGTAAGTTACTAATCTGTAGTAGTACTCGAATTGTTTGGATTTATATCTAGAAGTCCTCTCAGGTCTCAGCACTCAATTTTGTGAAAATAAATTATTCACAATTCAAATACCCAAATCTCTCAAAGTTAGGGATTGATATATATCTCCTAAATAAACCAGAATTCCGTTCTTTTTTCATGGGATATTAGTTCAGCAATAATAAGAAATTAAATCAACAATGTCAACATTAATAAATGAGGAGGATGCATGAATGGTGTTATTGACCCAAGACTAGCATTGTCGTTTTTTCCCTTATTCTTCCTGATTCTGCTATTTTATAATGGTCATGCATGTGTAAATGTTACAAGTCAAGGACTATGCAAGTGATTGAATGGTGCACGTTGCTTTTAGAGGCCAATCAATTGCAGCTCATTTATTTGTTTGGATATATCTTTTTCCTTAACCCAAAGGATTACATTATTCTAATACGTGCTGCATTTTTAATGCTCGGTTCCCATATTATTGATTTGCTTTAGTTTTTAGATTTTTATCAATTCTGAGTGCATGTACTTTTATGCTTTGCAGTCACTTTCTATCCGAGATTTTGATAACCATGCCACCCGCATTGTTGGGAACTATGAGGTACATATGCAGGACATAGAATTTATAATCTTCTATTTTCTTGCCTTATCTCATGTTCTAGTTCCTTATGTCAGTTTTAAAAAATGATCTTGTTTCTTTAGACTGTTGATACATACTATAGACGCTGCAGCAGTTCTATTTATGTGCAATCTGTATTGATTCCACTGCTCTGTATTAGTGCTTTGGATGATCCATTATGTACCAGGGAAGCCATTCCTTGGGATGAATGCAGGTATGCTGATTTATTTTATTTCATGCCATAGTTCTGATTAATTTGCTTTCTTTTGCATTACTTAACCAGTTTTTTATTTACTCTTTTCATAGGGCAAATAAAAATGTTGTGTTGGCCACTGTAAAACATGGAGGACATCTGGCTTTCTTTGAAGGGATCACTGCATCTAGACTTTGGTAACTTGCCTCATTTTGTAGATCTGACTTTTCCATTTTGTCACATCTTCCATCTCATGCTTTTATCTGTCTTCAATTGTTGCAAAATCTTTCTCTCTTTTTTCTTTCTCCAGGGGGTGGGGGTTTCTTATGGAAAGATTCTTTTGTATTTGATATCATCTTTTGATTAGTTCATGTTGAAATATAATCCAATTAAGAGTGACTAGTGTATATATATAAAAAAAATTGATTAGCAACTTTCTTCCCTCTTGCAGGTGGGTAGGAGCTGCTAATGAATTCCTTGATGTACTACTCTCTAGCCCTTTCAAGCATGTTCAGAAGAAGGTATACGTTATGCTATTGTATTTACTTATTTTGCTTATTGACTAATGTATATTCATATTCTGGTTGTTTGCTATCTTTAATGTAAATACTATATACGCTTTGGTATGGCATAAAATATGTTATTCAAGATTGCTTTAGGCTATCTTATCTTTATCTCTGAGTACTAAGCGGTCACCTTTCTACTTGCTGAAACTGTTGTTTTCCCTGTTAATGGCATTGCAGATCTCTACACCAAACAAACTATTGGACTCGTCAATTGATCAGGGCCCGTACCTCAATATTACTGAGGATGGAATGGTGGCTGCTTCGAACAATGAGCCAACAACAGACGATGCAGAAGAAATACATGTTAGACAGGATACACATCATGTTGGGCGTGACAGGGTTCCAGTAAAAAAGAAACAAAATGAGCTTGTTACTAACACTGGGAGTGGTGGTTCCTCTTGTAATGCACAGACAGCTAGTGCCCATAATCCAGTGCCTCTTGATGTGTTAACACCTTTGAAAAGATATGTAGGTCAGTTATCTCGACAAAATCGATTGTCCATCTGGCTGCTGGTTTATATTGCTATCACCACAAGTTGGCCACTGGTTGGTTCAGCCCTATCTCTTGTGTTTGGGAAAAGGCTCAGGAGATAATATCGTATTACAATATATTATTGTTGCATTTGTATTTATAGATGTATAATAATAATAAATTGATAATAATAGTAAGAGTAATATACTTTTTCTCCATTTCTGAGTTTATGGTGAAATTAGTTGGGACTTTCAGTCGTCTATTGTTTTCCTTAAATCACCTGTTTGCCCTGTTCTCCTCCTGCCTTTCAACAACAGAAACGCTTATATATAATAATTTGCTTATTCGATTAAGCTTTTTTGCGTATTATAAGATGCTTCAAACATGCTCTTTAGTGTAGACGTGGAAGATATGGATTTCGAAATTAACCATACCAGAGCATACTACAAAAGTCAACAACCAATGTTGTGTTTTACACATATCACAAGGTAATTTTCCTTTGATATTAAAATGAGAAAATTATCAATGAAACACAAAAAAGGAGAACAAGTTAAACCTGCTCACAGATATATTCAAATTGTGGTTAAAATTTAAAAGCACATCCTCAGAAAAAAATAGTTGAAAACGATACTTTGGTAGCTAACAGTTTAAACTCCGTCTCCGTATACTCTTTGCCATTTCCTTGAAGATGAATTTAAAATTCACGCGATTAAACTATGGGGTAATACCAAACTCAGTCAACAAAAAGTATTAGTATAAAAATAAAAAATCAATAGTTCTGAAATAGACGTAAAACATTTTGGCCTGATAGTTAAGTAGGACATAGGGGTTATCGTATTCTGCTATATTAAACAATCCTAATCCAGTGAGTATTTCAACTTCCAACTAATCAGTTTGTACTATAGTTGCAACGGTTTTTCTTTTCGATATTTATATATACATGTATTGGAATCTTCTTTAAGTTTAATATAAAAAAGTATACGAGTAGCTAGGAAGTAATTGTCACAAAAATTTCATTTCATAACCTGATTTTTTTTCCTTTCATATAAGTTGGATTTGATTTGCTTTGTATTTAGATTCCGGACAAAAGTTTTTGGTATAGGAAATGACGTAGTATTTCTTAGAAGGAACATAAAGCCAGAGAAAGACAAATAAAACGTTCAAGTAATAATAAAATCTTGTGAAGGAATAGAAGTTTCTAAAATCAGAAGAGGACGACCAGGATTAATATTAAAAAAGTAAACCATAAGCTAGATTAGTGTAACATTGTTTTCTCAGCCTCTGTCGCTTGTCGATGGTTTATTCATCCATTTATTATGTCTTTTATTGTTAATTACTAGTAGTAATTAATTTGATATTGCAATGGATGTAACTTAATTTGTCAATCTGTCTTAATCTTTGACTGAAGATGTAAAGCACCTTTTTAGGAGGAATATGCCTTTGGTTAAATCTAGGACAGGATTGGCCGAAGGGCATATTTCAAGCACCCACCAATCTGAATCGGATCTTTGTCCCCGAAGGTGTAGTAACATCCAATATAAGTATTAATTAACTTGAAAGAGAGAAAAAAAAAAAGTAATAAAAAAATAGAAACTCGTATAATTATTCTGAGTTGATGTCTAGACTTGCATCCAAATGATTTTTTTTTAGTTCTAAGTATTTGACTTTCTAATTATTACATTTGTATAAAGAAACTGTTTTTATTTAATCATATTTTTAAAAGTTCAATTTAATATTAACTATTAATGTATCAATAATACAACTAATTATTTATTGTAGAGAAATGAATATGTGAGGTAAGATAAAAGATACTGTAAAAAAATGTATTTATCGTGATAATTAAATTTAGAGTAGACATCCACTCAAAGTTTAACCGTTTGATGGGAGTTGCATTGAGATTAGATCGTTAATAATAAAATTATAATACTTAAAATAAAAAATAACACAGTTTCTTAACTTAACATTATTAAAAATTAAACTCAATTCAAAAATATTATAATTCATTAGTTAAAATATAACATGATTTTGACTTGTGCGCCAAATGCTGAAGGCTAAAGCATGATTTTAACGTCCGCTCCTACTCCACTTCGTACTTGGAGCTACAAAAATTTATAATTTAAAAGGCTACAAAAAGAAAGTTCCTTCAGATTTTTTGACCAATAGATCTACGTTTTTAAAAAAAAAATTAATTTTTTCAAATTTTTTTCTATTGACAATTTTTTTTTTATTTGAGAAAAAAAAATTGATTTTTTTTGTTCGAGAAAAAAAATCAAGTTTTTTCTGAATTTTTTACATTAATATCCATTTTTTTAGAATTTTTAACCAAAATACCCTACTTTCAAATTTATATACCAAAATGCCCTATTTTTTGGGCGCAATAGGATATCGCTGTCTGGGGGTGCGACCTGTTGAAGAGTTAAATTTTTTTCTGACTGGGGGTGCTGGCTGGGGATGTCCCAAAGGGTTTTTGAAATTTTTTTTCTTTTCGTTTTAGAGTTATTTAGTTGTTAAATTAATAATTATATTAAATAATACATTAATAATAATAATACATTAATAATAATAATAATAATACATTAATAAATAATAATAACATATTAATAAATAATAATAACAATAATAATAATTATTATTATTAATTATTATTGTTATTATTAGTAAAAATTGTTATAATTAAAAATTATTAAAATTAAATTAAAATAGTAAAATTGGGCATGGTATGAGTTTATCTTGTCTCGCTCCAGAATCATCCAATCAATGGATATTTCCACTTGCACAAAGGTAACTATTGCAAATAAATTTTATATTTTTTTTTCTTCTTTTAAAACCAACTGCTTACCATGTTACTAATTTTATTAAAAATTTATTTTTAATATATTCGACAGATTTAATTCTGGTAGTCTAAATTTCGGTAAAGTTCCTCATAACGATATAGAAGGATACCGAAAAACAATTGATCACATGATGATTGACGAAGTAATATATTCATTCACATTTATTTGAACTTTTTAAATATTTTGTTTTTATACTTATTATAATTACTTTAGCTTGTTTTTTTAAATTTCAGTTCTATTGGAGACATTATCTCATGTTCCAACATGAAGTTTCAGAGGAAGAGATGGTCACTTGGACTGCATGTACCTATCTACATTGTTATCATATTGTTGAAAAACATCATATAGATAAGGTCACACTTCAGTTCGGCTTCTATCAACAAATACCACAACCACGAGAGGACATGAGAGCGTACCATGAGGTCGACATGAGGCATGGAGTTGATGATAACTGGAACTGGGTTTGGAGGGAAGAAATTCAACATTGGAACGAGCGTCACAATTACGTGTTGCAAGGTAAGATCGTAGAAGGTCTTTTATGCCACAACAAATAATATATGATTTGGTTTAGACAACACACCAAATTATTTATATCTGTCGAACAATATCTCTGTGATCTCCGTTTGCAACACTGTCATATCCTTCTGTTCCGTCGACCTCTCAATCAAGCCCACAACAACAAAACATAGCACAATCATCTCTATCATCACCTCACCTACATGTCCCTACTACAGAAGTTCCATTTTTTTATCAACTCAGTACTACGTTCCGGTTCAAGAAATACCAACCCCCGGTTATCCAACAGAAAGTGGGCTTTTCTATAATTTATTTGGAACTCAGTCCACAACTCCTGAGTCGGCTTATGTTGTGTTTGACTCCATGTATAATCCTCAATCTCAACATTATATGGAAGCAGCTCGTAGTGGTTCTAATCCACCTACAACTTACAATGAGGATAATGATCAGGATGAACTGGAAGAACCTCAACTCGTTCAAAGAGCTAGACGAGTTCGACGAAATTCTAGATGTGGTACTGGAGGTCATTTAGGTGGACATCAATAAGATGTATTTTTTTCGTTAATTTAAATTATTTTGTTTCATGTTATTAATAAAATTTTGTTTAATGTATTTTTTTTTATAAATTTATAATATAACTTACTGTTTTTACTTTTAATTATTTTTAATAATAACAATATTGATTTACTATTTTAATTTTAATAATTTTTAATTATAGCAATTTTTACTAATAATAACAATAATAATTATTATTGTTATTATTATTTATTAATATGTTATTATTATTTATTAATGTATTATTATTATTTATTAATGTATTATTTAATATAATTATTAATTAATTTAATTAATTTAACAATTAAATAACTCTAAAACGAAAAAAAAATTCAAAAATCCTTTGGGAGGTCGCATCCCCGGCTAGCGACCTCCTATTGGTGAAAAAAAATCACTCTTTAGGCAGCGATATCCTGCACTTCCCAAAAAGTAGGGTATTTTGGTATATAAATTTGAAAGTAGTATATGTTGGTTAAAAAAAAAAAAAGGATATTGATGTAAAAGATTTTTTTTTTTTTGAGAATTTTTTGTTTATTTTTCTCACAAAATTTTTTAGAAAAAAAAGTATTTTTTTAATTTCTTTCGTTAATTTTATGAAAAAATAAATTTCGAAAATTTTTCATGAAAAAATCTCGATATTATCAAAATATTGAGGGCGTATAAGCCCCTGATCCCCCTCTCTTAAGCCCCATAAAATAATTGGCCGAAATTTTAAAAAAATTATTTTGATAGGGGACCTAATCTTAAGGGTTTAAGAGTTGGGGGCTTTTTTGATAGCTCAAACTATATACTGAAGATCTATAGTTAATTTTCATACTAAAATTAACTTTTGTTGTTTTTATTTGGATATATAAAATAATGTCTTTCCTTTTATGTTTATAATTAATATTTTACGTATTCTATTATAATATATAATTAATTATTCTGTTATTGTTTTTTTCAAATTCGAAGTTAGAATTTTCACACGATAATAATAATAATAATAATAATAATAATAATAATAATAATAATAATAATAATAATAATAATAATAATAATAATAATCTATTGAATAATAGACATTAAAGGCAACATTTTGCCAACAAAATTATTTCAAAACTCAAGACTTTTTTAATGCATTAATATTAACTTTGTTTCAACATCAACATATTTTATAAGTATGAAATTTAGATTGACATTTTAATACTTTTTAAAATACTTTTTAGATTGACATTTTTGTTCCTTTTTAGTCAAATTGACATTTTAATAAAAAATGCAAGCAAAATCTTGCATAGAAGTATGAAATTTAGATTCAACATTTATCAATAATAAAAATAGTAAGATTGTTCTTGTTTCCGAAAAAAAAATCATAATTAAATTCTTTTTCATAAGTCTTACCTAGTAACCAAATAGTTGTACATGAAATTTCGTTAAAAAAAATATTTGAGAAGATCTTGTATGAAAATGTAGACTAGATTAAACACTAACTGCAACAAAAAGAGAAGAATCAATACTACATTAGAATATTTCTTGTTTTTATTTCAAACAAAGAATAAATATTCCAATTATCTTTTAGCAACATTGTAAAATCTTTAGACAATGTATTTCGGCATTTTTCATTGTATTTTTATTTTATTTTTTTACAATATACGTGTCATTTGTCCCAAACTAGAAGTGTCGCGAACACTTTCTAGCTTGCGAGTATATTAGAAATGTAAAATTAGTTATAAATTATTTAATATAGTTAAAAACGAGTTGGTCTAATTTTAGTATATATATTATATTATATCTATGATTATAATCATCTTTCTCATTTATCAATACAAAAATTATTTATATTTTCGTCTCTTTCATGTTTAATATTAATAATTTTCATTTATATTACGGAAATATGAAATTTTTGAAATTTATGATATGATCCGATTTAGATGTGTTAACAAAAAATTGATTAAAAAAATTATATACATGTATAATACTTATAGAAAAAATTATAATATATTTTAATTTATATCATAACACATCAACAAAAATATCATTAAAATAATTTAAATAGATATTGGTTTTATTAAATAGCTAATAATTTAAAAATATTTCTAATTGTCTTATTCATAAAAAAGATAGTTTGGAAGGCTAGTTTATCAAGAGATTATTTTTTCAATTCAAAAATAATAACAACATATTAAATTTAAGTAGATCATGTACATTTTAATTGATATTTTTTTTTAATACTTTATCTTTTTTATTTCTATAATTTTTATAAAATACATATTCGGATATATGTCACGTATCATGGAAATATCAAATAATTAAATTTTAAAAAAATAATAATTATAATATTTCTAAATTACGTATTCGTAAGTATACGTAAAGTATCCGAATTAATATATATATATATATATATACATCTCTATTTTTGATGTATCCAGACTTCATATCTTTTATTGGAACATAGGAAAACACAAGAAAAAAAAGATAGGAACGGCCTATTGATACGAAAAATTGAGTCTGTTAGGCGCACAACAACTAAATAGCAACAAGAGCCATTATTTGCAAAGAAATGAATGTTACCATATGGAAGAGTGTAATTGATGTTTAATATCTTGCAGGATAACCGCATAAGTATGCATGGGTTGTACCTCTTCCATCACAAGTTTCAACTTGCTGAGGAACTCAAAATAACATGACACTTTCTATCTCTATGTTCCAACTAATACCAAAATCATAGCATTCAAGACAAAACTCTCTTTCCTAGCCAACTCAATAGGTGATCAACTGTAAATTTGTATTTAAATATTATTTAAAATTCTAACAAATATTGATGATATTTTTTAAAAGTATAATTTAATAGTTTAATTTTAATTTTTTAATTTTTTTTAAATTAATATTAATGGAGTTATTATTTCAAATAACTTTTTAATAATGACATTGAGCAATAATAAACTATATCGTGCAATCTGGAACATATAGAAAGTAAGTAATCCTCCACTCAGCCCATAGCATCTCCCTGGATCCCTAATGATAATAGATACAAAGTGATGATTGCTATTTAGAGAGAGTGTCAAAGATGCCAAGAGTTGGAGTGCAAGAATCGTAATATCCGGAAGATCCTCTAATCTTGTTACAATACTGTTCATAATTACACCCACTATAGTAAGTATCAATCAAAGTATTGTGCAAATTATAATATTTTGAAAGAAGACAACAGCTGTAGAAGCAAATAGTTTGCATCTTAGGATGCAGACAACTAACATATGGATACTGGTGTCTCAAATTAAATAAAGTTATTCCCAATATTCAGAATACTACATAGCATGATTTCCCGGATCATGTCATATGAATGTGAGGGCCACCCCATATTACTGTTTTATGTAAAAATATAGTACTACAATTTTCTAAACAATACTCAACTCGGTTTCACTGCTTTTTTTAGTGCCTCTTTAATATTATACAAAGTATTGTATTGTAAGGGTAAAAAAATGTATCTAACTTGCGTTTTGTTTGAGTTTAAATATTTTTTTTTAGTTTAAAAAATTTAAAAATAATTTTATAGAGATTTTTTTTAAAATAATTTTTTTATTTATGTTTGTCTAGTATTATAAAAATAATTTTTTCTAAAATATATTTTTTAAAATAATTTTTAATCTATTTGTATATAATTTTATAAAAATAATTTTTTAACTACAAAATTACCATAAAATATATAATTTTTTTAATTATTATTTCTTATATACATTTCTAAATTGATTAATATATCGTAAATATTTATCAAAAAACAATTAATAAATATACAAAAACAAAAAAAAATCATCAACACATAAATAATATAAAAATAAAATAATTCAAATAAAAGACATAGAAACAACAAAAATAAAATATAAAAAAAATCATAATAAAAATTGATATTTTATAAAGAAAAGAGTTGAACTAGTGACCTACTTGTCACTTACTACCTTATAACTTCCCTTTATAACTTATTTTGGAGGGAAAACTCATCATTATCTTTTTGTCTTTTTATATCATCAATAATTTATTTTTTTTCTTCATAATATACTTTTATTTATTATACGTCAATAATTTAATGACTCGATCATTATCTCATAATAATTATTTATTATTTTTTTGAATAATATATTATTTATTATATTTTAATTCATCTAAAATTTTTACTAACTACAATTAATTAATACGAATATTTATTTATTATGATTTTTAAAAATAACTAAAATCTAAAAAAGATTAAAATTATTTAAAATGAAAAACTGTTTTAATCATCTTCTCGTAAAAATTATTTCTTGTATCAATTTTATTTTCTAAAATAATTTTCATTACCGTAAAGAACGTTTATTTTTTAAAAAACTATAATAAATAATCGTTAAATTATTTAATAAAAAAGTCCTTTTTTATTTTATTATCTTTAACAAAGCTACTCATAATTTAGTTTTGGTTCGAGGGAGTATTTATTAAACTCGTTATGATCAAGACAACACGTGCTCAGAATCCGTTGATGTACACACAATTTGATAGTACGTATTTCTAAAGTATCATTAATTAGATGCTGAAAGAGAATTGAATATAGTTATTTATTTATATATAGATTGGAAGGGTGAAATTTAGAAAACAGTAGTTTTGGTATTTGGTTGTTGAATGTTGATGCATATGATATGAGTGATAAGTTACTTACTACTTGACTGCAATATGCACTGCTCTTAATTTATATATTTATTTATTTCCCCATCCATCAATTTATGATTCTGACATGAGAACCGACCACACCACCTCACTTCAGGATTCAATTCAACCCCCACCACTCCCTTTTCCTTTTCCTTTTCCTTTTTCATCTTCACACGCAAACTCTCTATCCTCACGCAAACGGAATCATTATATACATTTTTTACTTTTACAATATATTTTCATTCATTTTCTAGATATAACGGTATTTCTTCATGAATTTTTTTGTCTACAAAAATTTTAATAAAAAATTTAAATATGATTTTAATTCTAATATTTTGAACTTTTTTAAGTTTAATTTTTATTAAAATAAATTTCACTTCTAATTTTATCTTAAAATTAATTTAAGTTTATGTTAAAATAAATATGTTTAACTGTCTTTTAATTTTTAAATTTTTAATAATTTTTAAATATATTTAAAATATTATAAAAATATACACAAAGATTTAAATTTTTTATTTAATAATAAATTAGATATAATTTTTTTTAAATGTCAAGTAAAAAAAATATTAATTTAAAAAATTAAATTTGATTTATTTTTTGTGGATTTTTTCTTATTATTATAAACCTATTTACAGAAAAGTAATCTAAAATATATGCTAAGTCAATAGTATAAATTATAATTAAATGATATTTTATAAAATTTCAAAATTAAAATATTTTAATATAAATTTTTTAGAAAATAAAAATACATTTAACTGTAAAAAATGTGAAAATTTGTCCTCTCTTCAAAAAAAATATATGTAAAATTGGGAAGGAAACATTTGTTTCTTGAGATGAAAAGCTCTCACGTGGGGTTGTCTGACACATCCAAAAATTTCCACAAACCTGAATGAGAGATTGAGAAGCCTCTTCAAGTACTTTGTCTTTTGCTCCACACCTTTGTTGTTTCTAACACACACCCCATCTCGTCTCTTTAGTATACTTCATGTTTTATCTATATATATACGTACTTGTCTTTGTTTTTTTATTTATCAAATTATTATTTTTTGTTTCTGATTTATTTTCTCACGCAAAATGAATAATAAAATAAGAAGAAAAATGGATTTTGGGGGTTTGTTTTTGTTTTGTCTTTGACATGGGGTAGCATAGAGAGGTCTCACGTGGGTTTCTCTGACACCAAGGCATGTTTTTCTACCTTACCTCTTTTTTTTCTTTCCTTCCTCGTTTTACCTTTCCATTCATCAACTTGAGACAAAGAGGTTTCTTGCATTTGGGTTTTGCTATTTTCTTTCTTTTTTATTAGTTTTGTTATTTTAGATATGCACGAGGGAACCTATATTTATTTATACTATATAGTATTAGATTATATTAGATGCTTTTTTTTTTTTAATGTTAAATGCTCTTTCTTCTTTGGTCTTTGAATAACATTTTTTTTTTTTTGACATCTTCCATTATTCTTCTATACTTTAGTGCACCCAAGAAATTGCCATATGTCAGTGTCAAATAGCATGTTGATTATGCCAAATTTGGAGCATATTAATGGCAAGTTATGTGTCTTCCATTAACAAGACAATGAAGAATTAAGAACATTTTCATGTTTGATGTGACCTTAAGAGGATCCAGCGCTGCTACCTATGACTATTTCAAACACCAATACCAACTCCTATGAAATAATAACTTCTCTCATCCTCTCCTTTTGTTTACGGGAAATGATTTTCTTTCTATGCAAAATGATTGATAGACCGAACTTAAATTATTACACGTAGATTCTTCACGTAACCATCGATAAGTTTATTGTTTTTTTCGACTAAAACAATAAGTTAAAGGTTAAAAGATGTACTAGTATTCATTTAGTATTTATTTGAAATTATATCCTATTATATAATTTATTATTTATAAAAATAATTATTTTATTTAGAATATTCATTGATGATACATATCATTAGTTATCCTTATCACTCTAATATTTAATTGAATTTTTTGAAATAATAAATAATTAATTATTTAACTACTATAAAATTTTATATTAATTTTAAAATATTTTTTAGTTAAATCTTTAAATATTTTATATATTTTAAAATTACCGTTTCATGACAAGTTAATTTTAATATATCTTATTTATATATTAAATAGTTTTATATTAATATTAAATTTTACAAAAATGGTTTTTTTAATAATAAACAATATTATATATATGAAAATGTAACTTTCAATTAAACAGTAAAATTTATAATATAAATATATAATTAAAAATTATCAAAAATGTCATATTATCAAGTTTGACAGCAGGATGATCCTATAATTCGTATATATGATTTATTTAAAAATATAAAAGCACTTCAGGTTTTTCTATATGCTATAGTTATTTAATTTGTAGTACTTCACAGATTCGATATTTGATCGATGAAGGACTGTGCAGTTAATGATGAACATGAGACATCCTAGTGTTGTCAATGTATTCACTGTATGCTGCAAAATATAGAGATAGCCAAAGAAAGTTGAAATATATATTTCCTACTTTGATCGATCGAAGTTCCTTATTATAATAATATATTTATTCACAATGGTAGATGCTTCTTTTTAACCTTTAATTATGCCATTCAGTCACGGCCATGTTTTACTACCAAAAGAGAAAAATCAACAAAGTTCAAAAATAATTATAGATTAGAAAAAGTACATTAATAATTAATAATGAAAAACATCTATCATATATATACGGGTAAAGTTGCGTGACTTTTTGTTAGCATCCATTTGTCTTGGCATATTATGACGAGAAAGTGTCAAAAAGTTTTACTTTGCAGAGGATCCCTATGTACTTAAGGAATATAAATGATAAGAAAGCCAAAATCCTTGTAAATCTCTCTAAATTGTGCCAATTACATTCACGTTGACAAGAATATATAAAGGATCCGAATTTCTTTATTTCCATCAAAGGAAATATAAATTAATTAATTAAACCTCAAATGTTGCTAACTTATAATTAATAATAAGTTGCATGTAGTTGACTTGTGTGTTTAATAATAACTCATATGCTTTTTTTAAAGTAAATATTAGTAAATTAATAATTAAGTTAATTTTTTTGAGATTGAACCTGAAATATATTTTTATATATATAGTAATAGCATATAGCTAATTATATATAGAGATCATTTCTTTTCTTAATTATAAGAAATTGTTTATACATGGAACTTTAGCTATAGTCAATTGATGAAATGCAAAGAATATAGAATCTGGTATTGATGAAGATAAGTTGTTGTTATTATTAATTAGAAACGAAATGAAAAAAAGTTATATAAAGAGAATTAATTGTTGAAGGACGGTACGTTTGATTCCTTATTGACACCGCTGTCTCTTGTCTAATGCATATGGCATCTTCCAAGCCTTCTCAACTACCAAAGGGGAACTAAAACTGAAAACCCTTAATTTAATTAGTCCTTGTATTTCATTTCAAAAGTCACTATATAATATATGGTTCTATTCTATTTTAGTCTCTGATTTAATAACACTATAAAATCAGTCTTCTTTTAATTAAACATTTTAATCTTTCTAGTTAATATTAAAATTGTTGTATTTTTAAACTCAATTTATATTTTTCATCTCAAAAATAGTAATGTGACATATTTTTAAATGATATAACATTAAATATATTAACGTGATAAAATATATATATGAACTTAAATTTCTCCATCTAATAAAATAATACATTTCAAAATTTTAAAAAAAATTTCAAAAATAGAAAATAATAACACAAATTAAAAATAAAATTTATTTTTAATATCTTAAAATATTTTTGTTATGTATTAAATGTGTTATATTAATATTCAATTATATATATATATATATATACACTTGGATTTTACTAAATCAACACATTTAATATTTAATATCATGTCAATTAAAAATATGTCACATCACTATTTTTAAATGAAAAAATCTATATCTACCTCAAATATTTGAAAGATAAAAAACATTAATATTAAATAATATAAGAAGATTATTTTTGTAAAACAAATAGATATAAAAATACAATTAAATTATAATATAATAATAATGAAAAGATCAATGTGCTTTCCTCACCCAAGACACTGATTGTAATAAAGAATATAAAGATACCCTTCTTTCTTAATCTCTCCGTCTTATTGCAAAATATAAGAAAGAAAAAATCTCTGATCCTTTTCTCTTTGGTGTCTTCCTCCTATATATAGCCATGTCATGACATGAGAGAATTTTTGTGAACTTCTCTTCCTTCATAAAAGTCCACAACCATAAATATATCTCCCTTTATGTCATAGATTTTTTTCTCTCTCTCTTTCACATACACAAATATAAATTATAAGAAATAGTCCATCCCATTATATTACTACTATTATTATTTATATATTTTTTTCTCCTTTTTCATATATGGAAGATTCAGAAGAAGATGAGCTTCTAAATCTTAGCCTTTCAGTTTCTTCCAATAAAGAAAGAAAAAAAAAGGGAAAAAACATCACAAATAATATTAGAAACTCCTATGAAGGCTATGAAGCAAAAATCTTTAGAGTTCTTCAAATGAGAGAACAAATGATAAGACAAGATCATAGAAGAAAAAGTGTTGTTAATGAAGATCATGAAAATGGTCTTCCATTAATTCACTTACTTCTAACAACAGCAACATTAGTTGACAACAACAACTTTGATTCATCTCTTACAAACCTAACAGATCTTTACAAAAATGTTTCCTTAACAGGTGATTCTGTTGAACGTGTTGTTGCTTATTTCACAGATGGTTTAACAGCAAAACTTCTGTCAAGAAAATCACCATTTTATGACATGGTTATGGAAGAACCAACCATTGATGAAGAGTTTCTTGCTTTCACTGATCTTTATAGAGTCTCACCTTACTTTCAATTTGCTCATTTCACTGCAAATCAAGCTATCTTAGAAGCTTTTGAAAAAGAAGAAGAAAAAAACAACCGTTCTATTCATGTTATTGATTTTGATGTTTCTTATGGATTTCAATGGCCTTCACTTATTCAATCACTCTCTGAAAAAGCAACAAGTGGAAACAGAATCTCACTAAGGTTAACATGTTTTGGTAAGAATCTTAAAGAGCTTCAAGAAACTGAAAGTAGGTTAGTTAGTTTCTCAAAGGGTTTTGGAAACCTAGTTTTTGAGTTTCAAGGGTTATTAAGAGGTTCTAGGGTTATTAACCTAAGGAAGAAGAAAAATGAAACTGTGGCAGTTAATTTAGTTTCTTATTTAAACACTTTGAGTTGTTTTATGAAAATATCTGACACATTGGGATTTGTTCATTCTCTTAACCCTTCCATTGTTGTGTTGGTTGAACAAGAAGGTAGTAGAAACCCTAATAGAAACTTTTTGTCAAGATTCACAGATTCTTTGCATTATTTTGCAGCCATGTTTGATTCACTTGATGATTGTTTACCACTTGATAGTATTGAGAGGTTGAGGATTGAAAAGAAGGTTCTTGGAAAAGAGATTAAAAGCATGCTTAATTATGATGTGGAAGGTGGTTTTGAACTTGATTGTCACAAATATGAAAAAATGGAAACATGGAAAGCTAGAATGGAGAATCATGGATTTGTTGGTACTAAAATAAGCTCAAAAGCTATGATACAAGCTAAATTGTTACTTAAGATGAGGACACATTATTGTCCACTTCAATTTGAGGAAGAAGGTGGTGGTGGTTTCAGGGTTTCAGAAAGAGATGATGGAAGGGCTATTTCTTTAGGATGGCAAAATAGGTTTCTCATAACTGTCTCAGCTTGGCAATCACTATGATATCATATCATATCATATAACCTAACCCTTTTCATCATTTTTATGCTAATCATCTTTTTCTCATCATTTTCTTTAACTACCTATTTTTTTGTTGTTGTATTTTATATATATTTATGTCTTCAAATATTAAGAGTTTTTTTTTTTTTTTAATTAGTTGTTGGTAGGTTGTTCAAGTAAGGATATTTAGGTGAATATATATATATATATGAAGCATATATGTAATTTTATTAAGGAATCAATTAGTGTCCTTTTTGTCTTGTTCAATGTTTAAGCATATGATGAACCCTAATTTTCCTTTTTTAAGTTTTGGGTGAAAGTGGAAAAACCCTAGTTAATGTGATGAATATATCTTTTATGAAACCCAGGTTTATACTTGAGTAAGATGTGGTTTCTTGTTATTTGAAAATGTCATTTTATGTATGGATATTTAAAGTTTTTTTAATTGAACAAAAAAAATCAGATTTTTTGAAAGATACTGATGATGACTTCATGAATCATCTTATAATCTAGCAATAGAATTTAAAATTATTTATTTTCTATGGGAACTGTTATTATCCTTTACTTTTTTATAGTAAAAAATGGTGTCAAATAGCTAAGAAGATGTGAGATTGTTTGAGATAGTATTCGGATGAAATGATAAGGATTTCTTCATTTAGATGAAATGGTAAGGATTTTTTTTTATTTTAAATAAAGGTTTTGAATTTAAATTCAACTTTAAAAATGCAATAATATTTAATTTTTTGATGAAGTGTTTTGTAACTTATTGCGGTTTAACCCGACTTGATGGATAATATTTGATTAAAAATAATTTGTTTAAGAGAATTTAAAAAAATAAATTATGATTTATTTATAAGTTATTTTTTAGTTAATATCTTAAAACACTTTAAAGATAGTTTATGAAAATAATTTATAACTTATATAAAAATAGTGACATATAAATTATGATTTATTATATATATATATATATATATATATATTATTTTCAATCAATTTCCATAAGTACGAAATGAAAATAATTTATAATTTATATAAAAATAGTGATTTTATTTTATTTTATCTTATATTATAAAAATAAGTTATATATAAATCTGTATGCATTAAACAATTATACTATAAGTGTTTAATTAATTGTTTGTTTAAACAATATTTTAATCAACCAAAATAAAAGCATTGAAAAAAACTTTATTTGTCTTAATCTTTCAGTTTTTAAAGGAATATGAAATGATAATTTAGTATTTGATTGAAAAATAAATAAAATTTGTCCTAAATTTTTTATAATCAACATCACCAAATTCAATTTAATCTATTGATCTTGATATGAAACTCAATAACTAATTACTTTAGTCCAACTTTGAAATGATCCGATGTGACTAGCACATGAAATTGTTTTCAAAATTCCCACAACGACATATGTTTTATGAAATAGAAGTTCATACATGAAAAAATAACTCAATTGATCCATAACTTACAAATAAGGGAAAATAAATTATTTTTTTAATTCGTTAAATTTATACTAATCAAATGACTATCTCAATCGAAAAAATATAGAAAAATTATCAATCATCTAAGCGAATTGAACACTAAACCTATTAACTATTTATGTTGTACTTGTTTACTAATTTTGCCCTGGTGATAATTCTAAATTAAGTTAATTATATGCACAAGTAATGACAAATAGTTCTAATGTGAATTTTAGGAGGAATAAAGTTATATCTAGCTATATTCTGATTGTCACCCTGGTTGTTATAACTTGTAAGCTATATATGGTTATTGTCTAGTGTTAATTCGTGCAAAACAGAATTACAATACTCTGAGTTTGTCCCAGATAGGCATGTTTTAGCATGCAAGACAATGTTGTGTTTATTGAAAACTGCAATGTATTCCATGCATTAAAGTTCATGTTATGTTATTCAACTATGTACCTATACAGCCACCTAGCATAATCTACATTTTCAATTTCTTGTGCACTAATAAAAAATTTATTTTATTTAAAATTTAATTGAATATAAAATAGTTTATGTTTAAATATACACATTTAAATTTAAAAATGGTAAATTTTAATCTAAAATGAAAATAAAATTTGAAAAGATAAAGCAAATTTACACATACTCTAAGCAGAAACCAAAGATAGGCATAGGTAGAGTAATAACTCCCAGAAAGCTGCAATATTTACTATAGCTTGTAGATCACAATTTGTTATCTGTTTGGGGGAATGTGAGCCTGAATCTGATCACCAACTGCAAACACCTTCTCTATGTTATTGCTGCTGCAGGGGAAGGAATCTCTTCTCTTCTGCCACGGAAACTTCAAACATCTACCCATTTGAGGCAAACAAATAGCTAATTAATGCATTTTTTTTTATTCAAATATATACCACTACATTTTAAAATCGTAATATTAATGTAATTTTGAGATATACTACTACTACTACTACTCCTATCTATGTACATTGAGTGGAGAATTTATTTGCTTGTATATGTATTAGTAGAATTTCATGTGTTGAAAATTGAATGATGTAGCATATACTATGATGACTGCAACACATAGTATTTAACTTGTGGAATACATTTCCATTGGAAATTTGTGACATACTATTATACTAACTGTGACATGTCAACCACCGAATCATCTCTTCCTCAACTATTTTGTCATTATCACCAATTCGAATCATTGCAGGTAATGGTATGGCCTCTGATTAACGACGTCGCATTACATATAGTACTAATTATTTATTATGTTAAGTCACAACTCAATCTCAGATGCACTTCAGTTTGCTTATTCTCTATACAAATAAACTACTACACTTTATTTTACCGTATGCAATTTTCATATTGGGCCACTTATGTTATTATTCTTAGGCCCGTTTAGCTAAGTAATGAATAGGCCCATTATATTTTAGTACGGATTGTGAGTCATATATATAATATATATAATCTATGGTCTTTTGACAAGAAAAATTTTGGTATTAAAGTTGATATCGTTTTTATATTTGAGAAAATCATTATTATATTTTTATTCGTATTAAGTCAATAAATATTTAATTTATATCAGATGTTATACAAATTTATGAACAAAATACAAGTCATAAAGACTAAAATCTTAGTCTAATTCGTTTTGAGTGGTGGAAGTTAAAGAGAAGGAAGAAGGAGATGATTTTAGTTTTAATTATGATCTAATTACACTACTTGGGTTTAAGCTAATATGATTTAAAATAGAAGGAGAATGTTAAAGCTAAGATGATTTTAGTTGTAATTATGATCTAAGAAGGAGAATGTTGATTTGAGAATAATAAGGTGTTTATGCAGTGATGTGGCAGAGAAGGATGATCAAACAATTAAAAATTATTTAAATAGTTATAAAGGTAAAGTTTTAGTGATGAGGAGGAAAAGATTGCTATTATAAAATATCTAGTCAACCAAACTATCAAGATACAAAGAGATGAGGTTGGTTTCTTTGAAGTTGTTTCTAAATTAAAAAACATAAATAAATAGATGCTTACAATCTCGTTCTAGAACTGCAAATCATAACATTAGCTTTTGCCTTTTTCGTTTTTTATTTTTTATTTTTGGATAAACATTTGTGTCCCCAGTGTTTTTTCCCATTTTATTTGATTTTATAACCTTTTAGCTTATTAAAAAAATTATATCTTCTCAAATATCTCAACAATAAGTTGAAATAAGATTAAATAATTGTATAAAAATATTCAGTCGTAATTATATTTATTTTTCGGCTATGTAGATTTTATTTTGAAAATGTAAAATAAAAGAATTAAGTGAAAAACTATTGTTGTTCATCATAATATCTATTAAGCTCGTATTAATTTTCAATCTACTATCTTTTTAATTAAGCTCGTATTAATTTTCAATCTACTGTCTATTTAGAAAACCCAATAACACCACATTATCCGAAAAATAATAATATTAAACACAACATCTGCAAAATGTTATTTTTTAAATCATGAAAAAGTCATTTTTTAATTAATTAATTTTTCACTAATTAATTAATTAAAAAAACATATTTTTACTTGAAAAATATTTTAAAGACACACTATTTTATCTGTAAAATATTCTAATACGTCTCTTGAATATTTTATCAAAGATTTTTTCATAAAAAACTAATACTTTTATAAATAAAAAATTAATAATATATTTTTTTTATATAAATAATTTGGGCCTATGTCGAAGATCAATAATCATATTATCCAATTAAATAAATTAAAAAAAATACTGAATTTAAAAAAGTTGTTAATCGTGGCAAATTAAAAATCAAGGAATAGTTAAACGTAAACTGAAAAACGCTTAATTAAGAAGTAGCCGTTGCACAATTAACGTTCCATTTCTCCAAAAACATTACAAAAGCTCTCTCTCTTCTCTCACACTTTCACTCTCAACCAAAGGAGCCTCCTTCTTTCTCATTCCTCCCTCCCAATAATAATAATGGCTTCAATCTCCGTTTCACACGATAACACCATTAACCCTAATCAACAACAACCACTACAAGAGGAACCTATAATCCCAGTTTTGACTGTTTTCAAGAACAAAGCAATCCTCAAGAACATCTTCATCATCCTCGACAATAACAATAACAACATCTTCAATGATTACACTCTTCTCATCGGTCGACACCAAAATTGCAACATAGTCCTCACTCACCCCAGCATCAGCCGATTCCACCTTCAAATTCGCTTCACTCCCTCTTCTCGCTCCATTTCCCTCCTCGATATGTCTTCTGGTATTTCAAATCAATCCCCCCCTTTTTTTTTTGTATTATTCATTATTGATTATTGGAATCTTGATTGGTTTTTATTGTATGTGGTGGTAGTGCATGGAACGTGGGTGTGCGGTAAAAAGATTGAACCTGGAGTTACCGTTGACCTCAAGCAAGGTGACACCTTTACACTTGGGGTTTCAACTAGGGTTTATTTTCTTCACTTTGTTTCTCAATTGGATGCCGAAGCAATAAAGGTACCATTTTTTATTTCAATTTTATGTTGTTCTTGCTTTTATTTTCTTCATTTCATTTGTGTTTCGTCTAATTGTTCATTTTTAATTCCTTTTTGTTCAATATTGGGTTTTATTGGAATTTTGCTAGTTACTTAGGATAACAAATTTTTCACAATTTGATATAGTTTAGTTTTTAAGGTATTGTCAACAAGACCTTGGAGGAGTGGTTTAGTTTGGTTATATTCAGTGTATGTGTTTGTTTGTTAAGCAATGCTTAATGTTATCTTTTTTTTTTTTTTTTTTTTTTTTTTAGAAGAACATTGGTTCTTTATGTTGTGATGACGATGAAGAGAATAGCCAATCCAAAGGTGAAACATTTGATGTTCAGGATGACTCATTTGGAACTGGAACATCGTGCTGTGATGGTGAAAATAACTTGTGTGAATGTCAAATCTGTTTCCTATCTCCACCTTATGTGCATTCAGTTGATGAAGTTGATAACAAACGGGTCACTGAAGCTTGTTCCGAAGTAGAGATGCCAGGAGATACTAATTTGCTTTGCACATTGAAGGAATATGTTAAACAAAACATATGTATCCCAGGTTTGGAAGCAGTTCAGGGCACTAAATTGCGCCAAGAATCTTCTGTGGAAAAGCAGTGGATTGATCCTGCAGCATCTTTTGATGAAAATTGTGATGATGCTTCAGTGGATGTGATAACTGAAGAATCTGAATTTGGATGCTCATCCGAAGATAGTTACAAGTTTGAAGATATTTTAACTAGTGGAGCAAGAGTTTTCAATTCTGAGGACATGTCTGATTCTGAATCTCATCAAACCAATGCTGCTGAGGAAGTTTCTGTGGATTCATTCTCTGATGGAGAAAAACAAGATATATGTGGTGAGCAGTATGAGTCAGAGTTGCAGAACCCGAATGCTAAATCTTGCCATGAGCAACTGGATGAAATAGTTGAAGATATTGGAAATAAATGGATTGAAAATGTGGATCCTGCATCTTCTGATGAAAATGGTGAAGCTGCAGTGAATGTAACACCTCTAGAACACAGATTAGGATGCATCTCTGAGGAAAATGATGACAGGATTAACGATGTTTTAACTAGCATAGCAAGAACTTTCGTATCTGAAAAAACATCTTCACTAGTTGAGGAAGCAATTCCTGTAATCAATTTTCAACAAATCGAGATTGTTGAAGAAATTGCTGTCGATTCGTTATCTGATGGAGAAAAGCAAAATCAATGTGACAAGGAGTTCCAGACATACCTGAATGCTAAACCTTGTGATGGAGAAAGTAACTCACTGGATGAAATAGCTGATGATACCATGCAATCCTTTCAGACAGAGCCACTTAGTCCTGCAGTGCCTCAGGAAGCTGATTTAAAGATTACAGACAAGAAAGAGAATCAGACCCCGCAATATCTCATTGCTGAAAGCTGTGTAGAACAATCATCAGAGAAAAGTACAACCTTTGTTAGTGATATTCGGTCAAGAAGGGATAAGGCTGCGAGTGCACCTCAGGATCGAATCAGGAAGAGCAGATTATTGAACACACCTAATGTTGACACTAAGTTTGCAATGAGTAATTTGAAGGATATCAAAATCATGAAGCCAAGGGATCTTTTCTGTGTCTTGTATGAAGAAGAAATGTTCACTCCAAACAACGAAAACTCAAGCCCGACAAACACCTTTCACTTGCAGTTTATGAGAAAGAAAGATAAGCTAGAAGGAAGTAAAAGGTCCAAGTCTCAAAAGTCTCATAATTTGAAGGCTAATGTTAGTCCCAACTTCTATTCATCCAAAAGAAGTACAAGTCCCAACATCTATTCAAAGTCACAATGGTCACATAATTTGAAGGCTAATTTTAGTCCCAATGTCTATTCAGCCGAAAGAAGTACAAGTGCCATTTCGAACAAAGAGAACCAGACTCCAATAGGATGGAACTCAGGGAAAAAGCCTCTTGAAAAGAAGAGAGTGGAAAGGATACCCTTACAATCACTAATGAGCTCTGGAAGCAATCACAATTCAATGAATTCTAGTCCTTTTTCTGCTGCAAAAACCATTGTTGGTGGCACTGCCAGAGCCCGTAATTGTGGACACATTTCATACAAGCACAATGAAACTTTTGTAAGACATCATTCTGATTGTGAATGGCTCAAGAGTTTTTTTTTTTTTTTTATATATGCTTACAATTACAATATGTTTCGTTTGCAGCATATTAGTAAAGAACAAAAGAGGAGCTGGGACATGGTTGTAGACTCTACTTCTCTTCTGAACAAGGAGTCAAGAAAGGCTTTGCAGCTTCTACAAGGTCTCAAGGGAACTCGTTTGATCATTCCAGAATCAGGTACCTATGAGTATCATATTAATACATGCTTTGTTTTAATGTGCTTTGTTTGAAATGATGATGCTTTTGAAATTGGTTCTTAATGACACTGTTTTGTCAGTGATAAGAGAATTGGGAAGCATGAAGCAACAGGTTGGGATTTTTAGAAGGATTTCAGAGGCTGTCTTGGCCTTGGAATGGATTGAAGAATGCCTGGTGAAGTCAAATTGGTGGATTCATATCCAGAGCTCAATGGTGGAGGAAAATCACATCCTTGACTTTGCTCTTCAATGTAGAAGAAAATATAATGATGGACAACTTGTCCTTCTTAGTGATGATGTCACCTTGAAAATAAAATCCATGGAAAAGGTATTTATTTATTTAATTCATGACAAACCTCAGCATTTGGATTAATCTAACGGTCAAAATAAAGTACTCTAGGACATTAGATTAATTCAACGGCCAACAGAACTAATGATTCTTCATCTTTTGACAAGTATGTGTTATCTCTTTTCACAGTATACTATTTCTCTCTTAACAATTTGTTAAAAAAATTGTGCTGCAGGGGTTGAGATGTGAGACGGTGCAGCAATTTCAACAGAGTTTAGTGAACCCTTTCTCTAAGAGGTTTATGTGGGAAAACAGCTCTCCTCGAGGATTGACTTGGTCTTGCCAAGATGATGTGGTTTTAAAGGAGAAATACTGCGGTTTGCCATCAAAGGCTGGTTTGAAGCTCCTAGTCACTCAAAAGTTTGTGATAGCAAGCAGCAACTAGCTTGTTTAATCTTTTTTTTAGGCAATACTAGCAAGTTTAATCTCTTAAACCAATTAGTCTTAATTTTCAGTTTGTAACTTGCTATCAAACTCCAGTTCTCCTTTCAAGTTTCAACCTCCCTGCATCCAATGTTCTTTTTTTAATGTTCAATGAAAAAGGATTGCTACACATTAGCCCGTCCATTAAGATAGCCGTGGTAAGAAGATCTATTTGCATATTAGCTTATATTTTTAAAAAGAAAATTGTGGAATAAATATCTTTTGCACATTTTTGGAAATGGTTTTAAGAAAAACACAATTGCTATTTTAGAAAAAATTATGAATTGCTATTTTAGAAAAAATTATGAAAGCGCGCACCTTTTGTTTATTGATGGAAAGACACGGTGGAAGGAAATGATCCAAACATCTGGTGTCCTTTCTGAGCCTTTTTATGAGTTGGCCATAATGGTAAAGCCATTTAAAAAGGCTTCATCATGTCATACATGAAGAAGAAAACTGAATGATTGAACAAGACTGAATGACAACCAAGTGTGCCACTAAAAAAGCCTACAGTTACACTTATTACTCGAACTCATTCTTGAATTTGAGATCCACGACTCACATGATACTTCAACTAAATTATTATCAAACAATGTCCATATTGACAGGTTAAAATCAATAACAATCGCACGCAGTACCTGAGTTCAACTCATATCTTATTCTATCCACATAGGCAAGAAGACTGTTGCTATGGATGTCTTTTGTCAATAACATACATAATAATTTATATTCTCAAACAGGATCATTTGCAATTAGTGTTTAAATTGCCAAATCAATCATATTTGTTCTATACATATAAACCACGTAGTATTTTTACAGTGAAGATCCTCTGCATTTGAAATCTACACTCAATGATGGTATATGGCTGCATAGAACCTCCATTTGAATAAAGAATTAGAGCTTCTAGAGAATTAATCTTTCTATATTAAGAAATGGCGAGTACACGAGATACTTGACCAGCTTTACAAAACTAACAGAAAGAAAAAGGTTACTTGACCAGCTTTAAAAAGGCTTATTCCTTAACAAGGTAACAACGAAAACATAGATATTATGTAGATTAACACCATCATAAACTGTTACAACAGATTGTCAGAACACGATTCACCACCAGATTTGGGAGCATAATTAAACGATCCCGACATCAGAAAAGAGAAAGAGCTTTCTGAATCTTCAAATGGAGGTTGGGAGAATTCATTAAACCCACCAAAGTTACAGCCTTCAAAGTTCAAAGGTGAGAAACAATTGATAGGATCATCAATATTTCCTTTCACATCCATGATGTTATTAACTCCATTTTCACTTGAAGGATTTGATCCAAAACAGAAGTTCATGCTCCCTAAGATAGTGCTATTTTCTTTGGTGTCACATCGATCATGTGGCTCGGCAAGTCCTTTTGTATCTTCCAAAGGAATAGCCGGTGTATGGCCTTGGAATAGAGCAATGTGTCCAAAAAGCTTGTCTTTCCTTGAAAATGTTGTGCCACATGAACAGAGCCATTTATCCTTGCCACAGTGCTTTTCATGAGTCTTGAGATCTGCAATGACTGAAAACTTCTTTGTGTGGCATCTGCTGCAAGTGTAACTCTTATCACAGTGTGTTCTTTTGTAGTGGTTTTTGACACATAAAATAGTCTTCAGAGGCTGAAATTTTTTGTGATCTTTGTTACGCTTGCAGCCGGCATAGGGGCATGAATACCTTTTGATAAGCTTTGGTTCAGACCCAATTTCTTTATGCGGTTTTGCAAGGGCTGCTGGTGTTTTGTACTCATCACCATGACCTCGCATGTGCATGCGAAGATTTGCATCCCTCTTGAACCCTTTGCCACATATTGTACAGAAATGTGTGTGAGGTGCAAGGATTTCTTCTTTTTCGAGTTGTAAAATCTCATATGAACCAGGTGGAAGGTTCTCTCCCTCGTCCATATCTTCGTCATCTTTATGTTCATGTTCTTCCATATTATGGTTGTGCTCCATATCACAATTATTATTAGGTACATCATTCCGAATGGACTGATCAAACAATTTATTTCCACTATTATTTTGTGGCTGAATACCGTTACTTGCACCTGATCCAAAGGGAAGGTTAATCCCGCGAAGCTGGTTAAGCTGTCCGACCAATGGACTTGTGTTTGTAAGCGTGTGCCTAACCGAAGGAAGAAGACTACCTGCAGTAGAGATCAACTGAACGATAATCGATGTGAGATCAGCTGTGATAAGTTGCTGTTCTTGAGTCACAAGTTCATGAGGTTGTTCAAAAGGTAGACACTTCTTATTAACAATCAAATGCACTAGACCCTGGAGCTGATGGATCTTTTCTTCCAGGAATGAAAGGTTATTCAACATCGCACTCGGATCCCAATCTTGGAGTTTACCGGTTTCCTGATCAGGGATCTTAATATCTTTGTTAGATTCACCCGGAATCACAGACTGAGTTTGAGAGGGTTGGTTGATTTCTTTGAAAGGCGCTTCGATGCCGACCCCATAGAAAGGGGGAGGATCTGAGCATAAATTTGTCTGTATTCCATTCCCATGAGGGAGTAAGGAAGAGGACCTTGCCCAGTTGTTAGCACACAAGCTTCCCATTGGATTCATTTCAAACTCTTATCCAAGGAATCAATATTCTATCGATCAAAGTTACCTGTGTAAATAACATTCGACAAACATCAAATATCTTAAATATCCAACTAGATACGACCAGGAAAAGGATCTAAATTAATATGACAAGTGAAAAATATGCACATGACCCCAACTAGAAGACATATATCATTCAACAGAGGTGTCCATCTGAATACAAATATCACATATACCATAAGATTGACAATTGGTATCAAACTTTGGAAATGGAAGTCTCTAATACATCAATAAACTTTAGATTGCTACATGGCCAATCAACCGGTAAAAGCTAAGGTAGTAAGGCTTATACACTAGTGACCAGTTTCAACTCTCAAGACCAAGCTATTTTTCACTTCAGGGATCTTCAGATCCAAATTCAAACTTTTCCCCTTCCAACAAATACTTAAATCTTCAAACAATCATTAAAAAAAATACCCTCTTAACCCTTCATTTCTATATGAAACTCCATGATGAAATACTCAATTTGCAGATACTCAATCATCAAATCTCTTATAGGGAGAACTAAATAGTAGCATAAATTACCCTATATTCAAGCATGCTAGCAACTAAATAGAAATTCAAATTTTGACCCCAAGAAAAAGGAATAAAAATAATAATAATAATAGTCAATTTAGAGAAATCCCCCTCAAAAGATTCAATAAATCATTTCACCTATCACATAAAAAACATAAAATAAAAAAAAGGAGGCATGCTTTGTGAACAAAGAAACCCTAGAACTTGAAGTAACAAAAAAGATCAACAGAATAAAATAAAATTAGATAATAATAGAATGAAAGAACTTACTTTACTGTCACAAGTTGAAAGCTGAAAGGATGCTTTAACAATCTGAATACTCAATATTTGTGAAAGAAAAAAAAAATGAAAAGAAAAAAATAAAAAAATTTGGGATGAGAAAGAAAACATAGAAGATGAAGTGAATGGTTATATAAGCATTGAAAGTAAGCATAAGTCATGTAATGTTGAGGTGAACACAGCAGAACAGAACCATAGTTGGTCAACACATACTAAACTGCCGTCCATTTGTTTGGTCAATGTTGTTGGGCCCCACTTTGGTGGGGGCGTTTCTTATCATCTTGTTTTTGTATCCTTTGATCACAGCCGTTGCTTTGTTTTGATGGTGTTGTCATTGGAAGATGATTGTGGTGATAGAGAAGAAGACAAACGACTTGTGCTTTGATTATTGATTATTGATTATTGATTATTGTTTATTGTTTATTGTTTATTAGTTATTTGAACTTGAAGTGATGAGGCCATCTATGGGTCCTACAAAGGTTACAAAACATGGTCAGACATGGCGATTAGGATGTAAATATTCGGTTTGGAAGTAAGTTTTTTTTCATTTAAGAAAAAATTTTAATAAATAAATAATAGGTTGATTTGGTATGGTTCAACTGTATTAATTATTTAAAATTTAAGAAACCCTTTTTTTTTTAAATATAAAATAAAATTGCAAACATTATAGAATTTTTTACTATCAAAATATGTATATAAGTTATAATAAAATAAATAATGTATAATGATTAAACAATATATGAATACATCACACTTTTTATGATGACAATATTAATATAGTTTTTTTATAGTTTAAAATATATATATATATATATATATATATATTAAAATAATTTTGATAGACAATTATAAATTAATTGTATGTATCTTTTTGAAAATTATAAATGAAGTCTACATTAAATCTTATTTTTAATATTAATATATATGTTTAGTCAATAGAGAAATTATTTAATTTTGTGAGATTCTTAATTTTTATGTTGTTATTTTACATTTAATAGAAATCTCAATTTTGTACAAAAACAATTTACTTTTAATTTTTGTTTTAGATTTTTGAACTTGTTGGATCAACCTAACTTATATTCAAAATAGATCACCTTCCATCTATAATGATTGATTCATTTGAAATAAAAAGTGTTTTAAGATGAATAATTTTTTTTTAATTTATAATGTAATATTAATTTTTTTTCATTGTGTCATATAATTACTATTATATGTACCATTTTCGATTTCATATTTTTATTTTTTGTTAATAGTAATTGTAAATACACTAAAAATTAATAATAATTATGATAAAAATATTATTTCTCTCTTTAATTTATACATTTTTAATTATTTTGTTGGTACATACACTTTTCTTAATTTTAAAATAGTCAATTGAGTCACTTAGAGGGAGGGAGTATAAAATAATGATTCTTCCAAGTTTGTTTTCCAAGACATGCAATGCATATAATGTGTACTCTATGTTATCTCAAATATAAAAACAATGAATTAATTGTAATAGATGTATGTGATCCAAATTTTAAATTATATATATATATATATATATATTAATTTGTATCGATTAATTTGTTTTTTATTTCTTCAAGATTAGAAGTAGAATGCAAAATTGACTTGGCTTTGAAAAATAGACAAATTGTAGTTGAACTGGTGAAGGGGGTTTATTTGTTGGGGTCACCGAAACTTGTGAAAGGAAGTGAGTCTCCAAGGAAGCTACGTTCCCTACAAATATGGGTCTGGTGCACCTTTTCACGTGCATAGCTTTCTAATTCATGCCTTTCGTTTCCACTTCTCTTCCTATGCTATTGCTCAACCAAGAGACTTCAAAAACAAAATAAAAACATGCTATGCGTTCTTTTGTACTTCTTCCAACTCAAAATAAATATCTTATTTATATATCTTTTTTTATGTTTTAAATTATTTTTCATTTCAATATAATATTAAATTTTTTTATTAAGATATTTTTATTTATTGTATTTCAACTCGTCAAATTTTTATACTAACTGTAATTAATAAGAATATTTAAATAAATAAGATTTATTTTATTATTAAAATAAATCCTAATGATCGTTCTCTTAAAAATTGTGTTAGGCCTATATAAGATATTTAAAATAAGATAAATGAAGTAAATAATTTAGAATAAAATACAAGTATTTCAACATGTCAAAAATATGAAAATGTATTTTATTATCCCGTTCATTTCATATGAGACTGATTTTTAGAGTGTCATGTATGAACAAATTTAAATGAATGGAATTAGTGGTACAATAAGTTACACTACTGTTAGACGCATTACTTATAGACATGAGTCTATGGTATAACTTACTACATGTTTAACTTATGTGAGAGATTTTTTAACATAAGGTTAGGACATTTTTAAAAGTCTATTTTACAAACCATAAAAAATAAAAAAATAAAAACAAAAAACAAAAAATAAATATTGTTAGGTCTACTACAAATTTAGTTCAAACCATATTTTTTTTAGATAGACAAGGTTGTGAATTTTATAAGTTTAAATCTATAATATATTATATGACACAATAAAAAAAATGTCACACTTATGAATTTGATCGGTACATATAAGATTAATCCACATGTGCGAGTGGCAATATAATCCGGGTATCCGCGGGTGCGGGTTTGAATTTTATATTTTTATAACTAAAAATGTCAAGTTAGATGTCATAAAAAAGTCTTTTAAATCTATCAAACCGACCAACTTAAGTCTTAAATGTCAATTTTATAGATTGTTGAGCTCTTATGGTTGAATATATATAAAAAATTGTAGACTTTTTTTTTTTATCCTTATACTAAAAGTAGAACCCTAGATATAAAAAAAATGTTGTTTATAATTTCTCTTACTCTTGTTATTTTTCCTCAAAGTTTGTGAAGAATAACATAAAATTTTAGATGATTTTTCATAATAATATCTTTTACCTATAGTTCTTCGTCCTTAATCTAATCTAAAAAAAAAAAATCTATTGAGATGATTGGTGAATAGGATTTTATCATACAAAAGTATGTTGATCGCATCAAACATAATAAAATACATTATCTTTCTCTTAGTCATAAGATTCAATATAAAATAATTATTATCGCATCAAATATAATGAATTTTACTATCATTATATAGCTTATAAAAAAATAAAGAGTTTGCATAAAAAAATAAAATACTAAATTCAAACTTTGCATAGAACACTAAAAATTTCAATAATATTCTTATACTAGAGTATTGCAAAGGCTAGCTCATCCCGATCTATTTCCTCTCTAATTAGAGTCATCATAACCATTTTGTTTCTTTTGTGTATTTTTTATCACAAAATAATTATTAATTATAATCAATGTTCTTAATAAATTACTCCATATATTCATATTTATAAAAGATATTTTGACAATTTCCATGCATATTAAAAAGTTAGTATTGTAATTAATTAATGTGTATAATTTATGTACGATTGTTAATGAATTATCATTTATGTATAGATGTATTTAATGTTAAATTTTCATATTTCAAAGTAGTAATTTGGTAGCATTAATAAAAAATAAATTTAAAAATAGAATAATAAATGTATTTAAAAAATGTCAAAAAGAGTTTTAAAATTAGAGATGGAGCGATTTCGAAAGTTTTTTTTTTATATATATAAAAAATAAAACCAAAATTTTTATTAATGTGACATTGAAAATATAAAACAACACTTGTTTTTAAATATTTTTATTTTGCTAATGCTGACACCCAATATAAAAAGAAGGGGAGTAGTAATACTTTTTTAATTGAGTGTGGATTAATTTTTTTTTTTAAATGATTAAAGAAAACAATAAATAAATTAAATATTTTTAATACGTTTGCATTTGTTTTACGAGACTATTGTCATTAATTATTTACAATGGGGATAATTACTATTTATGTTAGAAATGACAACTTAACATGTTCTCTCGAATTCTTTTTGATTTAGATGTGAAATATCTGGTTTAATTGGATGTAGTGTGGATGTGGTGTAGATATAGACTGTTTTCGAAATTAAAACTTAGAGGTAAAAACGGGTTTGTAGATGTTGATATTCACATGTATATGCACTCGAATCTGTTACGCTAGTAATATTATTGTAATTTTTAAATTTTATATACATGTACTTATTAAATATACTTAATATTTTTTAAAATATTAAAAATTATAATTTCATATCTATAAAAATATTATTTATTTATTTTATTATTGTATAATAATAATTATTTTATTATATTAATTATAATATATATAATTTTAAAAATTATAATTTTATATATATATAAATAAATATGAGTGTTGGTGGAGAAACTTGAATTTCATTGCGAATGAAAATGAAACATTAATTTTATACCCGTTAAAAAATAAAAATAAATACGAATTTTTTCAATTAGACGAACATAAAAGTAAAAGTGTAAAAGTGGAGGAGACAATCTTTACTCCCAATCTATTGTAATTTGTAATGCCTAATCTACATATTACAAGGATTTTGCATATTTTAAACTTAAAAATCGTACACCTTTTAACATCATTTTTTTTATGCAAGATGGCTTTTAACATGTGGACTATATTATACGTAATATGCTAACATATTAAAAAAAGAAAGTATAGTATTGAATTATAATTCTATTAATAAATATTGATATTATGATATTAAATATTATATCACAAATTTAAATTTATTTTTTTTAATAGTAATTATATTATTTCATCTGTATATAAATAAAATGGACTTTTTTATTTTATTTTGTGAAATACCCACAGACATAGAAAACTTAATTTGACTTTATTAATAGTATGATTTTTTTACAAAATTTATTTGTTGATCCACTGTGTTGATGACATATGGAAGCACTAAATTTTGAAAAAAATAGAACGGGTAGGCACAAACTAGCCGTGTGAGACCCTCACCTTTCCTCTTTCTCTAAAAATTTCACTTCCACAACTTGGTTCCCAATTTTTCATTTAGTACATGTTTAATTTATTTGTATACTCTGCTAATTAAAATTCATATATCATGTCAAAAATAGATTGATAGTTACTCGACAACACTTAGATTAGATGATAATAATTTTTTCAAGTTTAGTTAAATATCATGTATTTAAATTCAGTTACAAAATCATAATATTAAATTTTTTATGTTTATCGTAATTTTCAACTTGATTTGAGAGACAATATATTAAAAGATAAATAAATAAGCAGATATATTAATAAACGTTAAATGAGTGGTTGGAAAAACGCTTTGAATTTTTTGCAGCTACAAGTCTAGTCTAGAAATAATATTTGGAGCTTATATTAATTGAATCCAATGTTTCGATTAATATAGAAGTTGACATTTTCTGAAATATTCATTTATGTTTTATTCAAAGCTTTATGAAGTGTGTTGATCTCCATTATTAGTATTATATAAATATAAATATAAACAAAGATTGTTCTATAAACAATAATAAATTGTTGTATACGCGTGTCTCTAGATTTAGAAAGCCAGCCAGATAATTTCTTATTTTATTGAGAAAGATAGAGATAGCAACCTGAGGAATATAAGGTAGAGAAAGGATGGAACACGTTGAATATGAATTCAAAATTAACTTTTTCTGGTAAAAAGATGAATTGAAAATTAATTAGTCTTATGCTAGATTTATACGTTGTGTAATTATCTATTTAGTTATTTGAAATAAACTCTAACAAAAATTTGTCCAAACTAATATGATTACTTCTTTGTTAAAATTTAAATGAATTCATCCTTTAGTAAGATTTATATAAATTTTTGTAGTAAAGATATAAAAAAATATGTGTTGAAAAATAGTATTTAGAGACTATCATTTTAGATTAATTTCATGATTGATTTTAATTTTAAAGGAATTTTTAAAATCAATTATAAATATGTAAAATTGACTCTGACATGTTTAGATGTCGTAGAGTATAATTAATTATATCTTTAATATTAATTTTAACTTAAAGTCTTAATTTATAATTTTAAATTTAAATATAATTTTTACATTAAAAATTACTATTAAATTCACTTTTATTAAAATATATCAAAATATAAATCACTAAATTTATGATTCAATTTTAACTAAAATTAATTTTATAAAATCACCTTAAAATTTCAAACATTTGTAAAAGATAAACTTTTTTTCTTTCTCATTCTTTTGCTTTGTTTGGAGCAAGTATAACCACAGTCTACTTAAGACAAAGTGGGACCCGAGATCAAGAACATGGAGATCAATGATTTCTACGAAGATGATTTAAGCAATGACGAAATGGCAAGTTGGTGAAAGAATCACTTTACCAAGACATGAAAATGACATTTATCTATAAAAGAAAAAATAAATTGAATTTGCACGTGCGAATAAAAGAAAAAATAAATTGAATTTGCACGTGCGAATACACTGGTACAATTAAACCGTGTTTCAACCATTCCTAGAAAATAGCAATAGTCTTTACCTCAACTAAGCCATTAGCATAACCCTTAAATAGATTACATTGATCAGTTTATACCTTGCTATTCTTATTGTAAACAAGAGTAAAAAACTGCCTCAACTACATCAATAGTGCCAAAATTCTCATTAACACAACCAAATTATGAACAATCGTGTGATATTTTTTGTTTGTCTTAAAATAGTATGCTATATTGGTAGTGTGACTGTATAGAATAACATAAATTTATTTTTTCTATATTTGATATTGACTTTTAGAAATTGAAACAAGTTCCTTCAAAGCATGTCTTATGAAATGTGAAATATTGTTAATTAACTGTGATCAATATAGTTTAACCCATATTTTTATATGCTAATTATTTTATTTTATATTGTATATATAAGAAAATGTGATATAAATATTTATTTTAATGTAATGATAGTTATGGCAATTAATAAATATATATCTATCTTTCTTATCACTTTTTTTCATACCAAACAACTAAAAAATCATTTTACTTTCCACTTATTTTCTACTCACTATATTTCCTTTAACATTATTTCCTTTCATTTTTTTCCTCTTACTTTCTTTGATCATCCTAAGAAAGCTTAAAAGTTTAATGTCCCACTTACATTCAAGACATAATCTAAATTTAATTTGTCTACTGCACAATCGTTCAATTACTTTGTCTTTGCAACTTTGAGCGCATTTAAATTGATTCCAAAATTCGAAGCAGCAAAACAAATGCAATAAAGTTAGTTGGAAAGAATAAGTAAAGTAGTTATTAGATAAAATAACAACCAATAAGGTAGCCGTGTATCCATTTTTATGTGGATATAAATTCTTCACTTTTAAATATTGAAAGTTGATAAGAAAATGATGAACTTGTTCAATAATGAAATAAAAGATAAATTAATTAGGTTTTAATATAATTTTTTTAAAAATATTACAAGAAAAAAAATAGTTGAATAATTATTTCTTCAGTAACATATTATAATTTTAGAAAAAGATCGTAAATGAGAGAAAAATATATTGAAATTACATTTAATAATTAGAAAATTGTTGAAGTTTATCAAATTATACATAAAATTTATATAATAAAAAAATAACAATTAGTCAGTATAATTAATTATATTAATTAATTAACTAACTTTTTGTATTTAACTTCTAAATCTAATTAATTAATATGTTTAATACAGGCCGCTTTAGTTTATATATATATATATATATAAAATTCGTGTTGTTCACAAACATTCATATAGATGGTGGCATCCGAGAGAGAGATGCGACCTTGTACTAGTATAATTTTTTTTCTTCATTTAATAAATAATTTTGTTTATTATTAATTATGTCTATTATTATTTAATAAATTATAAATAATTAAAACATTTAAAACTTTAAAATACTATTAATAAAATAAAATACATTAATTAATAATAATAATAAAAATAAAAATTTAATAATATTATAAATTTTAATAATAATAATAATAATAATAAGAATAATAATTTTAATAATAAAAAGAAAATTATAATAATAAAAAGAAAATTATATTAATAAAATAAAATAAAAATACAATAAAAAAGAAAAAAATACAACAAATTAAAAAATACATCAAATTTATATTTTATTATTATTATTTTTATTAATTTTTATTTATTACATAAAAAAATAAAAGGAAATTGTTATAATAATGTGCCAACAAATAAGAGAAAGTTGTTATAATAACGTGTCAAAATAAACAAATGTCTCTAATATTTTGTCTATAAAATAAGAACGTATCTTCTTAACAACTCTCTCGTTTAAGTGCATTTTGTTTCCTCCAATCTACTGTGTTTTATTTTATTTTATTAACAATATTTTGATTTTGTAATTAATTTTAATTTATTAAATAATCAATAACTTAATTGTTAACAAAATAATATTAAGTGTTAATTTAAGTGCAAAATATAATTGAGTTGTCAAAATAATATAACATATTATTTATTTTTGCACATCTAATCAAACACATTAATTTTGATATTTTGTTTGATTATATTATTGAAATCTTATATTTTTTAAATATTTTTATTATTATTATTTAATTATATTAACAAGATTTAATTATTATTATTTAATTACATTAACAATATTTAGGAAAAAAATATCAAAGTTGTTAAGAAAATACGTTGTTATTTTATCGGCAAAATATTAGAGAAAGTTCTTTGTTTTGTCACGTTATTGTAACAACTTCCTCCTATTTGTTTTGGCACATTATTATTAAAATTATTATTATTATTATTATTAAAATTTATAATATTATTAAAATTATTATTATTATTATTTATTAATGTATTTTATTTTATCAATAGTATTTTGAATTTTTAAACATTTTAATTATTTATAATTTATTAAATAATAATAAACATAATTATTTATTAAATAGTAAAAAAAAAAAACAAAAACCAGTATAAGGTGACATACATCTATTAAGAATAACAAAAATTGTCTTACATCATCATCGCATCTCCGAGTTACAATTAGTTTTACTTGCACATTGTATCTTGATACTATTCTTGATAGGTTTATCAACATTTTAACATCGTATCACATTCAAACATGCACTAACTCTGTTTTGTGATAAGGCTTTTAAGAACCTTTTAGTATATCAAATGGTATTTCATGGTATATTGCAAATAATAAGACCAAAAGAAAAGAAGCTAAACTAAACTCAAATTGCGGCCCATCAAACCAAAACAAAAGGCTACCTTTTACCTAAATCTCTCACCCACAATCAACGTGAAAATACAATTTTGTCTTTTTAACTATCTATAAAACCTTCAACTTTTTTAATTTCTCATTTTTTCACTCCCTCGTTCGAAACTTTAGAAAAATTATCTTAACATTCGAGACTTTCAAAATCTTCGAAATCAAAAGTAAGTGACACTCGAAAATTTTAAAGTTCTAAAACATAAAATTTCCAAAATATTCGAAAATTTGTAAATTTTTTGAAACTTTCGAACAATTCAAAACTCTGAAATTTCGAAAATTCCAGAATTTTCGAAATTTAAAAACAATTCAAAACTTTTAAATAGGAAAATTTCAAAACTTTTTATATTTGAAAACTTTTCAGATTTGTAACTTTCAAAACTTTTCAGATTTACAAAACTTTCGAAATGTAATCCTTATTTCGAAAATTTAAAATTTCCATCTAAAATTTGAAACTGTATTCTGGGTAGAATGGGGTAGAAATAAAGAAGTAAATACAAAAACATTTGGGCCGCATGGTACAATTCCCCTAAAATCCTAACTCCCTATGATACTTTCAGCAGCTAGTTAAGTGCTATTATCACCCCCTGTTAGAAAATGAAAAAGTTGCAATAGTTGATATTTCAACACATCCATAATGTTATGCATACCCACATAACATCAATACTTGAGATTATTTACTTTTACCCTCAAAGTGAGTTACTCTTTAAATAGGTTGAATTCGATATGCTTATGCTTCTTCCATAATAAATGATAAATGATAAATCCCATAACCAATCGAGTAGTTCCATTCACTAACATAACTTTTGCAGCGATAAATTTCAAAAACAACAATATACATAATACTAACAACACATTAACATTATATTTTTAATTGGTATATTCATATAAGTCTCGCCACTTCATGTGAATTCCTAAGGGACATTGTAAGAACAACGTCGAAGCATAAATCCAGAACATGGACATCAAAAATTTCTATAAACAAGTTTGTGAAAAAATAATTTTAACAACGTGAAAACGTCTCACATGTCAATACATTTTTTCAACCATTCCCAACAATACTTTACCTCAACTATGCATGCCATTAGCATTAAGTAGTAATTAGCATGAGTTGATGAGTTCATGCCTTTGTTGTAATCATTCTACCAAAATACTGTGTAACAAGGAAAAAAAATGCTACCTCATACAACAATAGAGCCAAAATTCCTTCAAACATAATCAAGATATTGATTGAAAACTGTGTATTTCAAGTATGCCATATTTATAGTGTGAGTGGGTAGAATGTCAATCATTTCTTCTCTCTATACTTGACAGTAACTCCTTCGGACATTCCAACAAGTTCCTTCAAAGCATCTCTCCTCGGCCGCGCAATCTTGTTGTTAGGGTCGAATAGAAGGACTTCTTCAAATGCCTTCAGAGCAGACCCAAATTCTTTTTTACTATCATATGCATCGCCAAGATTGTTCCACGCTGTAACATAGCCTGGTTGAAGCTTCACAGCTGTCTCAAACTGAGCAATTCCTTTGTCGAGCTTTCCGTCACGAACATAGCTGACACCAAGAGCATTGTAAACCTATATTGATGGATTGCCGGGTGATCATTACCAAATCAGTTACTAACAAGTTATATCAGAACAAACCACTAATAAAAATACTAATGTAACAACTAATATGCTAAGTTACTAACATTTGTCTAAAAAAAGGAGCAGGACAATAATAGTAGAATTGTATAACTATAACTCATGATCAATAACTATTATTCTCCTATTTCCAATCCAAAGTAAGGTCCAAATTAAGCATATATAATTTTATTATCTTAGCAATTAACAAAATCATCTAACCTGAGCAAGATCCTGACTTTCTCCATCCCATTTCTCAATTGCTTGAAGCAAAAACTTGGTAGCAGCTGGGTAAAATTTTCTCCGCAGCATCACCGCACCAAGTTCAAAAAGCTCAGTTGCATTTGCATCACCGCTTCTGACTTGCTCCTGAGATTATGGAAGAAAATGAGAAAGGAAAGAAAATCATAAAACAACTTATTCTAAGTAGCTTGTGTATAATATAACAGGTCTCGTTGGGTTGGCTTATTTGAACTTATGTTGAGACTGTTTAGGAGAGTTTATGGAAATAGCTTATGACATGTCCATAAGTTGTTTTCAACTTATTTCCAGAAGCTCTTAAAGATAGCTTATATAAAACCTGTTTGAATTTATTTTATCTTTTGTTATAAAAATAGCTAATATACTAACACTTATATTATAAACGCTGAATCAAGTTGTTTATCCAAACAAGATTAATGTATGTCATGGTACTTAACAGGATAAAAACAGAATCGTACAATGAACATGTAAAATTCAGGGTCTAATCTCCTTCAAGGTGTTCAAGTGAAACATCTAGTAGTATGAATGACTAAAAGGAAGATGTATAAGTTCTTACCTGTAACTCTTTAGCAGAAAGGTCGAGTTCTCTGCGGACAAGAACTTGTCGAATAACATAGTAAGTCCCAGCCCCTAGCAAACCCAACAGCAGTAGCAAGTATATTAGTTGGATTCCTACGTCAAACAACTCCCCGACTTGATAGATCTCATTTATCTTCACTGAGTTGCTTGCATATGAAACACCAGGAGAAATAACTGATATGGTTTGTCCAAACAAGAATGGCAAAACCCATTTTGATGATCTTCTCCAATCTTGAAGATTTTCCATTGTAAAGTCAGTCACTGAGAATCCAGAAAGAGAAGATTAAAAAAGGCAATTATTTGTGTGATTATTGTAATTAAAAAACAATTCTGAAGTTTCAGAGCACAATGCATAGAATTAAGCAAGGCACACAATGTTTTCATCTATTTTACTTAACTAACAATTGAATATTGTGAACATAAAAACAACCGCATCTAATGGAAATACCTATTGGGATTCTGTAGCGTGCAGTTTGTACCATTCATAAAGACAGAATCAATACCTAGCTCATGATCTTAATTCTTTTAGTAATGTTACTGTATGTTCTTCTAACCAAATGAATAATAATTAGTGTTAATCATTTACCTGCGCATAGTCTACATCTACTTATGTGATTAACCACGGAACTTAGGGAAAAGTTAATGCATAAGACTGGCATGATAGTTCAACTAGTAGTTCCTAACAAACCTTGTCGTCGTTTTTCTTTATATTTTCTAAATCTTGGCATAATAGTCAATAATGTGGCATTTCTTGATCATTGGTATATGGATACAATGTTTCAGAGGCTAATCAAAATGAAACTAACACATGCAGGAAAATTTGGTATCAGCAAAATCATATACCTCTTAACCTTAAATTTTTTTTGCATTTTTTCTATAAAACACAAGACAGCAATTCACTCATAGTAATAAATAAGAATATTATGAATAAGAAAATTGAAAAAACGAGAAAGGGAATTACTCTCGGATTGTTTTGTGAAAATGGTTATAAGTGGTTGTTCCATTGGCATTGCCCTTTCAAACATCTGTCTTCGTACACAATAGAAGGAAAAAAAATTAGTAGCCCGAAATCAAGGTTGTGAACATAAAGCATGAAATGTGAATACTTAGTATACAAGATAAAACTGATAATGGTATAAGAAATAAAGCCTTAGACAAAACCAAATCACTGGGTTGATTTTGTCAGGTAAATAAATTAAAAAAAAACAATGCATTATGTGCAAATATGCTTAATTTTTTATGTAAAGCACATGAAATCAAAACAACCTGGAGAACAATCCCACTCTTGACTGCATCAAGGTTGTCTCCACTTGGAGTGAATCCTGTTTGCTGAATTCCCAAGGCTTTGATCTTTCTGTAAACAGTGTTCCAAGTTAACAATCAACCATGCATTATAATGAGACACTAAAGTAACAAACCCTCTAATAGCATGTTTGGATTTGCGGCGAGTTTGATAGAATCATAGCGTGGCACTCTAATTTTGGCAAAAAATTACACTTTTGAGCTTCAATAAAACACATCATTATCGTGATTTAGCTAAATTCACTATGAATCCAAACATGCGTAACAACAAAACTATAAGTCTTGAATATGTAACACACTAGAAATCCAGGAATTAACTTTTCCTCCACATTCCAGCACAAATCACAACTCAATTAAAAACAAGCTACAAACATATAAACTTGGAAAAGGAAAATTAACTTAAGAACCGATTATACAGTTAAACAATTAAGTACTCTACTAAACACCAACATTAATAACTAACAATATTTAAAATGAAGCACTCCATAAAAATGGTAGAAAGAGAGAGAGAGAGAGGAAATGGAATTACTTTAGAGAGCATGGTGATGAAGTGAGAAATTTAGAAGGGAAAGGATTGGAGATAAGGGTAGAAGGAAGAGATTGAAAGGTGGATTTAGATGGAAATAGAGAGGAGAGAGAAGGAGAAGAGTAGGAGAAATGAGTGAAGGTGGAACTACCCATCTTCATCTTCTTCTTATTCTTCTTCTTAGGATGTTGTTCCTGTTTTAGACAGTAACAGATATAAAGAAATAGAGAAGATAATATACTAGTAGTATATGTGATATAATGAGAACAGAAAATTATGTGTTAATTAGGTGTTGAAAATTTTATAGTGTACCAAGTATAAGTTTTCATATTTTTAATTTAATGATATTACAAGTCTTTATAAATTAATTTATACTTTATTATTAAGACTTGTGATCACTTGACGTTTTAGTCTTTTATCTTTTTTATTTTATTTTAATTTGGTCATTTATTTTAATTTTAAGTGACAATTTAATTTTTTATGTTTTAAAACGTCAATAATATTATCTTTTTTTTTTTACAAAAATTCATCAAAATTTTCATACAAAATCCATAAAATTAATTATATTTTGTAATATAAAATAAATTTAATCAAATTCGTAACTCAAATCTTCAAATAAACTTATATTTGTCATTCTTTATTTGATGTTGTTGGAGATGAAAATATGAGTCTATTTAAATATTTAAGTTATGAATTTGATGAAATTACATTATATTGAGGATGATAATTAGTTTTATGAGTTTTGTTTGAAATTTTTTCTAAGTTTTATGAATTTTTGCAAAAAATAAGAATAATATTGTTGACATTTTAAAACATAAAATATCAAATTGTCACTTAAAATTAAAATAAAAGACCTAATTGAGAAGAAAAAAAAAAAAAACTAAAACGTTAACTAAAATTAAGTTATGGGACCTCGAGTGGTATTTAGACTTATTTTATACTAAGTCTTTTGATTCTTATAAAAGATGATATAAACTATTTAGAGAATATATTGATATAAATAAGTGATTGAACTGAATGATTAATGAATTTTAATTAAAAATAAATCATTTAAAATAATTTAAATTTAATCTTGATTAGAACAAACCTTAAGGTAAAGTTTGTTTAGTATTGTTTTATGTTTATCTATATTTAGTATTTTAAATCAGTGTCAAATTTAATAATTATAAAATAATATTATAATTTAAATTTAAAAACAGTAAAATAAAATCATTTATATTTATCTTTATTTTAAATTTCAAAAAATATTTAAATTCTCTACGATTATACATACGCAATAAACAATTTCTATAATTAAAATTGAACGATTATAGAATACATTTAAATAAACTAAAACTATATTTTTAATCATAAGCAAATCTATTCTCATGAGATAACTACAACTTCAAGCTTCAAATCCAACATGTATCCATTTGCTATCCACAAGAGTTCCAAGCATGTGTTTTTAATAAGGTCTCTTAGCTTGATTGTGAAGTCTTAGAAGAACCTTTTTTTTTATTACTAAAAATAACTTGTTTCATTTAAGGAAAAGAGAGAAATCAACTATTTTTATTAAATTATTTCGTTGTACTTCGTCTTAATTCAATTTTCTATAATTTTTATTATCATTTCAAATTGTTTATTTTTAGGGTTTAGTTTAAAAAACAATATATTTCTTAGGGTTAATAGTTGATTCAATCAATTTTGGAGTTGCGAAGTTCTTTTAGTTGATAACTTTGGACATCTCAATTTTTTGTTAAAGACACTAATCTAATAAGGAGACGAGAGAATCTGAAACATTAGGTTGGCTTTTCATAAACTAGAGAAACTAATATGTTGTTTGTTTGTCTAACAATCGTAAACAACAATAATGTAAAAGGAAGGTAGTGTTCTTTGAGAAAAATAGAGGAGTTGTGATGTTTGTTTTTGACTAAAATGATTGTCTACGTTGTATAGACAGATTTTATGTGCCTGCAATTTAATTTTAAAATTTAAATGACATTAAAATATGAATTAATTAAAGTTTCTTCAAATTTGGTACATACACCCCTTGCTTTACTACCCACACTCCTAATTTTTTTAAAAAAAAATCCAAATTTCCCTTTAATATTTATAATACTATTTAATTTCATTTATCCCTTCATCCTCATTCTTAATCACTCAAAACTCATGTATCACAAAATTACCATAATTCATCTATCATTGAAAATTTACACCACTCACTCATAACTTGCACCCATCAATTCCCTCATCACATTGTGGTTAAAGTGACCTAAAAAGATATGTTTATTATTTTGTTTTTTAGTTCGTAATTTTTTTTTTTAAATCTAGGGATTTTACGTGAATTTAATTCACGTATGTTGTAACATTACGTGAATTGAAGTCACATACATTGAAAAATTGTAAAAATATCAGATAATATGTGAATTAAGTTCATGTAAACGTATTTGAACTGAGTTTACGTAAGAGTATTTGAAATGCGTTCACGTAAACGTACTTGAACTGAATTCAAGTAAATGTTCTTGAATTGAATTCACGTAAACGACGTACATTGTAAAATTATAAAAATCACAGGATGTACGTGAACTGAGTTCACGTAAACGTACTTGAACTGAGTTCACGTAAACGTACTTGAACTGAGTTCACATAAACGTACTTTTAAAATGACCAAAATAAAGGTTATGATTTTGAAAATATGGATGAAGATGTTGATGAAGATGAAAGTTAGGATTTTGAAGATGAAAATGAAGATGTAGATAAAAATGTTGACGAAGATGAGAATGAGGATGGAGATGAAAATTGAAAGAGTTTAAGATTTTAAAGACGAAGATGAATGAATGAAATTAAAGTTAAAAATTCAATAAATAAATAAGGGCATTTTAGATAATTTAAAAAAAAACTGAAGAGTGTAGATAGTAAAGTGAAGGGTGTAGGTAGCATTTTGGAAGTTTTTTTTAGCAATGTAGTAATTAAACATACGAATAGGATGTTATGTAATTTTTGTTGATATAAAAAATGGAAGGATGTAGATGTTGAGGTATGAGCCGTATAAGTTGTTAGGAAGCAATAAAAATGAAACCAACTAAAAACAAGAAGAAGATTACTAGTAAAACCATAAACACAGTTAAGTTAGTGACGTTGAAACCTCCGCCCTCTTTCGACGAATTCGAGGAAGCATTCTTCTTATTTCACCTAAACACATTCAATTTCTTCATTTCTTCAAATTCAATTTCCCATTTTCATTTCAACAAACAAACAAACCAACAATGTCTCAGCTTCTCCAAACTCCCTTCTTTCCTTCCTCCACCGTACTCCGCCGCTCTCCCACTACACTCCACCGTTCCACAACAAACCACCTCGTCGTCCGCGCCAAGATCCGCGAGATTTTCATGCCCGCACTCAGCTCAACAATGACAGAGGGCAAAATCGTCTCATGGATCAAATCCGAAGGCGACAAACTCTCCAAAGGCGATAGCGTCGTCGTCGTTGAATCCGACAAAGCTGACATGGACGTTGAGACTTTCTACGACGGTATCCTCGCTGCTATCGTCGTTGAAGAAGGTGGCGTCGCTGCCGTTGGATCTCCCATCGCATTTCTCGCTGAAACTGAAGAGGATATCGAACAAGCAAAATCCAAAGCCCTATCTTCATCTTCATCTTCCTCTTCTTCTCCTTCTTCTGCACCTGCACCTGCGCCTGTGCCTGCATCCTCACCTGTAGAATCTCAACCCAAGAAAGTTGCAGAGAATGTACCTGTGGCGGTTGTTTCGAGGCATCCGGCGTCTGAAGGAGGGAAGAGGATTGTGGCGTCACCTTATGCGAAGAAATTGGCTAAGGAGTTGAAGGTGGAATTGGGTCAAATCCTTGGAACTGGACCTTTGGGGAGAATTGTGGCTAAAGACGTTGAGGCATTTGCAGCTTCAGGGAGCTCTTCAGAGAGTGTTGCGGCGGCAGCTCCTGCACCGGTAAATACTGTAGCTGCTGGTGTTGAGTTGGGAAGTGTGGTGCCGTTCACAACAATGCAGAATGCTGTGAGTAGGAATATGGTTGAAAGTCTGGTTGTTCCCACTTTTAGAGTTGGTTACACCATCACCACTGATGCACTTGATGCTCTCTACAAGAAGGTGCGTTTTTTGTCTCTCTCGTTTTTTGTTTTTTTTATTTCATTATATCGTAATGATTATGCTTGAAGTGTAGGCGCGGTGCTCCATGGGTTATTGATAATTGTATGAGCTAAATAAAAGGAAATATTGGACATCTATGATTTGACTGTATGTTGATACTTGATAGGGACTTAGGTTTTATGGGGTATTCAAGTCCCACACTCAATAGTATGGGATGCTCGGTGGATATTTAAGTTGTTAGATACTTATCCTATGCTCTTTGTGAAGTTTTTGTTTTAACATACTGTAGGCAGTTTATGATAGTTTGATATTTACCACTTTTAAAATTATTCAATGAGAGCACCTTGGACTTCTGGACTCGTGTTCAAACTGTTTACATATATGTTTATTGATTTGTTGTATTTTATAAAATATCAGATCAAGTCAAAAGGAGTTACTATGACAGCATTGCTTGCCAAGGCTACTGCACTCGCACTCGCTAAACACCCTGTTATAAACTCTAGTTGTAGGGATGGTAATAGCTTTGTATACAATAGCAACATCAACATTGCAGTTGCCGTGGCTATAGATGGTGGACTGATTACACCAGTGCTTCAGGATGCTGATAAGGTGTTTGATATTCTATTTTTAGCTGTTTCTAATCTATCTTAAAATGTTGCTCTGTGCTCAATTGTTAAAAAGGTTTATTTGATGTATATTCTAGCTTGATGTCTATTCATTGTCAAGAAAGTGGAAGGAGTTGGTTGATAAGGCCCGAGCTAAGCAGCTGCAGCCTCATGAATACACCACAGGTATAGTAATTTTATATATTTATATTTATTGGGATTCATTTTATCTCTATGAATTTTCCAATATATCATAGAATCATTTAATTTTGTGGGTAGGAACTACGAGCATTGATGATTAACTTAAAATTAACGCTGTCTCAGTCTTATACTATATGCATATGTATCATTGTCCAAAATAAAAAGAGTGGTTTGGAATGTGATAAAAGATTAATGGAATGTGATTTGTGGGATTTCTGGATGTATGTTGATATTCGCAGATCCTTTTCTTTTTATGAATAGATTTCTAAATTCTAAATTATTGAATCAAGCTTTGACGATAAATATGTTATAGAAGAATAAAGTTATAACTATAAACTAAAGAAAACCTGAGTTCAAATTGGTGCTTCCCTGACTAAACTGAAGATTGCATTTGAGTTGTTTCCAGTTTTTATTTTTTGATTGCTAAGCTACAGAATGTGAGGGATGGTGATCACGATGACAGTTAATCTGTATACATCAATTTTTTTGAGGTCCCAATGTTCCTTAGCTGTATACAGATTTATGATTTATACCAAAAGAACAAGCTATATAATGTTTTTATAGTTGAACTCTGCCATTGAATTGGGCTAATTTAAGGACTATTTTTTAAATATTTTCCCACCAACACTGATTTCTTCTAGGTCCTTTCGCTCTTTCCAACCTGGGAATGTTTGGAGTTGATCGCTTTGATGCTATTCTTCCTCCTGGAACTGTGAGTAATCTTATTTGTGTTCAAATATTGGAAGAGGTTGACTATTAGTTCAAATTGAACAGAGATGGGCAACATGAATGTGATCATTCTCTGGATTTATTTTTGTAGGGAGCAATAATGGCAGTTGGAACATCGCAGCCAACTGTTGTAGCTACCAAGGATGGTCGCATTGGCATGAAGAACCAAATGCAGGTATGAATTTTCAGACATTTATTTATGTTGGAGTATGACTTATTTGTTTTTGCTTAAAGAATCGTAAATCCATATCCAGATTTCTGTTCTTTAGTAACTGAAGGAATGCAAATTTGCAGGTCAATGTTACGGCAGATCATCGAGTAATCTACGGTTCTGATCTGGCTTTATTCTTGCAAACCCTGTCACAGATTATTGAGGACCCTAAAGATCTTACTTTCTAATCTCATATTTCTATATTCTAATGCTGCATACAAAGGAAAAAGAACTTATGATTCCTCTCGTCGTGGGTTAGGGATTATTAATTGTCGAGAAGCACAAACTTAGAAGCCAAATTACTATCCACTCAGGATTGTGCAAAGAGCAGGAGCAGAGTTTTTTTGAGTAGGAAAGCCGAGTAGTTGTTTCTTAAATGAGATTGAGTCATATGCCATTTTTCGTTTTTCTCTAATACTGTCTGATTATAAATTTGTTTTTTGGTTGTTCATTATTGTCTAATAATGTCCATTATTTATGTGAGAGCATGGAATTTGTTTTTAGCATTGTGTCTAGAAAATTGAAATACGTGAGATTGAGCAATGATTATGTTATGAAACAAAAAAAAAAAGGTAGTGTGATGAAGATATTACTGCATAAGTGTGATTTTTGTGACATTTTGTATCAAACTATCAATGACAATGGCTAATAAAAAAACTGGTTCCACCAAATTTAGGGCTACTTGGCTTCATTTCCCATGAGGAACCTTTTCCACTGGAAAAAAAAAGGTTACTTGTACAGAAATTTCACAGGATACTTGTACAAAAAACTCTTTCAATATGCTCTACCACGCTGCATTTTCACCTAGCAATTTATGTGTAGGTGCTCATTTATATTTAAATTATTGAATAATTCTTTGTACGAGCAATTTAACGTGATGATAATGTTTTGTTTTTACACATCTTATGTGCATTCATGATAATAAAATTGATAGTATTTATATATATAAGTTGGGAACTGCCCAAACTACATTTTTTTTAACTGCATGGGCTAAGCAAGTTTGGCTGTATTCAACTTAATAAAGCAACTAAAATCCTGTTACTTTGTTTTGGTTGTGCTATATTATTGTATTCTATCTTTGTATATTTAAAACGAAAATTTAAAAATACCATTTATATATATATGACTATATAAGCTAAATATCTAAGAAAGCAAACTAGTTCACTTTACACACAGCTACCATACCGTGAATAGCAAGAAAAACTGAATTAATGCAGCTCCATAAAAGGATTGAGCAAGATTCCTCCTATTAGATATTCTATATCTTTTGTATATGCAATGCACCACCCAAAACAAAATCTTTGAAGATTTAATTTCACCCATGAGAATATGATTTTATCTGGCATTAAGCAACATCCTTAGCACAGTCTTCATCTTTGGTCTTGTTTCAGGCGATGTGCTTACACAAACAAGAGCAATCTCCAGAATTGCAAGCATTTGGTTTCTAACAGCCTGAGATGTTCTACTAACATTAGAGTCAAGAATGAAATCTTGATTTCTTGAATTGCGCGAAACCCACTTGACCAATTCAGTTCCCTCAGTCACTGCAGGTTTGCCTGTCAGTAATTCCAGTAGAATGACCCCAAAGCTATAGATATTCCCTGCCATTGTTACTCTCATTGTGTATGCATACTCTGCCAAATCAACAAACAAAGATAATTTAGATCTTCAAAAACTAATGTGCATTTATGTTAGGCTGTTAGCTTTATTCTGTGTTCAAAAAGCAAATTTAAGTGATTTCAATGCCATATACCTACTTAATAGTTTATGTTGATTTTATTTAGGTTTGTATTTGAAACTAATAATATATCATATAACATTTAAAGCTAATATATGAATTTAAAAAAGACTAATTTGGAAAGAAAGTCAAATGATTTTCTGACCTGGAGGAATGTATCCAACAGAACCAGCAACTGCAGAAAAACTTCCAGTACTCTTTGAAGGATCAATCACTTTGTAGTGTTCAATGTCACCAACTAGAGGCTCCTTTAGCGATTTCAGCATAATACTTTTACTTGACAAATCAAGTAGAAGTATTGGACCAGAGGCAAATCCATGCAGAAAAGAGAGACCTTGAGCCACACCAACTGCTATACTATATCTGCTAGCCCAATCTAAAGAGTTTTCCATGCTTCCATGAAGCGCGTCAAAGAGCGAGCCATTCGAGACAAACTCGTATAATATATAAGCATTGTTAGTGGACACAATATATGCTAGAGGAACCATGACATTTGAATTGTTCAACTTTGCCAATACTTCTAGCTCTCTACCAAACTTATCAATACTATTCACCGGGAATATCTTGTCACACCAGTTCAGCTTCTTTGCAAAATAGATTGATCCAGATGGCATAACGGCCTTATAGTAAGTTGAAAACTTGGTTTTCAAAGTAACGTTGGACGTCTTGGCAACAGCTTCCATGGCCTTGGAGAAGTCAATGTTTGATCTGTGGATTCCATTTGGAGTTAACAGATTACTCTTGATGACTTGAGGAAGATCAAGATTTTCACCTTCACTTGACTGTACGCGTTGGTCGTTAACACTGCAATAGTGTCGTGATATCGTAACAACCAGCAGGGTGACAAGGCCTACCACAAAAATAGCAGCAGCAATTGCAATAAGAACAGCTACAACGACAGATTTCCCATTCTTTTCTTCTGTTGGAGAATTGTTGGGTGAGACATTACTATTGTTCGTGACATGGGTTCCACTTATATCAATTTTAACATACGAACCGAACAATGGAAGGTCACCTGATAGCTTATTGTTTGACAGTTGCAGCTGTGTCAATGCTGCCATTCTAGTCAGAGACTGAGGAATTTCACCAGAGAAGTTGTTATTTGAGAGATCCAAAACCTCTAAGTTAACCAAATCACCAAAACTTGTAGGAATATTTCCACTAAAGTGATTTCTACTGAGATTCAAAGCAATTTGTAGACTCGAAGACATTTGTGGAATAGCACCACTTAGCTGGTTTTCTCCAAGTTGGATTTCTAGAATTTTTCCCAAGTTTCCAATGGATGACGGTATAGACCCGTTGAGACTGTTACCTTGCAAGTCAAGGACTGTAAGGTTTGCCATGCTTGACACATCAGATGGAATAGGTCCATCAAGAGAATTCTTGCTCAAATTCAAAATAGACAACTTCACTAGTTGTGAAATTTGAATTGGGATAGTACCATTAAGCTTGTTCATTTGAACCTTCAAAACTTGAAGATTGTTAAGATTACCAAGTTCTGAAGGCAGTGCACCAGTCAATTCATTATCAGCTAAATTCAACAAAGCTAATTTCCTGCAAGAACCTAATCCAGGAGGTATCAAACCTGTCAACTGATTATTTTCCAGCTCCATGTATGTCAAATTGTGACCGGCTTCACAACTAAGCGAAGGAACCTCTCCTGTCAGCAAATTTCCCCCTAATCTCAACCTTACTAAACTAGGAGAAATATTTTTAGGTACATGCCCTTGTAACTTGTTATAAGACAAATCTACAAGCACTAACTGTGATGGAGATAAAAGGCCTTCTGGAATGGACTCAGATAAATTATTATAACTAAGATCCAAATTCTTTAAAAACTTTGTACTTCCAAGAGGAACAGCACCAGTAAAGGTGTTTAGATTAGCTGCAAATCTTACCAGAGTGGTGATATTCATGAGTGACATGGGGATTTCGCCACTGAGCCTATTAGAGGAAAGACTCAAAATTTCCAACTTGGAAAGGTTTCCAATATTGAAAGGAATAGACCCGGAAAGATTATTTGCCATAAAATCAATCACAGTCAAATTTTTGTAGCTCAAAATTTGATGAGGGATTGTTCCTTCAAAACCATTGTTTGAAAGCACAAGCTGCTCCAAAACCATGGAACTTCCCAAATTAGTTGGAAGTTTCCCAGTGAAATTATTATTACTAAGATTCAGAAACTTTAGACTAACCATTTCATCTAACTGCAAATAAATGCTACCCTTTAAATCATTAAACGACATGTCAAGTGATTCCAATGCATCAAAACCATGAAAAGTAGGCAAAAAGTCAGTCAACACATTTCCACTGAAATTTAACAGCTTTAAACTCTCAATATTTCCACATGCATCAATGAACTCATTTGGGATATAGCTGAGATGGTTATTAGAGACATCAATGTCCTGCAAAGTTTCAATTTTGCAAAGCAAAGGAAGTGATTGTGATGAGAGAGATGAACCAGATAGAACAATCTTGATGACAGATGAATTTGAAATATCACAGGTGACACCATTCCATGTACATGGGTTGGAGTCTTTGTTGTTTGTATTCCAATCAGAGACATTAAGATGATTGGAGAGATTGATCATGGTTTTTGTTTGGTTTCGAGAGAGCAAAGACATAACCATTGGACAGAACAAAAACAAGAGTAAGAAAGTGGTGGTTGTGTATTCATACCTGAACATGTTTGTTTGTAAATTTTATTTAGCTTCCAGTACTATAATATCATGTATTTGGGGTGTGGATGATGAGTGTTAATTTTATTGTGTTTGTTGAGGTGGAAGAGAATAATAATAATAATAATAATATAAGAATATCAATAAAGGTGGAAATGAAATGATAGTATTTTCGAGATATGTTGGAATTTGGTATGTTTCTTAGTGCAAGGAAATTTGATGGAAATGACATGAGGGAAAGAAGAAAAGTATTGGGAGTGTTAAAAACTGGGAAAAGTTTGTAAGTGGAAAGAACAAAAAGCTGGTAGTTTCTTAATTTTGTTATAGTACTAGTACTAAATTATAATTAATTATTGTTGGACTTGGACTTGGACTTGGACTTTGGACTTGGACTATGACTGACTCAATACTGCACTAAGCACTAGTAGCGTGCAACCTTTTCAAATCACCAGTGACCATTGGAAAACGCGTATGAACAATACATCAATTGAGTATGTGTGAGAACAACAACAACACTTTACATGTAAAAATATCATGTTCAGTTTCATAAAAAGAGTATTATTTTTTTTTATAAATTTTTTAGCTCGGTTGGATTCTAAAACTCATCAGATATGTTTCAAGATTTAAATACAGTTGAGAGAGATACTTATAGATCATTCATTAAAAGAGTATTTACATCATCGGCAAAGTTAAATCTATTTTTGTGATAAGTGAACTTCCTAGAAAAATATGGGTTCATTTTTAACATTATTACAAATGTTTTCCGATAAATATATATTATTGATTTTAACTTCAATTTTATTCTAGTCCTAAGCATGACTATACTTGAGACAAAATAATTCTATTTTTTTTTTGAGGCAAAACTCTTTTATTTTTATAAATATTGTATTATCAAATATACTCGACTATTGTGATGCAGTACTCTTAGAGTATAGTTTTTATTTATAAATAAGAAATTTTGTTATTTAAGAAAATTAATCATTGGACATGTAAATGCAACTTATATGATCCTTAGTTTATTTATTTATTGATTTAAAGTTTAAAGAATGTAATGAGATTATGTTTTTATTCTTTTGATTTATTTGATTCGAATTATTTACGAGTTTAAATCAAATAGAATTAAAATTGAAAAAATATTTATGACGAGCTGAATTGATTTTTTAAGTTGAAAAAATTAGTCTAGCAGAGTTTATAGGGTAATGACTTGGAAATTTAGCTTATATTAAACAATTAATATTTGTTGCTAAGGACGAAAGTTTTTCCATTGTTCAACTTGAAAGACGGGCTGAGGAGGAAATGAGAAAGAGACGTATTGTTTTTATTTTAAACCCATTCTTTACTTGCATTGTCTTAGTCTACCCAAAATTATTCATCTGGAAAGGGTACGTTGACCTAAAGTCAATTACTAATTACTAATTTGGAACATTTTAGCCTTATGTGCTAGCTTTTGTTTAAGGCACGATAAAGAATGAGGAAACAAAATAAGGCAAATTTTAAATGTTAACGATTACAATATTGAATAAACAAATGCAATTAATCCATTAAATAATACAATTATACTGATTTTATAAAAAAATTTGTATATTTTCTTGAAGTATTTGCTCTCTCATATTCATTAATGGTGTTACTTAATGGATATTACAAGAATTAGAAGAAAAATCATAAAAAAAATAGATTAATAATGGTTAAGGGTATAGAGAGAAATAATTAATAATTTAATTTTTATCATAGAAAATTAATAATTTATTGATATTGTAAAAATAAAATTATATAACTTTTTTTATTTATAAAATGACTTGTATAATTTGGGATGAATGGAGTATTATTAATTTTTTATTTAACTCTCTAGTTTCCATAAAAATGACTCATAGTAATTCAGCATTTGATTGTGAAGGAAGTAAAACATGATTGATAAGCATTTTAACAAGAATTCGAACTTGAATTATCTTGAACGATTCATCAATAACTGAAGTTCATTAACCACGCGAGTCCAATTATTTAGTTAATGAATAGAGTATTTAGGAAGAGAAGAGGGAGGGGCAATTATATAATTCCTCCTTTTGTAGACTCACTTGCGACGAGAATGATAATTATTGTACTAATTACTATGGTAAGTTGGCAATCTAAGCTTTGAAATGTTTTCTTTGTTGAAGTTTAGACTCTTCTTTATGGTGATCAGATGACTCAAAATATAGACTTAAAAAATGTCATATCTATAATCGATTCTAAATCTTTTATTAACATGGTCATATATATGTCTTCTACCATGTCGGATCTCTAACCTCTCTTGAAAGAGGTTTACTCACTCTTGTATCTTCCTGATTGAAGCACTTCTCTTTGTCACAATTCATGAGAAGTTAACTATAGTGCATATTTCATAGCAAAAGAAGGTTTACGTGTCTATTGGAATTTATATTTCTTTACTGATTTTTATACTTTATTTGATAGCATTTTGCAAACAAATTATAAAAGGTTAAGTATTTCTTCTTCTAGTTAATAAACTAGCTCCGTTTTCATTAAAAAAATACTTAATTGCAGTTTTGATCACCTTATTTTTACCAATTTTCAAAATTTATCCCTCTATTTTATGGTATATAATTTCATGATATAGAATCATTTAGATGAATTAATTATTTATATGTTATTAATTAAATTATAAAAAGAATAATTTACGAAATTGAAACCGATATTTTCGTAAAATTTTATTGGATTTAATAGATATTAATTATTTGACATTATCGTATAATATGTCACATAGTTTAAAATATATTATATCAATATTTTTTAATTAAAAATTTGAAAAAAAAAATTAAAATAAAACTGCATAATTTTAAAATAAAAGAAAATCAGAAAGAATTGAAAAGAAAAAAAAAGTATAGAGAGGGAAGAGAGGTTTGGGATGAAATTAGAAAGAGATGGGAATGAGGGATACACGGGTAAGAAATTAAGTAAAGGAAGTTTAGGATGATATTTCCTTTGAAATTGTCTGTCACAAATCTATCAACTCATATGGCCTGATCGGTGCACATATCGGACCGATTTTCCAATTGTCCATATTAGATGATACCTCGTTTTCAATAACAGGAATATATATATAGTCAATACAAAAAAAAAATTATATTATCAATTAATTATAATTTTTAAATTATTAATAATATTTAATTTTTGTCATTATTATTTATAAATTTACATATATGATTGATCATGATTTATTGAATATGCATTAAAATTTAATTTATATATATATAGGCTTAATTGTAGTTTTAGTCCCCCTATTTTAGTTGTGAAATAGTCCCTCCATTTTGTTTCTCCTCAGTTTTGGTCTACCAAACAGAATTTTAGTCCAAAATTTGATGAAATTTCATATTTTTTGCATTTGTTTAAGTCACATCATGTCTCAAGATCTCATTTGCAACAATTGTGTCTGAAATCTATGATCATAAATGATGTAGTTGGACTTTAAAAAATAAAATTTAATCAAGTTTTGAATCAAAATTATGTTTGGGGGACCAAAACTGGAGAGAAACAAAATGGAGGGACTACTTTTGCAATTCAGCTAAAGTAGGGGAACCAAAACTGCAATTAAGCCATATATATATTAGATATCAAATTACACAAATGCAATGTTACACCATTTAATAATTTTTTAATTGATACAAATTTTATAAAATTATTTGTTGGATTGAAATTTTATATCATATAAATAATTCATGTATAATTTTATAAAAATTTAAAATATTTTAATATGATATTAAAATACATCAAAAATTACGTCTTATGTGATTAAATGTTGTTAATCTATATGAACCTCAATCATCAATAAAATGATTGTAAATTTATATAAAATTTACATGAATAATCTATGATATAAATTTTCATATATAATATATTTAAAATGGATTTATGATAAATAATTTATACGACTTAGATATATTATTTTAAAGTAGATCAAATTCCTGTCTTGCAAAACCTATCATAGAGCTACCTCTATTTTTAAAGGAGATATATTTCATGACACATGTATGTGTGTTTTTTTTCAAATCATGGAGGGTAAGAAAATAAGGTTTTCATGTTTATTGATATTTTGGGCCTGTTTGTGGTGCAATATTTGGGCCCAGATTTTGGTACTGTTGCTGCCAATGTTCAGGCTTCCTAATTTTTAACGAATTGCTTCATAGGTTAGTCATGCAAACAAGATGTTCTAATTTGGTTAAACATGTTTAAAGGGTGATTTGCTACCTTAGCCATAATTGTTGAGAACGTAGAATTGAAGCCAAAACCCATTTTGGTAACTTAAGCTTAGCAATTAATTACAACGCTTGTTTGTCCCTACTTTAACTTCCTCACTTAAACCATTTTGGTCCCTAAAACTATTCACCATTCCATATAGCTTGCTTTTTTAGGTGAAAAATATGACCATTAAATTGAATCGTGTCACAATGGACCATGTGGAGCCCCATTAAACCATAGATGTAACACAAACCTAAATTAGATTGAATAAATGATATGGGACTATTTTGTGGTGCAACATCCCCTACATGACTCAATTTAGTCAACACCACTATTTGGAAAAATAATAATAACTTGCATATAAATTAATTACCCCTATGAACCCGGCAACAATTAGCAACAGTTAGGTACCCTTAAAAAAATATGCTGTTACTATCGTTACATCACATATTAACACCTGGAGTTATCTTTAATCAACACAACAAACGAGTTGTAAAAGTGAAATCAAATTATTTGGGTATGTAATTTTGTTTTTATTTAATAAAACTTCACTCACTTTAATTTACTTCCTATAGTCTCATTTATAAGATAAATTATAACAAAAAAATATAACAAAAAACATCAAAATTAATATATCCCTTGTTTTAACTTTTTTTATTATTTATTTATATATATCCTTATTAAAAATGTAAGACATTAAATATTCATTAATTGGGGGAGTATTTTTTCCATTGTCAATTGGAACTTTTTTTTTTTCATAACAACAATCATATAAGACTAAAAGAGAGAGCAAAAACTCTCATTCCTAACTTGTGAACCAATGAAGCAGTTGAACTAAAACCTTTTCCAAAAAGAACAACAACCTCTTTCAAGTGAACCCTTTAAACCAAACCCAAAAAGTCACACACTTTATTCCAATCTCATTAATAATTGTTAAAGTTTTGATTAATTATAGCCATTAAGCAATGGGAACAGAAGACTTCAGCTTCCCTAGAATTAATGACACTTGGTCATATAGCATTGATTCACCTCCTCTTTGGAATCCATCATCACCATGTTCTTCTTCTAATAATTCCAACAAAGTCCTAAGTGAAGGAAAGAAAAAAGATTGCTTTGAAGAAAATTTGGTCTATAAGGGCCAAAGGAAGAGCTTTTCATCTATCCAAAATGGAAATAAAACAACAAGAGTATTAGAAGATGAGAATGAGGATGTTCCAATGGATTTATTGTGGGAGGTTTTCAATGAAGAGGTTGTTGAGTTCACATGTGCTACTACAACTTTAACAATTTCTAATACCAAAAATGCCCTTGTTCAAACCAAGAATAAGCCTAGTATGGTGGTGATTTTGAAGGTTTTAAAGAAATTTTTTTCCATCAACAATTCTCAAGGTAGAAACAGAAGGAGAATACTCTAATTCTCTATAAGTTGTTTTTGTGATCAAGCTATTGCCTTTTGGGTAAGTGTACTTATTCATGTTTGCTTTTATACAGAAAAAAATTGTTTTGTTAATTAATAGAAGTTTAGAATTGTTTTTATAAATAATTTGTCTTGTTAATTAGGAATTTAGAATAATTATTCTATGAGGAGCTTAGTGAGATAAGTGGATTATTCTGCCTTTTCCAATACAAAAGTGCATATGTAAAAGTAAATGGATATTTATATAGTGAATATTTATTTGATTCATTCAAGTTTAATATATATGTACCTTTTATATTAAGGAACAACACTTTTCTCTTGTTCTTAAATCTTTTGGACTCTAATTGATTATGTATATTTGTGCAATAGTTTCTTATATTTGGTTTGATTTTTCTCTGATTTTGAATAATTTATTTTGCTTATAAAAAATTTGATTGTGTGTGGAAAAAATTGGTTCCTAAGGCTTGACATAAGATGAAGTAATACAACTAATTATATATGTAGAAATTGGTTTTGACGGAGTATGTAGAAAAGGTGGTTCAACTTGTTGGTTGGGATGGGCTCTGTTCTAAATATGAAAACTTCAACCTCCAAAATCGAATGAATTATTATGTATAGGATTGGGGATGGAAAAAGATCAGTTTACACTCATTCTACTCATTGAGATATATAAATAGAAGAAATTATGTTATAGCTGTAATTAAAAGAAAGAGATAGAAAGAAAATGAACTATTTAATGAATGTATGAAAATTATGTGCGTAAATATGATAGTTGATTATCAATTTAATATCTTACAACAATCGTGTGTTTGATGATTAGTGACATTTGTGATGTGTAAATTGTGTAAAGGAGGAGTCATTACAACACTTGTTCTTGAGTGTTTCATTTTTGATCCATCTTGATTCAATATTTTAGCATAGTTGGATGTCAAAAGTGTTTTACCAAATTGTATATACGATTGTGTCATTCAATTTGAAGTTTCATTCTCATGTAATAGAAATTCCGACAAAAACTAACCGTCGTTTGACTGTAATTAAATTTTGTGGAAAGCTTGCAACGATTATGTATTTAATTAAATATTATTGTATCTTAGTTGATGGAATGCGTTTAAAATTATAAACACAAGACTTTGAGTTTGATTTTAATCTTTGGTGACAAATATCAATTGTTAGTCTTCTGTATGGTGCCTTAATTTAATCATTTGAGTTTGTTGTTCATGCTAGATCTAGACACCAACGTGTGTGTGATTTTTTATCACACTTGATTATCTTGTCTTATTATAACTTGATATTTTTTAAGTTATTGTCGACATATATTTTGTGCTATGAATAATTCTCTTTTTAACATTATTAAAAATACATATTAGCATCTTGCATTTGTTTATAAAAAATAAATGCTTATCTTAAATTCCAATCATGTTAGGAATGGTAAAAAGGGGTTTACTTTCTCTATTTTATCAAATGCATGCTCTTTCAAAAAGATTGAATGAATGAGTTAAAATAGAAACAACAACTGGATTTAGCATGCTTTTTAAGATGAGTGAGCAATCTCAATAAATAACTTTCTAGAAACTTGTTAGCATCAAACAACTGAATAACTTTTGTGTGAACACATGTCATTTGAATATGTAAAAAGATAATAATTAAATAATATTTTTTTATATATATCCAAATAATATGTCTAAATACTTATATCTACACAAAAATTATTCCAAACCAATAGATGATAACAATGAGGATAATCTCATTTGATGTAGAAATATAAAAATTAGAAAGAATAATATATTGTTATTCCCGCAATGAGCCACTATTTGTAGCATTTGACTCTTTTTTTATACAAATTGTAGTATTTGAATGTTGTGACCTCCAAAGTGCTCATTTTAGTATTTTCTAAATATTTTAGACAACTTATAGATAAGTCTAGTATTAGAAAAATGAATATGTAGTTGATATCTATTTATTATTATTGAAAAATAAAACAATTATGAATGACACATGATGAATTTCTATATACTTAATTATTTTTTTCCTTATTTCAAAATACATAAGGAACGTAATTTAAAGCAAAATAATCCTTTAAAAATAATTTAAATTTGCCGTGAAAATACTTGGATGTGAAATTTATCACACACACCCTTATCTTGATCTATCGCTCTCTAAAACACATGAAAAATATTATTTTACCTATTTCATAGTCAAATTTGTTTTTTGAAATTTTGGATGAAGGTGAAACTTCCGAAATGTAATTTTTTTAAAAGTTTTTAAATTTTTCAAAACTTTGAAATTTTCGAAATGTGATTATTTGTAAAGTTTAAAAAAAAAAATTAAAACTTTGCATGAATGTAAAACTTCTTAAATGCAATTTTTTCAAAAAATTTAAAAAATATAAAAACTTTAGATAAATATGAAGCTTCTGAATGTAATTTTTTCAAAAGTTAAAAAAAAATTGAAACTTTGCATGGATATAAAACTTTTGAAATGTAATTTTTTTCAAAAGCTTAAAAAATTACAAAACTTTGGATGAATGTGAAATTTCTTATATGCAATTTTTTCAAAAATTTTAAAAAAATTCAAAACTCTGGGTGACTGCAAACTTTCAAAATGTTATTTTTTTTTAAAGTTTAATAAAATTTTAAAAATTTGAACGAATGTGAAACTTTCGAAATGCTATTTTTTCAGAATTTCAAAGCAAAATTAAAATTGTCAAAATATTAATAATTTTAAAAATTTTAATTATTAAATTGTAGAAAGTTAAAAAAGATAAAATAGTCATTTCATATACTTTAGAAAATAGAAAATAAAAGTAATAAGGTTGTGTGATAGATTTCTCAACTTAGAATGGTATTGGTGGGGTGACCCATTAAGCTCAGTCCTTATTCATTTGAGCCTGTGGGCTGTGTGGGTAAGGAGTCAAATGGGCTTCTCATGGGTTTGGGACCATGACCGACTATTCACCAATGTGAGTGGCTTTTCGCACCTCCATTTTTTCGCTACGAAGCTTACTTTTCACATCTGTTTTGCCGTATCATTTAAAAAATGCTACTATGAACTATTTTTATAGATAGTTTATAGTAGATATCATTTAAAATATTAACGATATATTTTAGAAATATAAATTAACATTTTTTTTTACTTGTATAATTGTGATAATGATTCAATCGATGTCAATTCAAAAAGAAAAAAAATGTGTTCTTCAAAACTCAACTCGTTTTAAATTGAGGTCACAATCTCAATTATAAAAACGAAGAGAGCAATTAAATTACACTTTTAAATAATATAATTGATCCTCTTTAAAATCTCATATAACCTTTTAAATAATATCATTGATTGTCTTTAGAATTTTATATAACTTTTTAAGTATGATATACGATTAATCACTTATCAAGGTAATCTATTGTAAAAGAAAAATGCGTGAAAAGTTTCTCCATTCATCGATAGTTTTTCTCTCTCAATCTTATTCAGTGAATATTTGAAAAATTAAAGAATCACATAGTTACTGTTAATGCACCGTGCACAAACTCTAGAAAAAAATCTCACATAAGATGGATCCAAACAATATACATATTATTTGGTCGAGTCTTAAAATATCTATGATGTATGATGGAGCACATTTATTTGAGTGATTAAATGAATTTCTCGTATACACATTATTAGTGTTAATTTATAACAATAGTACCTAAAAAGTACTTAATTCGTCGTATCCAATACCTAAATTCTTAAGTGAATTACTTCAATAACCCTATTTTATTATATTATTATTTATTTATTTTAATACAATTTATTAGTGAGATTATCATAAAAATGAAGACAAAGAGAGTTTCAATAGACACTCATCTATAGAAACATCATACTTTGTTATTTATTTAGTGCATTTATTTATTTATAGAAGTATTAATTGTTTATTTAGTGAATTCAAATTGTGCATAATCACAACAATATGACTTCATGCAATCATCATATTCAATTTGCGATCAAAATTGACGATCAAGACTTAAAAATCTAAATTTTAAAAAAAAATTACATCTTTAATTTAGATGTCTCGGACAATCAAAATTTATGTAATTAAATACCGTCACGCTATATTAATCTATTATCCTATTAAATTTGCATGAACATATTACTTCAACAACTTTAGTAGGCCCGTACATGGTTTAGTACATAGTAGTTTGCTTGTTGAATGACTTGCTAAAAACTCTGCAACCATTCTAAAAAACGAGGTAGATCGCATGCAATTTAGTACATAGATTAACGGAACCATTCACATTGCCAATAGTACTCGTCCCTCGAATTGTTCAGAGAACCATGATTACGACAGCTTAGCTTTCTTGCCCTGTTTCGATCGTCGATGGATTTTCCTTATGTTTTTTGTTTTACATTTTTTCATACATTGTATAATAAATCTATATAATTCTTAGTTGTTTATACTACATAATTTAAAATATAACATATTGATGTAACGGTCCGTATACCAGTAATGCAATTTATTTATTTTTCATGTTTGTTATCATAAAAAATAGTTATCAGTTGACTAAGTAATTGATTATCTGAAATATTAAAGTATTAAAAAATACAACTAAATAATTGATCATAAGGGCTGTGGTAGAGATTTTGGGGAATGCACATTGATTTCTGGGTTTAAATTGAATTCAGATTTGGAAATTTGTTAATTAAAAAATAAGTAATTTAGAGGTTGAAGGCGAATATTATTGAATTTTTATTTTTTTTAATTGATTAATTAGTTTTAGTTTTTAATGATTTTTTTTATTCTATAGATGAAATTATAAAATTATCACAAAAAATTTATATATAAATGCGGGATGTTGAGTTCGAACTTATTACATAATGTTCAACCTAATAATATAGATATTTGTCAATTGAGTTACAATTTAAAGACTAATGAATAATTTTAAATTTTAAATATTAAAAAATTTCCATTCAGTAAAAATTATCAAGGGTCACATTAGCAAAGAAAATAGCCACTTAAGTATTTTTTATTAAAAAAATTAAGAACTTTTTTAAAAGTATTTTGAAATTAAAAGGGTATAAATGAAAAATATATTTTTATGACGACAAATCAAAATAATTTATATTTACAAGATTAAAAATATATTTAACTCAAATATAAACATGTAATTAAATTTCAATACATCAGTATACACAACTGAGAAATACTAATATTGTTAGATTTAATAGTTGTATACAATTATATTTTGTGATCAGTTCAAACTCAAGACTTGATAGTTACGTGTATGTTTTACGCAATGTTTACCGCTCCATGTACATAAAAAATTAAACATTAAAATATTAAATTAACTTTTTTCACTCCATATATTTAAATTAATTGCTACAAAATTGATATAGAAAGCTAATACATTTTTGGGTACAACTAAGCTAATACCTTTTTATTTGATAAAACATGATGATAATTAAGTGTAATTAAACTTTTCATCGATGATTAATATTAAGCAATGTCTAAAATAAATGGAGAAAAGATAAATGATGTTTAAGCATTTATAAAATATATATAGAGAAAAATAAATTGACTGGTATTAATAATTAAGAGAATTAATTATATCAAAAATTAAAAACACTTATATAATTAATTAGATAAATAATTCATTAGTATAAAATAACTAATTAATTAGAGTAATTAACCGACACACTTATCTAATTAACTAATTAAAATATATAATAATTAATAAATTATTAATTTCTTTGGTAAATATTAATAAATTATTTTAATAGGAAGGATTTATAATTCCACATTTCCACTTTTGAGCCTTTTATATTTTTATAAGTTTCCACTTGAGCCTTTGACATGATGGCATAAAAAAACAGAAACTCTTTCAGTCAACTTTTAATTTTTTAGCTTTTTGCCGAATTACAGTTTTTAATATATTTAAAAATGGAGAAGCAAAGTTACAAAAATGGATCAATATTAAAAAAAAAAAATGCATGGCAAAGTCATTTTGTGGAGTGCAATTGCCCTTATCTAGCTGGCTTACCAGTCCTATGGTTTTGTTAGGTGGGCTTAAAAAGTGTTTAGTTAGATGCTTTCAAAGATCTAATTGACCATCCAAATCTGAATTACTACTAGCAAAAACATCAATTCGTTTTACCAACTTAATTGATAGCTACAACATGGCACATAGTAAAATCGTTTTATCACCTCTTATTTATTTAAATTGGTGCCTAGTGTGCCTCATCTTATTTGAATAGATTAATGATCGATCAAAATATAGCGAGTTAGCCCATTTTAATCACCCAATACAAACTACAAACTATATTATTGTCTTCCAAGTCTTCTTCTTTAACGGTGTTTGTTATGCTGAAATATTTGGATATTTCATTTTTATATTATCTTTTCATCAAAATTATCTATTATATTCTACATTAAATTTATATATTAATTTTTTTTTAATTTAAAAGTCGCAATAATCATGAAAGATTTTTTTTTTAATTAAGAGGTCACATTTTGTGGATGCGATCATCTATTATCTTTTATTTTTTATTTTATTTTTTTTAATAAATAATAAATTATTAATTTAATAAATAAAAGTAATATAACACTTTATTTGTAATAGCTGCAAAATAGAAAAAAAACTGTAAAAATAATATAATACATTATTTGTTTTGACACATCTATTCAACTACATTAATTTTGATGTATTTTTTTTCTATTAAATATAATTTATTTGATTTAATTAATTAATTAATTATGTATTTATTAAATTAATAATTAATCTTTTGTTATAAAAAATAAAATAAAAGACAATAAATAATCGCATCTCTATTGTGCCATTTCCTATTAGAGAAAAAAATTATTCAAGTGGTTACAACTCTGTCTTACGACTTTTTAAAAGTAAAAAAATACAACATTTTATATATAATAGATAATTTTAAACAATAAAAAAATATAAAAGAAATTCGACCAAAATATTTACTTCAAAGTAGTTAAATGTTTCATTTTTTATGAGCATGTTTAGATTTACGTACACAATACTAAAAGTATTTTTATAGTGAAAAATGAGATTGACATTATAACTAACTCATTATTAATCATCTTTAATCAAAATTAATTTTACCTCGAACTTGTATTTAGTAAAAATAACATAGTAAATACTTTTGTATTACTAAACATAATATAAAGAAAAGCCTCATTTTACCACCACTGCACTAGTGTGCTTTACATAAGATGAGATAGTGGAATATGCTTGACTTTGGTTTCGTCTTTGTAGTAATTATTAACTAATAAATTAATAAAAAAAATTATTTTTCTAGTAAATTTGTATATTTAAAAGTATTTTTGAATATATAACTGATTTTATTTTGTAAACTAAATAACGTTTGAAGAAAAATATTTAAACATAAACTGCATTAAAGAAAATTCAGTTTTCAATTAAAAAATATTTGTAAAATAAAATTTATTTAAAAATATATTTGTAAATATTAATCCAAATACAAAAAAATTATTTTTCACGGGATCCGAATACATAGTTACGTAGTATATTATTGGCCCTTTTGCTTCTTTTGACCAGTGATACAACAAAAAATTAGTACACATTCTTATCGCCCATGGAATCGTAAGTGTTGTTGTAGGATGAATCATAAGTGTTGTTTTAATAAATTGATATATAATTCAGTTATATATATACTTAGTCTTTTTCATCAATAGTATTTCAAATTATTCAAACTGGAAGAATTTTATAACTCCAATTGAGCAAGCTAGCTACTTACCATGCATGGATCATGACTTTACTTAAGCAAGATTATTATACAAATGAAAAATTAAAATCAAACAAATCAGAGAGTGTCTTTTCATACAATTCAAAAACAAAAGGAATAAAAAGAAAAAGTCATAAGGGGTAGGTACCTCCGCAACCATAACTAAAAGCCAAATTAGAAGTACACATTTTTTTCCTATATAAAGAGCACATTATAGATATGAAAATAATCAAGCTAGAAAGCAAACAGAACGAAAGAAGAAAAAAAAATTATTAGTACTAAAATTAAGAATAAAAAAATGGGAGATTCCTACTTAACTAAGGAGGAAAACCAAATTAGTGTTTCCTTTGAACAAACTGAGGATAGTGCTTGTCTTTCAGCAATGGTACTTACCACTAATCTTGTTTATCCAGCAGTATTAAATGCTGCTATTGATCTCAATTTATTTGATATCATTGCTAAGGCAACACCACCAGGTGCTTTCATGTCACCATCTGAAATTGCTTCTAACTTGCCAACATCAACTCAACATTCGGACTTGTCTAATAGGCTTGACCGAATGTTGCGTTTACTCGTTAGTTATTCTGTTCTTACTTCTTCTACTCGAACCGCCGAGGACGGTGGCTCCGAGAGAGTTTATGGACTCTCAATGGTTGGAAAATACCTTGTCCCTGATGAAAGTAGAGGCTACTTGGCTTCTTTCACTACATTTTTGTGTTATCCTGCTTTGTTACAGGTTTGGTAAGTCATTTTAATTTTAATTCTTATACAAATTCTATAGTATATAACATATTACATAGGTAAGAATAAGAATAAAGATGTTTGGATAAACATTTAATTAAATAAATGCATACTTATCATTTAAATATATAAATTTGGACCACACAATTATATATGGATAATCAAAATTAAAAGAAAAAATCACGTGACTTTTTTAAGTAATCACGTGTCTCATAAATAACTTTTAATCATCATCATTCATGTATATTTGTATAGTCAAAATTTAACTCTCACATTTTAAAAGTCTTTTTATTTGATAAATATATATATATATATATATATACTATGGTGAAAAAACTTATAAAAGTAAGTTGTCAAACATTTTTTAACATTAAAGGTGGTTGAAGTTCAAATCTCATAAAACAGATGTAAAACGAGTCATTGATGTCAGTATTATTACTAATAACTACATTTTATATATCACTTCGGTGTAGTAAAAAAATAACAAAAATAAATATATTAAAGTCAAATACATCAATTTTTATTGATAAAATTTTCTTTCATAAATAAGATCGAGGTATATCATTTTTAAACCTCATTATTCAAACAAACTACAATTTTTTAACCTCCAGGGTAAATGACTTATGGCCAAGTGAGAAGAGAAATACTCACTTGATCTCTTATTATTAGCATGTATTTCAAAAAAAAATCTATAAATTTACTCTTATTAATACTACTAATTCATCTTTTATATAATATGAAAAGTTAACATAAAATACATATTAATTTACAGTGAGTAAAAATAATCCCTATTATTTATATTATCTATTTTTTTTAATATATGTGAAAAACTCAACGAGAGCTTATAAAAAAACAAGCAGATGAGTATTGACTACTAAATTAAAATTAAAATACAAAATCATGTGACGATTTTAAGCTTTTAAGTTATTAACTTAATTAGCAAATTACTTAGTTAAAAAAATTGTGTAAAAGTTTTAGTTTGTATTTCCAGGATGAACTTCAAGGAAGCAGTGGTGGATGAAGACATTGATTTATTCAAGAAACTTCATGGAGTGACAAAATATGAATACATGGGAAAGGATAAAAAAATGAACCAAATATTTAACAAGTCAATGGTTGATGTGTGTGCAACAGAGATGAAAAGAATGCTTGAAATATACACTGGATTTGAGGGAATATTAACATTGGTTGATGTTGGAGGTGGAAGTGGACGAAATCTCAAAATGATAATATCCAAATACCCATTAATTAAGGGAATTAATTTTGATCTGCCTCAAGTCATTGAAAATGCACCTCCACTTTCAGGTATAACATCATGTATAATAATGTTAAAAGAAATTAAAGCTTTTTTATACAAATTTTGTTGTTGTTGTTGTTGAATATTATAATTAATAAAACTATACCAAATTTTTATTAAGGGATTGATCATGTTGGAGGAGATATGTTTGCAAGTGTTCCACAGGGTGATGCCATGATACTAAAGGTAAGTCTATATATGTACATAATAAATGGCTACATATCTAATGTTGACCCAATAGATTTATGGTTTTTTTTTTTATTTATAAAAGAAACATTTTTAAATAATTAATTTTAGCTGTTTTCATCTGTTTGTTATGATATTAGAAAAAATGAGAATTTAAGAAAGAAAAAAATTTAATATTGTTTCAAAGAAGAAAAAAAATCTAATTTTTTTTAATAATTTGTAACAAATGGACCCTTTATCATACCTTATAGATTGATTAAAGTGGTAACTACAAATTTTTGTGACTATTATTTCATAATTGTAGGCTGTATGCCATAATTGGTCAGATGAAAAATGCATAGAATTTTTAAGCAATTGTCGCAAAGCTCTGCCACCAAATGGGAAGGTGATTATTGTTGAGTTCATATTGCCAGAAGAACCAGAAGCAAGTGAAGAATCTAAACTTGTTTCAACTCTTGACAATCTCATGTTTATCACAGTTGGTGGAAGGGAAAGAACTGAGAAACAATGGGATAAATTGTGCAAACTCTCTGGATTTTCTATATTTCAAGTTGCTTGCCGTGCTTTTAACTGTTTAGGGGTCATGGAATTTTATAAATAAAGTTTTATTATAATAATAACTTTTTTTAAAATGAATGTAAAAGAAAAAGAGTAAAGGACAAATAAAGACCTTTTTTGTGAGGTCAAGTGTGTTACAACTTTCTTGTTAAACCGTTTGCTTTGATGTGATGTAATGTTTATGCAATTTAAGATAATTTGGTTTGTTTTATTTTCTGTAACAGTGTATGTTTTGGTTGTCATTTCCATACAATAATTCATTTCTTTTATCATTTTAATATATACGTTTCTCTATCTCCCCTCTTTATATAACAAAATACAAAAGTACTCTAACTCATGTACAAACAATTTATACTTTAGATTACATGATTATGCCACCAATTATGAAATTTTAAAACTAAGTATTTCCTAACACTATTGAAAAACCTTCTCCACAAAAGTATTTTAATATGAGAAAAAAAATACTAAGTACAGAAAGTGTACTAAATCATTCAAATAAATAATAATAATCATAAGTAAGATTGTTTCAATTGGGATTATTATTAATTTTATCGGCGCAGCAAAGTTATAAATACTTAACTGATTAAATAGTTAAATAATTAGTTGTTTGAGTAAAAATGAATTAAAATTAATAAAATAAAAATCATGAGAAAGAATGATTAAGATTTCAAGTCTTCCTATTTTTACTATGTAATTATATATCACTATGTTAACAATCAAATTATTATAGTTATATCAAACTATCATATTAGATTAAGACTAATCTATTGTATTAAAATCTCTTTTTGATAATAATGAACCATAATTATTTAAGTGATCTAATTTGTTATTCAAAGTATGAAAGTTCGTCAATTTATCATCCACATGATCAATTATAGATTTGATTGTTACTATCTATTTTTCAATAATAAAATAAGTCATAAAGTCAACCAACGAATAACGTTAATGATAAGAATTAATGAATAAGTATAACAACTTCAATTGCATAAATAGTAATAAAGATTTACTATTACAAAGATTCAAAGAGAATCATCTACATCCTAAATTAAAGGAGAATTAGTTCATGAATATAGTAACAATGAAGAAGATGAAATTACATATAAGAAAATTAGAATAAATCTTCACTTCTTATTTTCAAGAATGTGATCTTCAAGTTCTTCTAAAACGTGCACAATATGATTTCTCATGCAGGCCACTCCAATGTCTCTAACCATTTTTTTTAATAAATATAATCTATAAAATAATTGCAAAAAATATTAATTACAAAAATACGCTATATCTTTTAAATTAAACTTCAATTGTTAATATTGTGAGTTTCGCCTAAAGATATAAAAATCAAACTAAGGCTCTAATAAACTCAACAACAAAATTTGAAATCAATTAAATTGATAATTTTTTTTGATGTGTTCGAGTTCAATCTGAATTGAACTAAATAAATTTAATCTTTGTTGATTTAAATATGATTTCACTTCATTTAAAATTAACCATTGATATTTAAATAAAATTATTAGACTATAATAATAGTATTATCTTAAATATGTGTTGTATTTAAAGGTTTTTTAATCATTTATTATGTTTTTTATTGTAATTTAAAAAATGTTTACGTAATGGTTTTAATAATATAAAAAATATAATTTTTAAAAAAGAAAATTTATATTTTTAAAATAAGTACCTTATTTTTTATTAATGTTATTCATCGGTATGAGTCTAATTTTGTGGAAAAAAAATTATAAAAACTCAATCAAACTAACTATTTTTTTGTTTAAATTTATTCTTCTCTAAACATATCATAACTATATCTCTCATAAACATATGCAACTTTTCAGTCAAATTCTTCATTTTTTGGAGTTGGAGTTGTGTTTGAAAAAAAAAATTGTAAATTTACATTATAAATTTACAACATCAAATTCTAATATATAATAAAGTATTATATTTAATTTATCAATTAAAAAATTATAACACCTCCAAAATATTTACTGAAGCTCTGGGACTATTCTTACGCCCTGTGAGTCAAAATCCTTCAAAAATATAGTTTTAGTTTAAACAGGATATAAAACATGTATCAAATTGCTAACAAGTCCGGGTGTAATTGTAATTATACGTTGATTTAGGACTTAGTACGCTGATTTGACATGAAATGCAACAACTTTTAGAATAAAAAGAATGTTTACTTAAAAAGGCAACAACTCAAACTATGGACGGGCCATTAGTTTTTTTTTAATTACATTTCTTAACAAATGGAATGTCAAACAATTGTCCATTGTACACCTTATACAATCAAACTTTGAACCCTTGTGTGAAGAAAAATAACAAAAAATTAAAAAATATACTCAAGACGGGGTTGTATATGGATTTCACCAACCCAATCATCTCGGTTAATCTAACTCGGATCGATTTAAAATAATATTTGGGTCAAATAAATAAGTATAAATTTATATTTTAATTTCACAAAATAATAAACTGTTAAAAAAATGAATACTGAATAAAACCATCCCAATCCATTTTATCCAAATAGCTCAATTGTAAAGATTATTTACCTACTATTAACAATTACAGTAATTACAACTATAATTAACTATAATAAGTTGCAATAGTTAGTTAGTTATAATTATAGTTAGTTAGAGAAACTAATTAAAAAGTTAGTATTCACTGCCAATATAAATAGGAGTATCATTGTATCAAATATGTTTTATATTAGGTTTTCCTAATTGAGCTCTCAATATATGAATCCTCATTTTTTTCTCAATTCTTATATTTTTTATAGTTATTTTAAGATATTACACTTTAGTTATTTTGATATTTTTAAGATTTTTTGTAATTTTATGAATCTTACAACTTTAGTTATATTGATGTATACAATAATAGTATTTTTTATCAATTTTATGAATTTGATATTTTCATTAATTGTATATTTATATATTTTAGTTGCTAACAAAATAGTGAAAATAAATTATATTATATTTTTGAAAAAAAATTAAGGTTATATCATTTTTTAGAAAGAACACGATAGTTTATCATTGTCAATTAAATTTTAAAAAATGAATGTGGGTAATTTAATATCCAACCCAATCCAACTAAAAAGTAAACCATTTAACTCAACTCAACACAGTATTATAATAGATTGTTTTTTTTACCAGACTACTCAACTGAATATTCCCTATACAATTTAGGTTTGGTCAAACACATCCCAAACCAAGTCACATACATCCCTAAGTTAACTTGTTAATTACCGATATAGAAAATGACTTTTGCGCATTACTATTAACACTTATTGTTCCTTGTACTACCTATTTGATAAAATTAATATATATTAAAAACATGTAATTTAATCTTTATATAGAGTAAGATCAAAGTGTTACCAACAAATTATGGAGTAAGATGAGCGACGACGTACAATAACTTTTAGTTAAGAATTACTCATTCGAAAAAATTTAAATTTAAATTTTAATCGAAATAATATTTTATTCGTCTTTACTTATTTATTAGTTTAACTCTACATTATATGTTATTTTTCATTTAAAAATTGGAGAGTAAAATAAAAACAATATCAGAAGCTTAATGTGTTCATCTTTTCAAAGTGTCTATACATAGTGCACGTTAATTTTAGTATATACTAAGATCAACAACGTCTACGTCTGTCGATAGTTTTGTGTGATAAAGATATTTGAATTACTTTTTTTTACTCAAAGGTATGTGAATTATTAATGATGTAATAGTTCAACTCCTCCGTTCACATCACAACGCTACACGAATTTTCTGATAATGGGAGACTGCTGCAATATAAAAAATTAAAAATTAAAAAATAAAAAAACTATCAAAGCATGCTTTTGACTTTACTAACCACATGTAATATGTTTTTTGTTTTTTTTTTTGTTATAGGCTACTAACCACGAATCACGAATGTTGGTTGTTAATTAGTTGTATGGTTAGTTTCAATTTTAAAGCTGGAAATTTAATTTTGGTATGTTTAGACGTTATCAAGTATAATTTATTGTCTCCATAATGAATTTGACTATTTTAAAGTGATAAGTTACTAAAGTGAAAAAATCAATAATTGATTATATAACATTTCGTTATTGGTTACGCATATGTAAGTAATATTAATTATTGATTTGATCACTAATTGTTGACATTATTCACAAAATACTCTAAAGTAAATTGCTTCTTAAAAGTCAAATTCTTCCGAAGTTAATTATTACTTGAAGGTAAAGTTTGTAATTTTTTAATCCAAATATAATTTTTACTTTTAAATTTATCGTTAAACTCATTTTTATTTAAAGATATATAAATATAAATTATTTTACATTCACTCACTTTTAACAAAAACCAATTCACTAAAAAAACAATTTTAACTAACATATAAGAAACTAATTTCGATTCACTCATTTATCTCTTCTTCCATATGTCAATAAAGTTTTATTCAAATAGTAAAAATTTAATCATTCAAAACAAAAGATATATTATATTATGATCAAAATTTTCATCCATATACGTCTAATCTTTAACTTATTTTTAGGAAAGAGTAGTATCGACCTAATTAAATTATAAGGTATGCAATTCATCGTTGACATGGATTGACAAAAAAACTTTGACATGGCATAGCTTGTCAAAAACAAAAAATAACGTGACGAATAACCGGACATTACGTGACAGTAGTGAACATTTGTTTTTATCTTATTGACTTTTTGCGTGGCAAAAATTATTATCATTATGTAAACATCGTCTTTAATCTATTGAAACTCGTGAGCATGCAAACTGCTGCATCTGCATATAATGTATTAATTCATCTTAGTTTGGTCTTTACAAAATAAAAAGTCGTATTAGTTTGGATGCAGGCATACAGTGGATTAATTGATCTTAGTTCAATAAATTAATATATGGTTCACAATTATCAAAAATTATTTATGGAATTGAGTCCTTGATTATCATATGTTTATTTTTTATATAAAATCTCAAATAAAATTTGATTGATTTATGTAGTTTTTCGTGGGTAATGTTTAAAAATCGTTACTCACTCTGCTTATTAGTGAAATATTTTTGTATTTTATAACACAGTTTCTTCGTAACAATTTTTATTGATACGGCTAGAAAATGGAATATAATATTTTTCATATGATTGAAGTGTCATTAGGGGTGTTCAACTATTTTTGTAATAAAAATTAAACTGAATTGAATTAAATTAATGATTTGATTTAATTTTTAAAAATCACTTTTGAATTAAGATCAATTCATCATGAATGAGTTTAAAATAAATATAAATCAGTTTAATATTTTGAACAAGTTTTTAGTTAGAATCAGTTTCAAACTAGTTCTTCGAACAAAGAAATTTGAAATTCTTTTGACAAAAAACTTTTGATTTTTTAGAAAAAAGTTTTGGATTTTTTCCAAGAAAAATTGATGTCAAAATTTCTCTATAATTTTTTTTTTAAAATTTTTTGACAAATTTTTCTATTTTTTTTTTTTTGAGAAAAATAGATGTAAAAAATTTTCCAATAAAAAGAATTTTTTATTTTTTTCTCAAATATTTTCCAATAAAAAAATAATTTAGTTTTCTTTTGATTTTTTTTGAAAAAAAAAACTTTCGATATTTTTTATATTTTTTCGAGAAAAATAAATCCCAAATATTTTCTAAAAAAAAACAATAATAAAGATTAAAAAAAATTAAAATGTAATTTTGATTAACTAATTTGTTTTAAATGTGGTTCAATTCATGAACCATGTAATTAATTTGATTATTTTTCATCTAATACAATTCAATTTATTAATATGGTTGAATTAATCATTTTGTACATCTCTAATCAACATAGTACATTTGTGGAAACAAACTTACTTGAATTTAATTATTTTTTAGGGTGGTTTAATCTAATTATAAAAAATAAAATTGATTATATTTAAAAATATTTCAGACAATATAATTTGTTTAAAAACACCATAAGTTGATTTCAAAATGTTTCGAGTCTAAATCACATGAAAGTTATAATTAGATTAAGAATGAAAAACTAAGTAGTTAAAAATGTGAGTCTTAAACATATTATATGAATTTCTTCTGTCTTAACAAAATTAAATATTAAATTTCAAAAGATTTGTAGTTGAAAATAAATCAGAAATAACAGGTAATGCCTCCAATTAGGACTATTTAATTTCTTGAGCCTTTTGTTTATTTGAATATTTGATTAGTATGCAATTAGATTAGAAAAAAATCAACTACTCTTTATAAAAAAAATTATTCTCAAAGCATCTACGAATAAAATAAAAATAAATTACATAAATGAAGATAAAACAATTTCTATAAGATTAAATTAAAAGGATCTATTTTTGACAAAAAAAGTATCAACGAAATTATTTTATTTTCTAATAATACGTCACAAGCTTCATCTCCTACTCAGTCCAAATAACAAATAAGATTATCTCCTAATCGGTCCAAATAACAAATAAGATTAAGACTTTTTATTGAAGCCCATATAACATCACTATAATTATGCCTAAAGGTTATTAGTATATTTAATAAAAAAGGGTAATTATATAGGTCACGCATACCTTGAAAATCATGCATGAATATGTCGAATTCCAAAAACATCAACTATGCTTTGTTTTCTCACGTAGGGAGTACACATCAAATAAAAGAATGCGATTATCTGTAACTTTTTTTTTTAATTTATTTTTTATTTTAATAAATAAATAATTATTAATTTAATAAATAAAAAATATATCAAAGGTAATAAAGTTGAGTAGATGTCTCAAAACAAATAACATACTATATTATTTTAACAACTCTATTTTATTTTGTATATAAATTAACAGTAAAATTATATTTTATTAACAATTTTCTTCTATTTTTTATTCAAATCTAATAAATAATAATAATAATAAGAGTGAATTATATTAATAAAATCAAATAAAAAAATACATTAAATAGAAACAAAATACGTTAAATTGAAGAAAGAAAAAACATCAGAATTTGAGTAGATGTGCAACATCTGAGAAAAAAATAAGAAAAAGTTGTTAATAAAATAAAATTAAGTTGTTAATTTATAATAGAAGAAATTGTTAAAATAATGTAGCACGTTATTTATTTTGGCACTTAACCATATTAAATGTATTTTTTTTCCTGGGATGCAACCTCCATAAAAAGTTATCCTGATCGCATGGTAGAAATGCGATCTCTAAACAATAAAACTTTTTAATATATAAATTTAAATATAAAGTATAATAAAAGGTTTTAAATAAAAAGGGATATAGATGCAAAATAGCCTCACATTTATAGAAGTGTTCTATTATTGATTAACTTTCACGATTTAGTGATACTTCAATGTTATTAAGAAAACTCTTAGTTGTATTTATTATGTTATATAGTTGAATTATTTTTTTATTTGGACGACTCATAATTTTTAATTTTATTTTTTTATGTAAAAGTTTTTCTCTTTTATTGCTATTATTATTAGTGTTTAATCGTTATTTTTGAGTTGACAATTTTGTAGAAAAAAAAAAGAATTAATTTAACAAACTTCAAATATTTTATTGCACGCTTTGGTCTCAATATGTATGAAATCCTAACAAACATGATTGATCAAAACCACCGGAAAAAGTAGTTAGTATATGTTTGAGGGTTCTCAATTACAATTAAAATATTATTTTTTGTCTATAATTGATTTTAATTTTTAGTTTTTTGTCTTCAGATTTATTGTTTTACTTTCACATAAACATATACAACTTTTTTTTATAAATAAGTCAAGTTTATTAGAAATATCATCATGCTCAGAAACATTAGAACATGAGATAGAGCTAGATGGAAAAATACACCGGAAGTTCCAATATTAAATGGTTGTCGTTACCATGTAAACAAAAAAAAGTTGTTGCCGTTGCCAAGATAAAGGTAGCCCCAAAAGAAATTACAATTATGGCTTTGTGCCTTCATGACCACCAAGTGTATTTGTTGTATGACTTTTAGAGCTCCTATATTGTCACCTTGAGAAAATATTACAGTTCCACCACACTATACAGCAACAATGGCTCATTAAACATGTACAAACATAAATCAATTTCTACAACATAACAAACTTACTGTGAGCATGTGTGACTCTTAAGGTTATGGCCCAAATAGAGCCTAAGTCTATCTATTTATATAAACATAGATAATAACAAAAAACATTATTTTTGGTATTATTTATATTATATTTTGTATATTACAAGTAGATCATATATTTATTAACATTAACGTTTTCAACAATTTAAACATACTAATTACATTAATAAAAACACATATTTTCGACATGTCTTATTACAAAATACATGTTATCAAGTCAAACTTTTTAAAATGAAATTTTAGAAATTAAAAACATTAACATCATATAATTCACAGAGGTATGTGCAACCATCCATGCAAGTAAAATGTGATATTTAAGTAATAAAATCAATGGGATGGGATAAGAATCATGAGTCAGATTTCTAACATGAGTATGAATGACCTATATCAAAATTTTCTACATACAAACAATCCCAATTTTGAATATAGAAATGAAATAGGAGCTGTAGTCGTGGAAGTGACTGTTGGGGGTTCATTTGATGCTTGCTTGTCTCCCAAGGCACAAATGAATTCTGTCACAAGTTGATGAATACAAGAGATATGAATCATATGATAAACATAACCACAAAATTATGTTGCATGGATGACACAGCATCAGTGTAGATTGTATCCTCGAGTCGGCCGAACTGTGCAGCATATGGTCAGCATATATCACAAGTTCAACAAATGTGGAAGAGAATGGCCATGTACATTATATCAAGCCTACTATATTGATAAAAATGTCAACAAAAACTCGCTTTATTAGGTTCCTTTTTGGCGTGTAGCCGTCCTCTTCTCATCCATCCTATGATGGAACAACTTGGCCATGTGTCTCCTTTCACAGTCCTGCGCGTCAAAAGACAAGAAAAGCCGCAAATTTTATATAACTATAACTTTGATTGTAGGGGGAAGGAAAACAACTATCTATAATATGAAGCTTTGTATAAGTTTCTTCACCTTGAACATGTTAAGATGAAAAGGTTTTTCAGGATTCATCCTTCTCAGCTTCTGATAAGTATACGCAAAACTCAGCTGATCACGAGGAGTAAATCGGTCAACTTCATTGAACCAAAGACAGTTGAACAAATTTGACATAGGGGTGTGTGCCCTAATAATAAAAGAACCTTCTGGTACGTCTGTCAAAAGAAAAAATATGCATACATTAAAGAGTCAATGATTGCGCATCCAATCAACAACTTTGGAGAATCGACGCAAAAGAAATCCTTACTGCTTGAAAGAAGCTTGTTTGGATCGGATGCATTAAATCTTTCAAGTCCATCAGCCCGGTAAAACGCAAATTGTTGATCAATAACCGTATGATTATACTTGTTCAATTTCTTATTTTGAACTACCTCTTCCCACACACAATGTCGATCATAGTGATTGGATATTGCAAATTCATAACCCTTTCGCCACAAGAAGTACTCCAAGATGAGTAAAGGATCAAGCTGCAGCCTTAATTTGCTATCCAACCAAATCGAATACCTGGAACAAATTTGAAAGAAACGCACAACCATAAAAATCAGTGGGAAAAAAGGACAAATCTTGCTTTAAAGCTCCCGTCATGGTCGGTTCGGGGAAGGGTCTAAAGAAAATTACTATACAAATCAAAGATCAATTAACCAAACAAAGAAAATTAATAACACAACGCCAAAAAGGAGTTTATAGGTCTGTTGTACATCAAGAAATTTGTCTTGGTGTGTAGTGCCCCTTAACAGTTACTATGATTAAAACATCATCCAAATTAATATTGTCAAAATCAAAAGAAGAATACATATGTCTAATCAGATTTAGACTTACCTTGCAAAGGGAAAAAGTCGATGGGCCAATAACTTTGGTATTTTGCCGACTCGCCGCATATCATCATACGGTAGATTCTTCACCACCACTAACTTCCAAAAGCCAATGAACCCCATTCTGTCAGGTGCATGACCTTCGGAAGTAAGTGTTTGTACTGTAACTTCATCAGTAAACATAACAAAACAGACATTTTTCCTTGACAAACGAGTAATCTGAAATAGAAAAAGGCCAAGATTAATGTAACAAAACATGCATGTTGTCACCCGTGTGCATCTTGCCCCTTAAGATTCTAATAGTTGCAGCTAACTTCCAAAACAATAATAACATTCAATGCTAATAAAAAGTTCAATTTTGAGAAAGGTAAAGTAATGACTAGATTAGTTGGTAATAGTAAAAAAAGGCATAAGCTTCCAACCGTGCCAAAATGCAAACAATTGATATCAATCACTGAAGAAACTTTAGGGCAATATTATAATGAAATTATTGAGTAGATTTAGATCACAATAATTTAATGCAGCGCGAAGTAAAGATTGACCAATATTTTAGAGTACATTATTTTATTGGAAACAACACAGCCACACAAACTGAAATGAAAGATTGACCAATACCGTCTTGGTGGCCGGGGTCCTCAAGCGATCAGAATTTCCAAATATGCATGAAATCACAGCAATGTGGCATCTGCTAATGTAACTTTCATCATCTTCTGAAATGTCAAATCCGGTGCTGGGTGAACCTTCAGGACCTTTAACAAAACCACATTTTAGGTTTTGATCACGTGCCAAAAATGAATTTTCTCTCTCTTCTAAGCTCTGATGGCCGGCAAATCTGGGCACCCATTGTTCTACTCCCGATGGCTTCTCTTCTGTCTCTACGTATTGTAAGTTAAATCTTGCAAATTTTCGACTTTCTAATGGTTCAACAAGTTGGGAAGTTGAGTTTAACAACTTCATCTCACAGGATCCTGTAAAATAGGTGACATGCAAGCAGGTTAAAGAGCTTTCACTTTTCTTTTTTATATATTTTTTTGGATAAAAGTGGAAATAGAGGAAATATTACCATGAGCAAAACCAGTTCTAGGAGTCGCATAATAAAGCAGGTAAGCAAAAACAACAACTTCATTATTCTATACAAGAACAAGAGCAACAACAACAACAACCAAACCTTATCCCAATAAGTAGGGTCGGCCATATGGATCAAACAACCCAATAATGTTCTGTTATATATCATAGTACTGTCCAACTAATTAATATCTAGGTCCCTTTTAATAGTTTCACGTATAGGTTCATTATTTTATATCTCTATCCAACAGCTCCATTATTATTATTTTTTTATATAACATTTATTCTATATTTCTATTAATTCGTTTTGTCAGGTAAAGTTATTCTAAGCAAAGCAGATGAACAACTTTGTGGAAGAACAATATAATGCATTTAAAGATAGTAAGTATGAATAGTACAAAATATGTAAGCATTGAACCAAATAATAAGAACTCGAGACAACAAATAACTACCTAAGTTTCCCAGTGCCCTGCACAATTTTAAAGAAATAAGGAAATCCAGAATGAAAACAAGGGTGGACCATGAACAAAGAAGCAATTATTCTGACTTCTTGAATGTATACGTATCAGTTATTCAATCAGAATGGTTAAACAATTAATTTGGTGTCTTTTAATACAAATCTCAAAGTTGTTCTGACGCTGCTACAACTGCAAGTGATTCGATGGCTGAAGGAACCAAATTAATGAGCTAGATATTGACTGAAAGTCTGAAACGGCGGTTTCAAAGTATTCACTGGATTAGAGATAAATCATTTTCAATTGAAAAGTCCAAAGGTTCAGCTGGACTTTGTAAATGCAAGTGACAGAGGAGGGTGCATATGAATAATGCCTATTGGTCATTGTGAAAAACATGCCACAGAAAGCCCCAAAGTTTGATTTGTAAAACTAGAAAATATTATTAAAAAAAGTAAAGAAAATAAAATAAAATAAAAACTATCTGGTTACCTATTGATTAACTTAAAAAAGTAAAAACCATGAGAACACCAAAAATGAAAAGAAACAAGAATGAGAAACAACAAAAGCATCATTTCAAGGATATCACAACCTGTATTCCTATTTAATAGATAGGATATTCCACCTCACTCCAACCATTAAAAGCTGCTGAGTATCCACATCCCAAGATTTCTATCTTTTATTCAAGAACAGACCCCAAAAGAAGAAACTGAGAACAGAACAAAGCTATTATTTTAGTCCCTAGCAGTGTTGTCAAATGCAGAAAATAGCTGCACAACAACGCTATAGCCGCTATTAGACAACATTGTATACTACAATAGCATATTGCAGGACAATAGGATTTTGTTTAAATTCCGCTATGCTATAGTGTTGCTATAGCCGTTATTTCACAACACTAATCCCTAATCTCAGTAAGATGAAAGTAACAAAAGTCATTACCAATTCTAGTCTTTGTGAATCATGAATAGCAGTAATGAGGTAACAGATGAATAATAGCGAATAGAAATGCAGATAACTAGCAAAAGGTGGCTAATACAACAACAGATGTTTCGGAAAAAGAATAAGCTTCACCTGAGTACTTGTGACGCCTGCCTTTCCTCTTTGTTTCAGGATGTGATTTTCTGCTTGTTTGTTCACTTATAACATTTGCAGGTTTAGAATTTGCTTTTCCACCCCGAGAACTTTTTTGGCTAACGGAAGATTCTCCATCAGTATCCTCGGAAGCAATATCGTCATCAATTCCCACATCGGAAGAATCATCGTGAGATTCTTTGTGAACTTCGTTGTCCAACTTTTGTGAATTAAAATTAGAATGTTTCCCTCTCATATTTCCACTATCAGCAGAATCTTCCATTTGAGCATCGTGAGAATCGATAAAGTCATCATACTCATCATCAATGTCATCTACCACATTCTTCTTTTCCATAACAGTTTCATGCGACAATTTCCCATCAACTTCGGCGGAGTGTCCAACATTCTTCAACGAAGCCTCGTATTCTGCTTCATATCTTTTCAATTCATGACGCCCCGCTTCATTATACAAGCCAACTCCTTTTCGCTTTAAACCCGTCTGAGAACCCTCCTGAGAAGACTTTACATTGTGATTCGTCTTTACAGGAGCATCATCTTTCAACTTTGCATCTCCATTATCCCTACTTATCTCCTCCTTATCCTCATCATAACCATCGTCCCTTCTCCTATCATCCTTATCCCAATATCTCGAATCTCGGCCATGCCCCCCAGAGGCATGCCCAAAGTCAAGAACTTTCTTCTCTATCCGCGGTACATTCGTAAGAAAATCAGAATCATTCTTTATATCATCAGTATCATCACCATTGTTACTAATTTCTGCAACCACAGATTAACAATCTTAAAACCACATGAAAAATAAAATCATTTTAAAACATTCATTCAACTTCCCAAATAACACAAACCCCAAATCAACCAATTGCAAAACCCCAAACCAAAAAATCAACAAATTAAATTCACAGATTCAAACACCATTTCCCATTCAACAACTACACCAAGCAACAAAGCAAGAAAATCAAACTCAAATTCCATCAAAACCCTACAATGCTAATTTCAAGAAGTTCAAAAAAATGCAAATACATTGTGATGTGAAAAAACACAACAACAAAAAAAAAAGAAAACACTCATAAGAAGAAGCAGAACTTTACCGTCTCTAGAAATGTAAGAAAACGCCAAGAAAGTGACGACAAGTACGAGGAAGAGGAAAACTAAGATTGCCACAACCGAAAAATGCGCGCCTCTGTCGGATCGCCCCGATCGCCGGAGTCGCTGCTGCTTGTGGGCGACACCACCGCGAATCCCGACGGCGACGTGATCACCGGAGCCATTACCTAGGTGCAGATCGTGGGAACCTACCCTCACCCCAAGCCTCTCCGTTCCCGATTGCCTCTGCTGAGCCATACCATAACACACAAACACACAGTTTCTCTCTCTACAGTTTCTCTCTCTAAAAAACACGCTCTACCCACGAGCTTGTTATGCAGAAAGATTCAGACTTTGACTCAGTGGGTTAATGTGGTGTTGAAGAAGAGTGTGAAGCAAGGGAACAGAACACTGGTTGAAAAAAATTATTTGAGTGTGCTTTTGTTCGTTGAAAAAAAAAATGGGTATTCTAAATTCTAATAAGCTTCTCAATTTTATAACTAATCTAAAATAAAAAAATAATAAAATGGAAATGGAAATTTAGTTATAGAGCAAGTAAAGCATGAGTGAGTAATATTAATGTGAGAGGTTGCCGGCGACGGTGAGCCGCCGGAGATATAGGCGGAGGATGTATTATTATTTTTGCTCACGGGAATCAGTGGTCCATTGATAAGGTACGAATCTAATATAATATTTTGGTTTTTTAGATTGGTCTGAGTTTTGTATTTTGTTTTTTGTTTATTATTATGAGCTTTGATTAGTGTGATACAGTAAGTATTTGGATTTGTTTGTTGGGTTTTTATTAAAGCAAGAAATCATGTTTTGATCCGGATATAGAAGATTTCACATGATTAGGTTATAGTTATTGAGATCGATATTTACTTTTCGGAAAGAGATTTGGTTAATTGCATCTTACTTACACGGATGAAATTCTGAAAAAGGATACAAATTTTAATTTTACAATAAGTGAAAAACACCGTTTTCCATCTATGCGCACATATAGATAGATAACACTAATTAATACCTTCTCCCGTTCAAATGTTTACACAATTTGTCACCGATTATAAGAAAATATAACTTTTCATTTATAATTGTAATTTAATTTATATATCTTTTACAACGGATATTAACCACCACTGATTTCATTAAATCATTAATAATATTTTATTTTTATTATAATTATTTATAAATTATTTTATATATAGAGTATATAAATTAAACTCTATAATAATTTAAAAATTATTAATTAAAATTAAAATTAAAATTAAAATAAAATTCATATGTTATTTATATTTTTCCACTATATTAAAAAAATTTAAAAAAAATATATCAACTATAAAAAGTAATTAAATTGAAAACTACTTATAATGGTTTCCAATTTTTTTTTTAAATCGTAGTAAACAAATAATTTCTTTCATAAAAGAACACTCTCTTAATTGTCTTTTTATTTATTCTATTGAACGAAGTTGTTTTTACTGTAAAAACAAATACACTTTCGTTGCAATCACCCCTAGGACAAATATTTTTACTTTGACAAATTTGATAAAACAATTAACCCCATTAATATGAGTTACCTTAACTATTTTTTTTTTTTGTCTTTCTAATATAATTTCTCCAATTGTTTTTATATAATAAAAAATAAATAGTGTATGACAACTGTCCAACCGACCAAAATTAATGAAATCAAACTAAGAGTCTCAAGACTCTCTGCTCGTCTCGTAGTAAGAATGTCAATCCAGATTATTTCGTAATAAGTTAGTTTAAGTTTTCAACCAAATTAAATTAGAAAATTAAATATTATAAAATAGTTAATTTAAGAATGTCAATGTTCTCCAACATTTTAGACTTTCCTCGATCTTAATGAATTTCCGAGTCACAATTCGCTTAAACTTTTTCTTGATTAAAATGATTTATAATAATTGAAATATAAAAATAACTTTTAGACAATGAACATATATCAAATAATGATAAAATAAAATAATATTGCTACACTACTATTTTTTATTATCATTAGATCAAAATAAAATAATAATAATAAAAAGAAAGTAAAAAGATATAAATTATTAAATAATTACCTAATTTACTATTGATATATTTTGATATTATAAAAAAAAATTAAATAGTCAATCAACCACAATTGTTATTAAATCACTAAAAACATTTAATTTTAATTATTTATAACTTAAAAACCTTACAACTATGTTATGCGACTACCACAATTATTACTAAATCATTATAAATATTTAATTATATTTAATTTAACTTAAAAACCTTACAAACTATATTATGCAACTACCGGTCTATATATTTAGATAATCTATCAAAATTAATCTTTAAACAAATCACTATGTATTTGTAAATAAAAAAATAATCAGTATAAATTTTAAGAGAGCTTTTTTTTATAGAAAAAATAATAAATACTACCACAATTATCTTTTTGATATAAATACATAGTATATTTTTTTTAATAATGCATGATTTGATATAAAAATTAATAGCAAAAATACATATATATTATTTTTAAGTTTAATTCAATTGTCTTTAGACACTTTAAGTTTATTTTATCTCATTTTAATTATTTAAGTTATATTTTGTTTTCACCGCTAGTCTATAATATCAATATCAAATGTTACATTAATATCTTTTTCATATTAATTATTTAGAAAATATTTATTAAATCTTATAAATGTCAAATCTTATAAATGATATATATTTATTGATTTTATCTACAACAATCCAAATACACGTATAATCTTAAAAACAAAATCATAAAAATTCATCTACATAATTAATATTTATAACTTATTTCATATGTAAAATATTTAAGAAAGTCACTTGTTGTAATTTTTTGATTAAATTTAAATATTTTTAAAAAATTCAAATTTAAATAATTATATACGAAATTTAATATATCATAAAAGTCGATGGTACAAATAAATATAATTTAAAAAATCGAATAAAAAAAAAATTTAAACAACTTAAACTAAAATATTTTCGCCTAAATTAATCAAAGACTAGTAAATATAAATTAAGCAACAATAATCGCATGATATCCTCAAATGTTGCAATAATGCAAGTTTTGATCAATCACAAGATTAAGAAATCACATCATTTATTAAATAATATAAGCATAATTATCCATGCAGTTTTTAATTTAATTTTAGATAACACTTCAATCTTTTATTTATTTTTTCTTATTTTCAATTTAGTCTTTTATTTAATTGTAAGAAAATAATTTACTTTTTTATATTTTTAAATTTTAACAATGTTATTTTTTTTATAAAAATCAATTAAAATTTATAAATAAAATTCATAAAATTAATTATCATCTTTAATATAATACAAATTTATAACTCAAATCTTCAAATAAATTTATAATTTTATTCTCTATATTTTTGAATTTTTATAATAAAATTAAATAAACAACTGAATAAAAAACTAAAATTAAAGTAAGAGAATGCAGAATCAGTTATGCTTTTTTATTATAATTTTATTTAAAAAAAAGTTTTATTATAGTTTTATTTATAAATATTATGGAATTTGTCAACCACCAAAATGGGGCAGAAGAGTGATTTTTGATGATGGTATTGGTGAAGTGAATGGTGTGAGCTTAGATGGAGTCGTGTCTCAACTTCGCATCTTCCGCACCTTCTCGCCGCTCTGGTTAACTTCTACTTTTCAATCCTCCCTTCCCTTCCCCTCTGCCATTTCTTCATTTCATGTTATTTGATATTTATGTGTTTTTTTGCTATTGCAGGGATGCTGAGGAAACACTTGAATTCCCCTCTTCTCACTATTGATTCTGCGCCACACTTCACCTCTTGCAAGGTAACTGCGTCTTTACTTTTATTTTCAACTAAATACTCATTCAATAAATCAAAATTACTAAAACATATTTAGTCACCATTTTGGTTCTCGGAATATGTTTTTTAGTTTTTCAGTTTAATTCTCAAATCTGTTTTTTTTTAGTCAATTTAGTCTATAAAATTACTAACAAAAGAGATATTGGGGTTGTTTGTATTTGCAATTTCAATACATTCCGGAACTATAATGGCATTGTCTCACAGTTCAGAGACTAAAATTGTTGTTTATTTTTTTATTTTCTAGTGGGTTCTGTTGGCTTTGTTAATTGTATGTGTATGTGATAGGAAATAGTTTGTCTGCATTGATTAGTAAACAATTCATGTTTAGATATATCGATATGTTTTTGTCACAAGACCGTTACTCTTGTCCAAGGAAAGGTTGGAACTTGGATCTGTTTTTAGAACATGAGAACAGATGTTAATCAGTGGAAAAATGATTCTAATTGGGAAGTTTTAAGAGCTTCTCTTTTTCTGTCAGCAGTAACAATGTAAATAGTAATGACGTAGGCGAAGAGTAGAAGAAAACTTTATTTTTTTTGCTCACTAAGTGGAAACTAGGGAGTAAAGAGAAGCCAGTTGATGGCCGATGCATGTCATCAACAAGTGAAGAGTGTAGAAGTTGCCATTTTGGCTATGGATATAGGAGCATGTTATTCTTTTCATGGCTCACAATTGATAAAGCTGGCTGAATGGTCAGCGAAAGCGTTATAGTGTTCTTGGATAGCTATTTCTTCGAATGCTTAATGGATTAATTTTAATTGCTTATCTTTCTTTGGAGTTGGGACCTCATCATTTGACGTTTTGATTCCTTTTACGGTGGCTATAATATGAAGAGTGGATGCATTCTTGTCCTTAATTTTTTTTCTACAGCTCCTTGTACAAGGCATTTTCATTGATGAGCATTTGAAATTAATCATGGAGATTTTGTATTGAAAGTATTACTCTGATTACATATATAAACTTCTCATAGGCTGGATTTTAATGTCCTGATGTCTTTTAGGACTTTGTATTGAAAGGATGTCTTCGTGGTTTCATACTTTTGTTGGTCAAATTTCAGGCTGTAATTAAAAGACTATGGTTTTAACTTTTACCATACATATTAGGCCATTATCTGTCTCAAACCTTGGAAAGAATCCAATTTTTTCTTAGGAGGTTGACTTTTATACTGAAAAAACTATAGTAAAAAAAATATTCTCAAAATTTTGAGTAGAGAACACATAAAAGGATTTTTTATGTTTGACTATTAATGTGCGAGAGGAATAATTTTGAATGGCATGAGAGGCGAAGGCATTCTTACGATGGCTGACTTGACTATGATTATGCAGGCTGATCTTACTGCTGCATCTTCAAGTATTCCATTGTCAAATATCAGATATTCTTGCGGATCTTTGCAAAGTGTTTCAAAAGCAAAATGGACCTCAAATCATTCTACCGACTATTGGGTACTGCGTTCTACAACGCAGATAGAAAATACAATCACAAGTAATGAAGATCGGAGTATGTGGGAAGCATGTAGGCAAGCACTTTCTACATTTAACTTCAGCGATGAAGAAAAGGACAAGATACTTGGAAAAGCATTTGGTCTTATTCATTCTCCTTATTGGGGAGAAGATCGTACTAAGGAAGTTCCCAAATTCGAGGCAGTAAATGCAACATTAGACTATCTAAGGAGTTTAAATCTTTCTGATGATGATCTATCCAAGTTGCTCAAAAAATTTCCAGAAGTTCTTGGATGTAATTTAGAGGAAGAATTGAAAGCTAATACAAAGATCCTGAAGGAGCAATGGGGTATTGAAGGGAAATCTCTTAGGAACCTTCTCCTTCGAAATCCAAAAGTTTTGGGTTATAATATTGATTGTAAAGGAGATTGTATGGCACAATGCACTAGATGCTGGGTTCGATTCTAGTTGATTGGGTGAAACATATTGTTTTGTAATATTAATTGACTGCAGCATAACATCATTGTTCATTTATTCACCCTCTCCACCTTAAATAAAGGATAGAATTGCATGTGAAGAAAGGTTCTCACATTTTGGGTGCTAAAATCGACTTGGCAAGTATGCGTATGGTTTTTAGACATTGCTGTGAATTGCTGAAGTGTCCTGGACCATGGAATGAAGAAAATCAAAGGTTGTGTATAATTTACAAAATACAAATCATGTTCTTTTGTAACAAAAATGTTTTATTGTTCATGATTTGTTATATAGATATATTTGCTCCTATGTTGGTACAGTATAGACCTATGATGTGAATTTCACCTCCTTCAACACATTTATGGTGTTAAACAGGATTTGTTATTTGGGTTCCAGCTTCCATATGTCTCAGATATTTTAACACAATTATTATCATACTCTGAAGCTTTTTCTTAAAAAAAGAATATATAATTTGTTGATTGACATGTTAGCTTTCAGTAAACATATGAATGCACGCTGTCTATAAAAATAACTATTGATAAACAATTTGTTTACCTAATATGGTCATGGTTGTTGCAGTCTCAATATGATGTATTGTTTACTCTTAACTTGTAAGTGATGATTAGATAGTATACACCTCATTTATTACAGAATAAATAGACTATGTCACTAATTTAGTTATGTGTTTGATAGAATGTTATTTGAACATCACTTTCAGACAACCTTTTAAATGATTAATGCAGTTCGCACATGTAATTAATGAAATGTTAGATTTGATGAATAGTAATGCCAAGTGTCACAACTTGTTAACCATCTGCTTATTTTTATTAACCACGAATTTAAATGTGATTAACTTTGGTTTTCAAGTGTGCAAATCTAGATGTAGTTGGAAATGGAATACTTGAAATTGTAGTTAATAATGTTCAATTTTGTGGTTAATTATGCTCTTCAAGGTTAATTAGTTATTGAATCTTGATATATTCATTAACTTTTCATTGAATTATGTTATCCACATGCGCAAATTGTGTTAATCATTTAAAAAGTAGTTGAAATTGTTGTCCCAAAATGATGTTGAATTATATTGTAGTTTCACACTGCCTAAGATGGAAGGAATATGGTGCAAGTTCAATTTCAAGCTTTAAATATTATGCCATGCAAAATAAAAAATCTTACACCAACTGAAACTTGTACCAGATGGTTTCCGCAAATAAAAACTAATCACTGATTTCACGCCATCTAAGAGGGAAAACACTTTTCATGCCTTCTATACTAGAGGTTATACGCAACTCTTTATATTCAACTTGTGATGAAAGTTTTTTAAGTGTTCATGCATGACAATTGACACCACAAGGTCCTTCCCTCTTTTAGCATCAAACTTCAATAATGCCAAAAGCTACTTATTTTAAGCATGCTAGCTGGGATATGCATGTAAAGTGAGTTATGTTATGTCAATTCTTTAATGTCACCTTTAATTATCAATTTGACTTTTCTTAATGTTGTGCATGCCGATAGAAAGTATAATTTTTATGCCTCCTTAACTCAAATTTTCACCAATTGAAATAAGACTTTATTGTTGTTGTTGTCACCTTAACCCAAATTACTATGCCTAACCTTAGAATTTGGTTATGAAGATAATAATTAGTCGTTTACAGTTTTATTCTATTTGAATGAATAAATAATATAAGTTTCAGGACAAAAAATTGATCGATATGGAGATAAAAGTATTTTTTGTTTTTGTTTTTGAGCGGAATGTTAAAAGAATAACGTGCTATAAAAAAAAAAACTTTTCTAACCTAAAAAGTTTAAGGTTTCTTTCTATCAATTAGTTTAACTAATATTTTTAACTAAATGTTTAAGTGTTTGTTTGAGTTCAATTTTGGAGTAGTCGATATAAATTTTGGATAAGTAAAATTGATTTTGACACGTGGGTATCAAATATTAGAATTGATTTTGTTTTTAAAATTGATTTTAATTTGAATTTAGAACGCGTAGTCTCTAAATTCAAACGTGTTTTTTATATTAAAATTCATTATTATTTAATTTATTTTTACTTAAATATATTTAAATATAAATTATTTTACATTCAACTCACTTTTAACTAAAATTAATTTTAGTCACCGTTGGATCAATCACATGCTAACTAATCCATGAGAGAATTAAATCAGAAGATTTCATCAATTTAATTAATTATTTGTTTCGGCTTAAATTGTTGATAGATGCATTTTCGGTCCAAACATGGGCTAAAGCAAAATAAGTCATAAAGCACATATGGGGCTAAATTAAGAGAGTTTTTTCTCAACTCAATTCTCAAAAGTATCTAAATTATGTGTTAATTTATAAGTGTATTTTACAAATTTGATTTAATATCATACATATATTTTTATGTGTTTGAGAAGATTGAGAGTAGAAAAAGAAATACTTATAAATTAAATAAATTTTTAATCTATTAGGACTTTAGTTGTTAAATAACTCCTCCATGATTAATTAAAAAATCAGACTTATACTCCTTATTAATATAATACTAATATTTAAGACATAATATTATGAATTAATTAATCTATTAAAAAATACACAAGTTATACATAAAAAAGAGATAAATTTAAAATAAAGTTATAAAGAATGATATGGTCTATTTTATAAAAATAGTTTCAGTCCAATAAAAAAATCTAAATTGCTATCAAAATTACATATCAACTAGGGTCTTACTCACTAAACTATTTGTATAAATAAAAGGTTTAATATTAAACTCGTTTTTATGTCTCATTTTAAAGTTAGTATAAGTATAATTAAAGTAAAAGAATCCAAATCCCACCTAAAGTTTTCCCTGTGGCTGTATGCGTGAGATATTCCTCTCCTGTAGCCATACTAACATTTTGCTCATTTCATGGCTAGCAAATGTCATTAATACATTCTATGTATCTTTCCATGATAATTCATTGAATCTCTCTTATTCCTTTTACAACATCTCTTGTTCTTTTCGTTACTTTAATCCCCAACAAGTATGAAAGGTTATTTGTAAATAATAACTAGTAATTATTTATCCTTTATAATCGAAAACAGACCCAACAATTATATAAGACACGAAATTAACATATTAGTAAAGTGATGAGTAAATTATAGACCATTCATATTTTTTTCCTCTCAAAGGTGAATAAAAAGATATGATCAACTTTTCCTAAGTGCAATTCACATGATAAAATACTTTAAAAACAGTAGTTTTGTAGTTAAACTCTTTGAAAATTGGACAACTTAGTATAATTGTATAATGACAAAACTGAATTGCATTTGACGTGTCAAAATTTAATGTAATTTTGCTTTCTTAGGTATCATATCGTGGACTTTAAGTAATTACTACCTTGCATGGTGGGAGTTCCATTTAAGATTGAAGGTTTTCTTTATTTATTATTATTATTATCGGGACTATTATTTGTTTCGTCAATAAAAAAAGTATGGCCACAAACGAGATGTTAATTATTATGTTATTGTCTTAATCTTAATCCTCTTATATTTAGGAAATTAGAGCTATGTTAATTCATAGTTTGATCTGAAAATTAGTAAATTAGTAAAGTCTGATATATGATTATTGTGATTAAATATCAACTATTGACACTTTTGATTAATTTGATCTTATTTGAGTTTCATTAATCGGGAAAGGCATAAAGCAATAAATTATTAAATTAATTATAAAAGTTTAATCTAGTAGTAGAAAACATGTTTTAGATTTGGTTCTGAGTTTAAGTAATACTAAATGGAGAGTAAATATAAATTTCTTTACCAAATTGTTTTTCAATTGAACTACCTTAAATTGGACATCATCCTCTCTCCTAAATTTTATTAAAAGAAAGCAATAAATCATTAATTAAATAGAATTATAGAAGAGGGATAGAAACCATTCAAAGTCTACAGCCACTTTTTCCCATATAAATAGTGAGAACTGAGAGCTTCTAGTTTCAGACCCATTTTTCTATGTCACTGTCTCTTTGTCTTAAAAAACTTGTTTTTTCTATCATAGAAAGCAGGTGGTAACAATGGCCTTCAGCAAAAAAACACTAATCTTCACACTTCTCTGCTTCATCCTTATACAAGAGGTAAAATTATTTTAATAGTGGCTTTAATTTTTCTTTTCATAACTTCCTTGTATTATAAATAAACGATGATGATGTTGCTACTTTTTCTCTCTTATTTTTTGGTTTTTCAGTTGGAGATCTATAATGGAAACCAACACATGGTTGCTGCTGAACAGATAGGTAAGAGAGATAAATAATCAATAACAAAAAAACATATGATGGATTTGTTTAGTTGGTATTAGAGCTTAATTAAAAAAATATATATAAAGAATTTTAAAAGGAAGATAAAATAAATTAATATGAAAAAAAATCTTTTTTTTAATGGCAACAAATTATCAATAGATATATAAAGACGAATATAAGATATTCAGAGATAACTCAACTCAATTCAAGACTAAGAGTTTACAAGCGAATAAAACATAATAAAATCATAAACAAATACATTAGATAAAATGAAAAGAAAAAACAACTAAACCAAACAAATTGAAAATTCAACTTTAAATTCAAATAATCTTTAAAACTTAAACTCATAAAAAGTGCACAACATTCCAAAGGACTTACCCAAAAACCACTTCCAAAAAAAAATTAATATAATTCATTAATCGCTCAAATTCACTTCTTTATTTCAAGAAATAACATCATTTCGTGACTTCCACTTCAACCACACTAAATCATGTCAAATCATTGTCAAACTATGTTTAAGTTGGGAGCTCAATCTAAAGAAACAAAAAACTAAAAAAAGAGTAAACAAAGCAGGTGATATTATATATTTTTAGTTTACCTTTACTTACTTTTCAACTGAACTCTAGAAATTCTTAATCTATTTCACATCATCCACATTCCACTCCATCATAGCAAAAAAAAAAAAGAAGGTGAATAAGCACCTTATGGAAAAGTAGTTGCGAATAAAAATCAATGACATTTGAAGGTGTCCAACTCTTCCAAACTCGAGACATTTATTAGAAATATCAGAATGATTTCATTTAGATGTTTTGAATGAGCACTAGAGTTGAAAGGATAATGAATTTGTATTTGAATATGTTGCAGATTGCAATGGTAAGTGCAGTTACAGATGCAGCAAGGCATCAAGGCAAAAGATATGTATGAGGGCATGCAATGATTGTTGTCAAATATGTAACTGTGTCCCACCTGGCACTTCTGGAAACCGAGATATGTGCCCTTGTTATGCCTCCATCACCACTCATGGTGGAAAACTCAAGTGCCCATGATTTCAACAATTAATTAATATTGTCGTAATAAGCTTATAAAATTACCCATTTAAGGTCTCATACATAGACGGGGCTTGTAATTAGCTTGCTACTCAATTATTCAAATTGCTATTATATATGATTTGTTTTTTTTTTAAATATACTACTATTGCTTTATATATATTTTCATGTTTCAATTTCAAGTAATTAACCATCCTTTTTATATTTTCAATGTAACTTTAAATAAATCAAATACAATATCAATCAACAATTACTTCGTAAAATGAGAAAAAGAAAATTAACTAAGGTTATGTTTGGCAAGGTAAAAAAATAAGTTTATAGTTTATAAATTATAAAATTTATTTAGTATCGTTTCTATTTATCATTTTACTTTTACTTTGTAAGATAAAGTGAAAAATTCGAGATCAATTATAGTCGAATTACATGTAATAAGGAAAACAAATCTATTTGTAATTAGACCGAATCGATCGTGGATTTTCAATTTTTCTATCCTTTAATTAGATTCACTCTTTAAAATTGACCTTTTAATTAAATATTTAAATTTGTTGTTTGTACTATTATTGGTTTAATAATTAATAAAATTGTTTTCATCGTAAAAATAAGTTGATGTCCTCGTCGCAAAGAGTATTCACACCGTTCAATACATATGTTAGGTTTTTAAAATGAAAAAGGCAAAATAACTAAGTGAAATATTGTTAGAGCAAGTCTTGGCATCTAATTTTTTTCATGTTCATGTTCATGTACATATGGACACACGATGAATCCAAAGCTACATAAATTTGTAAAATCGATAATTCTACCATCAAAATACTTTAAAAAGTATGCGATAATTTGTATTTCACATTAATTAGTTTCACACAAATATTTAAAACACAGCTTATTACATATGCTTTGAGTTTGCTATATTAAAATGTTTTTAGTTGAGTTTTTAATTTATCTATGATGTTTTTAGTTCATGGTTGGGTTTAACCTCCCTTTTGTTTGTTTGTTTATTTATTTATTTATAAAAACACACTTTAGGGGAATATCTTAATTACTTAGAAAATTTCATTACTTACTAGCTTTAGGGATGGGTTCTAAAAGTAAAAACTAAACTAAATTGCGTATTTAATTTATCATAAACCAAATCGGTTGGAGCTACAACTCTCTTATCAAATCGATTGTAGTAGATATAAAAATTCATCCACCACTTAAGTTTACCACCATAGTTAGAGATCAATTTATCTTACTTGATACTAAAATACTCTTATCAAGTCGATTATAGCATATCTAAAAATGTCGACATCTCTACCAAACCGCTGACGAAAAATCCTGTAATCTTTGTCAATGTCAATATTATTGTATGTGTTTTTTAAGTTAATGAATGAATTTGTCACAGTAAAAATAATATATGCGAGTAAGATATTTGTCACATAATAAATGGTTAATTATGTTGGACAAAAAAAAAAGATGATTGTGTGGATCATCGGTTAGTATACATTCATAAAAGAAATTAAGATTAAGTTTGCAGAAAAGTTAAAATGTTAGTTATTAAATATATATTATTAAAAATAATTTTTTTATATTTGCATTGTTTTTTGAAGTAATGACAACTATTCACACAAAATCTTTTATCTTCTTGTTAATAAATAAAATTAACAAAATTTTTATAAACATTTTAATCTCAAATTGACCATTAAACAAATCATAATATTTTAAAATAATTTTACTTAAGATATATTTTTATTAACACCTTGATCGAAAGTCACTAATAACCCATACAATTTTTTTTAATCAAAATTCTTATTGGTTTATCTTTTTAAATAAAATTTGTTGGATTAATTTTTGAACTACTTAAATTTTTTTTTTAAACATCTTATATTCTAATTTACATCTTGCTCTCAATATTTTTATACCCAATATTTTGTTCTAATGTACATCTTCACTCACAATATTTTTTTCTTCAAATTCGTAAAGGAGTATTTTTTTGTCTTCAATTCACTGTATGCTAAATTAAAAAATAAATCAATTTTTATTCAAAATAAAATACTTAAATATATTTATATATATATATTTTTTGATAAAAATTATATTTCGGGTAAAATAAAAATAATAAAAAACTGAATTGAATAATTTGAAGACGATCATCACTGACCTCTGAAATTCAAAACTAAAAAATATTTTGTTTCGATGTGCGAAAGTTGAAACCCCTCTCTGTTCTGAATATGGGCGACAAACGAAAGAAGCACCGTCATCAACGCGACTCAACCTCCCCTTCCTCTTCATCCTCTCCCTCCATCGATTCTGATTCAGACTCCGACCGGTCTTCTAGACGCCGCCGCCATCGCCGCGAAAAGGACCGTCGCAGAAAGACCGACGGAAGCTCCAAACGGGAAAGAGAAAGCAGGAGAAAGGAGAAGAGAAAAAAGAGAGACAAAGAGAGGACAAAAACCAAGAGACGCCACTATTCCGATGACTCCCACTCTTCCGACGAGGAATCTCAACCTAGGCTTCAGCCACAAATCGCGCTCCGTGAAATGATCACCGAGTTTCCCAATGTCGGCAACGATTTAATGCAGGTATGAATGTATTTCCTTTATTTTATTTATTGAGTTTTTAGGGTTTAAATTGTTCAGATTATGAAATGTTTGAAAAAAAGAAGAAAATATGCCCTAAAATGAGTTTGTTTGTAATTTGTAGAGTGATTGTATGAACTGTGAGTTAATTATTGTTTTGTTTTGATGTTGTAATTAGATATTGCAAATGATTGATAATGGACAAGCTGTTGACATAAAAGATATATCAGAAAGATCTTTAGTGAAGCATCTGAAGAAGCTTTTCATTTCCTTAAATCTTAAGGAAAATGGGGATAGAGTTTTTTTACTGCCGTCTAAAGCTCCACCTACTTTAGATGTTGTTGGTCCTCTAATTCAATCTTATATGCATCCAACGACTGAGCAAGCTGATCCTTCACCCCCATTGCATGAAAGATGTTCGGTTCCGACAGAACAGATTATCGATGACCATTCCACAGATGATCATTCTGTTGGTCCTAGAAAAAGGTTGCCATTCTCTTTAGTCATTTTGTTGACATCTTTTTTATTTTGAAGTTGTTTTTTTTCCTGATAATTGGTTGACTTTATTTATTTTATTTTTCAGGGTGATTGGTCCTGCAATGCCGTCTGCAGAGTTACTTGCTGCTGCTGCCAAATTAACAGAGGCGCACACCGAGTTCAAGTACGGATTTTGAAGTTTTTTTTATTGATTTTGTTTCTTGACATGGTAGTGTCAATTCATATCAGATGATAGATACTGCTTGATATTTTTCAAACTAATGTTTTTAGAGAAGCTGAATTGGATGACGATACTGAGCTATTTATAGGACCTGCACCGCCTGCTATGGTTACTGAAGCAGAATCAGCTAATGATGCAGAACGTTTTGAAGAGGTATTTAATCCGATTCGTAATTGATCAGGATCAAAAAATTTGTTTGTTCTTCAAGTGTTAAAGTAAAATAGGGTATAATGATTGATACATGGTAATGGTATTACAACTATAAAATCAGAATTTATTTGGGGAGCAAGATAAAGAACTTTAATTTGGTGGCATATGCTTTTTACAGTCTTTTTCATTATGTAGCCAGTGGCTTCCTTTAGCTGAAATTGATGTATGTCCATCCAGTTTATTGTTGTGGCATATTTCATCCATTTATAAGATTTCACGCCTTTATCCGAAATTGATGATGCATGAACAATTGCTGGTTTTGGATTAATCTTTAATAGCCAGTCATGTTCTTTTTGTTATGGATATAATAGTTTGGTTTTTTCTCGGTTTACTTCTTGTCGTTCATTTATTAGTACTGAATTAAATTTTTGGATATTTATTTTGTAATTAAATGTAGAGGTATCAGTCATCACCTGTTTATTTATCAGGTCACCAGGATAATGGAAGTTGATATTGACAGCCCATATGATGTTCTAGGTGTTAACCATAATATGTCTGATGTTAACATAAAGAAAAGGTATGGAAATGGAATCTTATATGATGTTCAGGCCACATGTATTTTTGCCAATTTATATTCCTGTTAAAGGATTGGAATCTTATACTCCCATGGAATATGGAGTAAAATTTATTTGTAACTCTTTTAATAAAATTGGAAACAATCATAGGAATGATAAGTGTTTACCATACTTCTTTGTTGGGAATAACATTCTTGTTAATGGTATTTATTTCTGGGGGCCGGAATATAATTATATGCCTTGAAACAAACGCCCCCCGGTTCTTGTGAAAATCTTCTCAATTCAAATCATTGTGGTAATACTAGACAATTACAACTTGTTCTGAACTTAAGACATGGTTTTATTGCAGTAAATAGGATAGTAAAAATGTGACCGGATATGACTAATTTGTTTTGACTTTGAACTATGTACTTACTACTTAGAACTCTATACAAGGAACTGAAAAGGAAAGACCACTAAAATATATCAAGTTCTATATTCTGTACAAACAACAACAAAAACAACCAAGTATTGTGCCAACATACAACTGCATATGATCAAGATTATTATTATTATTTTTGTCTAATCTTGTCTCGTTTAATGTCTCTTAGGTACTGGAAGATATCACTATTAGTTCATCCAGATAAATGCTCTCATCCACAAGCCCATCAAGCATTTATTAAATTAAATAAAGCTTTCAAAGAGTTACAAGATCCAGAAAAGGTGAGCCTGGCAGGAAGGTGGTTTATTATTGAAGTTAAAGTAGCTTTTGGTGGGATCTTTAGTTTGCTTTCGTGTCTTTCTTTTATTTTACATGCACCTAATTAATTACTTTATCTATATCTGGGGCAGTTCCTAGGTTGGTTGTTATCATTTGATGGGAAACTATAATTTATAATATTAAGTGATACAGAAAATAGAATAAAAAGACATTTATTATTAAATTGATAGAATGTGAATCTGGGAGATAGTTATCTACATTACTAAAAATCAGCTCACGAATATCGACATTTATCCTATCCAAAGTCCTATTATCTAGGACTTCAAATTTGACATCACTTTGAATTTTACTCTTTCAACAATATAGATCAAATGCTTCTGATACTAGGGAGCTGATGAGATATGAGTGTGGCAGGGATTTATGAATTGTTGAGCATTTTATTTATTTGATATTTCTGACTTTCTGTATCCATATCTAATTTATGGGTCAATCGTGTCTTGAATTATTATGTTAAATTGGACTTTGTTAAATGTTTAGCTATCAAAAAATTTTGGCTCGATTTATTTAATTTTTTTTATTAGAGGCCAGACTGTCAGAGGCGTATCTGTGTTTTGAGCGAATTTATTTAAAATGTCATATCCATAGTTGAAAAAACAAATTTTATTTTCATTGGAAACCAATTTGTCAATCGTGGAAAATAGCTGTGTGTTCAAATTTTGTTATGCTACAATGCTATAGCACTGCTATAGACGCGATTTGACAACACTTTGTAGTTTATAATTAATAGAGTATCGTAGAACAATAGCGGTTTGTTTGAATTGTGCTACACTAGTGCCGCTATATGATGACTGTTGGAAACTTTTTATAACTTTAGGGACCCTAAATATGTCAAATCATGGAGTGTATTGAAAATTCATATGCAAAGCAGTACCGTGGTCGAAGGAACTTGAGTAATTAGTAATTTAGTAAAATATTTAGCTGGAATCATTTGAAAAAGGTTTGAGCATTTGCTTGTACTTGACCCATTTTGTTACTTGCTTTCATTTTTTATGTTACTAAATAAACAATATTAGTTATCTACTTCTTGGATCTCAGCTTCTAATTTTATTTCTCATATATTTTACCTTTACCGTTTATTTTTTCCCTATAAAATTTCTTAAATTTACAATGATGTTTTGTTTTGGCATCTGTTTTTTTTTTACTCCAAAAGTACTTTGTTCTCATGTTTGACAGCTGATCAATTGGATTCTTTGTTCTACTCCTTATTTTTTCATCTGCAATGCAATGTTTTTTATTTTCAATTAACAAGATTGTGTTGTGTGCTTTGTGTAGCGGAAAGCAATGGATGAGAAAATCAAACAGAAGCAAGAACAGGAGGACTTTAAGGTAACTTGAACTTACTTGTCTGGCTGTACAAGTTTCTGAATCCTAATAGCTTCACACATGACTGCAGGCTGAACTTAAAGTCATGCGAGAGGCTGCACTGTGGAGAAGATCCCAAGGTGAGCTTCTGCAATTTAGATGGTTCCTATCAAGGTTGTGATATAATGACATAAAAAGTATTCATATGTCCTCACCTGACAACCTAAGCTTTTGAGCCTTTGTGCTATCTGCATGCTTTCATGCCCAAAGGGCTTTTACGTGAGGGGTGCGTGTTAGAAATATGATATTAAAGTCACTCATTTGTTTTTATCCAACAGTATAAGTTTTTGGGACAATAGGATCATGCAAAGGTTGTTCACGTCACTTGCTTAAAGTGCCCAATATAACAATGAGTGATTGTAACTTTTGTAGAGGAAAAAATTGGATTAGGATGGGAAAACTTGAAGGTACTTTTATATATTTTCACATGTCAGTAATCTGCCACCTGAAAATTCTCCTGATAATTTGGTGATAGTGTTTAATTTGTCTTAGTTGTAATGATATTGACATGTTCATTTCCCTCTTCTTGGTGCCTGAGTAATTGTCTTGTGACAATTCAAGGCTGGTGAAGTGGTCTGGCACGAACAAACATGCCCCTTTATATGCATGCAAGCATGCTCTCTTGAAAGGGGAGAGTGTGTTATTTGGTGCTATTACTTGTTAACTTTGTATCTCATTAATTGGAACGTGCAGGTATATCCATGGATGGTGATGATGAGCTTCTGGCACAGACAGAGGTTAAAGTGGAACCCAAAAGAGATGAATGGATGACAACACTGCCTCCGGAGAGGAAAGTAAGTACTGTCAATCATTTATTTTTTGGCGTTTAGGCATGCTACGTAAATGCGGTAGGGCACGAATTTTTAGAAAATGTGACCCTTGTATATGATATAATATAGAGTAATATCAAAATATGGTTTAATTATGAATTTATAATACACAATATAGAGTCACTATAACAATTATATGATTGGTCTATATAATTGGTCTTTGACAGATTTTGGTTGGTTTGTAGTTTGTAGACACCATTTAGAAGTTTTAAACTTGCTTTTGGGTTTATACTGGGGCTTAGTATTTATCTTTGGTTTTCTTCTTGGGTTGAGATTCTGGTAGTGCAATTCTAAATCCTCGAACGGAATACACTTAAATATGGATTTGGACCCTACAATATACTCATTTTTTCTTTTTTGTTCCTATTTTTTTCCTCAAAATGGTCCATATAATATAGATATTTTATTTTTTATTTAAGTCATTATAATAATAATATATGTTTTTCTTTATTTTAGTCCTCTTTTTTTGGTTTGAGCCCCTAATCTGCAAGGACTAATTGGACATAAACTAGTATTACATATAGGCAGAAACAAAAGAAAGTATATTACAGGGACTAAAACAAATCGAGGACTAAATGAAGAAGTAATAGTTACAGGGATTGGAGTAAAAAAATACTCTCTCTGATCCTTTTTATAAGAGACAATTGGGTCAAAAGTTGGTCAACAAAAGTTTATGTATCTGGTTATATATATATATACCAGATACATAAACTTCTGTTGACCAAATTTTAATCCAACTGTCTCTTATAAAATAGATCGGAGGGAGTACTATACTACATGGACCAAAAGCACATTTATGCCAAAGGATTATGAATGAGTATTTCTTTTTGCCTTTAGCTTTGTTTGACTTACTGGTCAGTAGTGTTTGCCTTTCTTCATTTAATTTGATATACTTTACTATATTCTGACGACTAAGATATTGTATAGAAATATTAGTCTTTTTGTTCAGACAAATAGAGTATTTTTTATTATACATATTTGGTTATACAGATTGTGAGAAGCTGACTCTGTTTCTTAGTGCATGCTGTCATGACTTTGCAACAATGCAACCGTTAGTAGAATATGTTTGCTTGGAACTTAGAAGTTATATTCACTTGTACATTTATCATCATTTCATGTATTTATGTATTACAGCCTGGTGGTGTGTCTATGCAATCAACCCAATTTAGTCGGGGCTCAAAGGAAGGTAGAGGAGACACTAGTATTTGGACAGACACCCCTACTGACAGAGCCCAGAAAGCTAAGATGAAGTATGTATCATCTCACATTTAGAATGCTTTGATAGTGAATTTTCATTTCCTTCAACCAGTATAGTCTACTCCATGATTTCAACAGCTTAATGGAGAAAAAATGATATTTCCATGACAGTTATTTGGAAGCATACAACGAGGCTACTGCACTAGCCTCAAATGAAGAAGATAAGAAAAGGGCCAGTGCGGATGCAGATTTAGTGGACAAATACAACAAAGCAAAACGATCAAAAACATTGGTTCAAAAACATCAAGAAGAGGTTGCTAGCAAATCCAAGAAAAAGTCCAAGCAACAGACGGAAAAGGGAGAGTGGGTGGGTCAACATCCATGGAAGCCATGGGATCGTGAAAAGGATCTGACAGCTGGGAGGATGAAAGTAAAACTTGATGCAGAAGGCATGTCTGAGGGCTTAACTTCAAGGTTTTCTTCTGGTAACTTTCAAAGGAACTTCCTTTGATTCGATCAAGAGTGAGTTTGCTTGCCTGAACAAAGACCTGTTTAATGAGCTTCTAATAGAAATTGGGTTATTCATTTTCTAGATGGTTAGTTTCTCTTATTCATCATGTATTTTATTTTTATTTTATCTTCTTGATTAACTCTATCATAGGCTGATTCCCTTTTCTACACATGTATGTATGCAATAGGTGCCGAATACAGTCACGTGCTTCAAATACGACGGAGAGTTCTGATTACAGAATTGCGTGACTGGCCTGATTCCAATTTTCATAAATTACATACAGATGTATATCTTTCAAGCATGTTTATGTGCAGTATTTATGTCTGTTGCATGTGGTTATAGCTAGTAAAACAAGTGAAGATAGTATTACATATACTGTCAAGTCTATATTTGATTGGGCTAGGTGTATGTTTATCGTTGCTCATAAAAAATGTCACTTATCAGTTATCACTGCAGTCAAGTGGTGCAGGACTATATAAGAAGATCCATTTCACGCGTTTCAATGTCTTTGTCTTGTTAATAGAATCCTTATTTTCCAAATTTACATATTTAGATGGATTTCCTTATATATTTTTCGTATGATTTTTAGCTTAATCAATCATAATTTTATTAAACTCATAACTTTCTCAAAGTTTGTTATAATTATAAAATGCTTGTTTTATATTAAGAGTCATTCGAAAAGCATTTAAGTGTTTTTCTTACATGTGGGGGCACATTTGAAATATTGGAAAGTAAAATCGATTAGTTAAATTTAATTTTAAGCAGAAAAAACATAGCATTGCAAACCACACTATTAAACAGTCGTGCCTATATAGTGTTATGGCATTATTATTTAAGTGACTCAACTTGCACAATACTAAATTTATTAACTATTTATTCCAAGAACGAACAAAAATTTGGTTTAAAACATTGAAGTCAATCTTGTTGGTGAAAAATGGCGCCACTAGAATTTTGTTGTAAGATTGTTAGTTAAATCAATGATTAAAAACGAATAATGTGCTTGATCATGCACAACCCTTTGTTTTGATTAGATTTGTTAATTATTTGTTTTACAATAATCAATCCAACAATCAATTGGGATTATATCAAGATCAGTGGAGTCTTAAATATAATCAAAATAATTTAGTGGAATTCATTTGAATTTAACATATAGAGATAATGTGTTAAAAAAATGTCATTAATGAGAATATCATTCACTTGTGTAATTTACATATGAAAGAGTGAAATGTAATCTTTTACTATTGAATGAAAATTTCATATATCTTTTTCTCTATTTTAAGTAATATAAAGTATATATGAGAAGTTTCTTATCAATTTAAAAGTGATTCAACGATTTAGATAAATTCACTTGGATAAATAAAACATAAAACTAAGTGTCAAAACTTAGGACGCCATTTTTTGTCTTATATAAAAGACAATGTGATATAATTTCATAAAACCAAAAAAGTTATTAACATTTTGCAATGAAGTGACATACTATTACAAAAGTAAAAACATCGATTAAGTATGCAATTGATGCGGTCATGATTTCCCAACCTTGGAGTTTGAAGACATTTTATCGCGAGTTTTTTTATTTTATTTCATATTTATTATTATTATTATTATTATTATTATTATTATTATTATTATTATTATTATTATTATTTCCTTCACATTATTTTTTTATGTTGGTAACAGTTAACGATTATATTAATATATTTCTGTAAATGTAAAAATATTATACATAAAAAAATAAGAATAAGCCCATATACGACATCTCAGTATCTCATTCAATGTTGCTCGTAAATGACATATAATTTTAATTAAAAATTTCATATATCTCTCAACAGAAAGAAAATAGCACGCAATGCTTGGTCACCATAGAAGAACACAAAACAAAAATTATATTTGTCCCAAGCTAATGAGCTATAAAAAAATGATATAATATAATATATATAGCTATAGATAGGAACCATAACAGACAAAAGGAATAATGATTACCAGTAATCATCAATTCATCTATGGCATACATTCTTAGGATTAAATTTTAAAAGGGAGACAAGATGGGTTGTGACACAAGGCATGTCATTATCAAAGTTGGGTTTAGCTTAACATTTTATTTCTAGAAGACATCTTGTTAAAATATGCACGTAATGTACTCAAGAAAAAGAAATATAAACATAATATCCATTCAGAAAAATATTAAAATAATGTTTTCTTTACAATTTTTTATTGATAGCAGAAATCGATATACTCATTCGTCTAAAATTTAAATTAAATATATTAGTTCTTTTAATTTATTTTTACTTATATTTTTAAACAGAACATATGTATCTTACTTTAAAATGGTCCAAATCAATAATTTAACAAGAATCACTTAAAACTCACCAAATGAATAGTAACAAAAGATATATTAAAAAAGTGTAAGAAATGTTTTGTTACAGCATTTCTTATCCATACATATGTCATATATATAATGAGGAGGGTTGAAAATGTATGCTTTATAAATACACATAATGTTAATGTGGGTCACTCAATAGCCCAACCTCTTGTAGTCCCACAAACCGCCCCAAAAAAAAGGGGTATACTTGCTTGATATGCACTATTTCTTTGTTTGATGAAGCAACCCCACCACACTCCTTATCAAAATGATGAGTAATGTATTTAAATATTAATGTGGGGTCCCAAATTCACACCTTCCAATACTTTCTTTTCTGCGGCTACTTTCCTAACAATCTAATTGGTTATCCATTCCTCTTGCTCAGCTTCATTGAAAGAGACTTCAAATAGTTACTCTACAAGGTTTGGTTCCCCACAAACATTCTATTACTAGAGAAAAGAGATTCTTTTTGCTCTGTTTAAAAGGACACGAGAAAAAGTATTTGTTTCTTAGCTTTATTTTTGTCTTTTGCTTACAAATTTGGTGGAAGTTTTTAGCTTTATATGTCAGGGGTCGCACAGATATTATAAATTTCAAAATCTTATATTTCAATCACACAATAGTTGACAAGTAGCTATAACTAGCTTATATCAAATTTAATGAAATAGTAGATTTGGATTTACATTCTTTAAATAAGATTTCAAATCTTATAGTTAGAAAAAGATGAGGTTGAGAGATATAATTTTATTAAAAAGGATTAGTCAAATTATTCAACTCAAATTAATCATAAATATGTAACACTAATAATATGACTAATTGTAACTCTCAATATTTATCAATTTGAAAAAGAAATCAATGACATTAGAAGATAAGTCTATTATCTCGTCATATTCAATGAAGAGAGAAATAAAGTCAAAAAAAAATTAATCAGAAAAAGTTAATAAATATAAATATTAATACCGTTACTCTTTACGATAGTTATGATAATAAAACTATTTATTTCTTTTGAGAAATACAAAATATCATTTTTCGTTACTTAGTTATTATTAAGAAATTGAAACATTATTTTTATACTTGTACGTGATAGCTAATTGTGAAAAGCACACAAGATGAGTAGTCTCCTTCCGGCGACTTTTTCTTAACATAATATTTATGCTAATTAATGCTAATCCCATATTAGAGAGATATAATAATGCCAAACGTCATTGCCAAAATTATGTATTTTTACCAAAAATAAGCAATTATAAGCATTGAAGTCAAATAGAGTTGAAGGAAGGATTATATTGCAAGTTCCTATTAAGACCACTCTGGTGGAATATCACTGGACCCTGTTACCATTGACACAAGTTGGTTACCGGCCATGACAATGACAAAATTGATTATCAATCTCACTTGCTACTGATTTTGACTTTAATTTCACTTGTTCACTATCTTAAGTTGACTACATTTCAACACTAATGTGTTTTCAATTATTCCACCCATTTAAATTAAGGTTAGAATTTTAATGCTTACTTAGATAAAAATTGATGTTTCAGCTACTTTAATTTAATTGAAACTAGTAGTAATATAAGGCTAACATCTAGCGACTTCAAAATAGTGTGAATGGTTATTACATGTTATTGAGAGAATCCTTATCTATATGAAAAAGTATAAGAAAGCAAAGAAAAATAAGATAAAATGTGAGACCCTTTTTATGTTGTTACATTATATATTTGAATAAAAGTTATATATCACAATGATGATATTTTCTTCCTTATTTTGCATGCTAAAATAATAATGTGCCTTTTTTTCTTTCAGCCAATTGTGCATCTTGTTCACACACAATGCTTGCACTGAAACCTATATTCCTGATTTTCTTTTTTCCAATTGTGAAATTATAGCAATACTCATTAAATGAAAATATCTAGTGGTGGTCCTAGTGGTGACACCTTAGGTAGGCCATTTTGCTAATAATGGTTTTGCAAAATAGCCTTAGCATATGAGAATACAATCATAAAAAAGAGAAAGCAATTTCCAAAATTACAAAAAAATGGTCCTGCATTATAATTTTATAGACAAAGCTAGCCTAAGCATTTGATGTACAAAACATTACACTACATAAAATTATGCACACCATTAATTAATTGATTAATTGTTGCTAAATGTGAATTTTAATTCCACAAATTTGAATTAGATATGCATGTGTACATCAAAGAACATGTTTGTAACATTATAGTCTTAGCACATGCAATGTTTACATCATAGTGTATTTGAACAAGGTTTGTATAACAAGCTTCATTTGGAAGTTGAAATGTTTACATAAAGAGTAGTGATTATCACACCTCAATTATACACTCTGTAATTGAAATAGTAGCAATTTCTAAGGTGTAATCAATTTGAAAAATTGTCTAGGGTCATTTTCAGAAAGTTTGAGTTCAACAACAACAGTATCTAACATAAGATCTTTAGTTATTAATTAAACTCAATTGGTCACGCGCCCATAATAATAATGACACTTGTTTCTTCTTAATTAATTACATATAAATACTGATAATTGGTTCTATCCTAGCCTATCTGAAATTATTAAAGATATAATTAGAATTTCAAACCCATTTAGCATTTGTTAATCAAAATTGATAGCGAACTATAGCCAATTAGAAGTGGAAAATCTAAATTAGACAATAATTACAACATTAAAATATCATTCTAAATTGTAAAGTCGGTAGATCATATCTGATTGTGATGATTTTATTAGATTGGGTTCATGATTTTTTTGTGATCTATGAGAATTTGACACGGGACCCACTTTTTAATTTTATCTTTTCCCCTTTCTTTGTTTTATTTTTATTTTCGATTAGCTATTCTTTTTCATTTGGAAAGATTGGAAATAAGTTAAATATTTAAGGTAAAATTACTAAATCAATTGCTTTAATTTTTATATATATAAAAAAATATTTAATAAAAATGCCTCAAAAAAATTATTTAAAAATAAGACTTTACATTTTAATATATTTAAAATAAATTTTTGACTTAATTGTAATTTGAGTCCCTCTATTTTTAATGATTTACGAAATTGGTCTTTTTATTTTAAAAGTCGATAATTTTGGTTCCTCCTTTGATTTTTAACTAAAAAATTATGACGTGAGATGTTTTAAATAACGTAAGATATGATACAATAATGTAAAATGATTAACACCCATGAAATTGGAATAAAACGCACTAAAAATTTAACTATCAACTTTAATTTTTTTTCCCATATTTTTAATTTAATTAATGACATATGAATAATTAATGCATCTAGATGGTTATATATCATATAATTATATATTACGTCATTAAAAATATTCAATTCTGCATTTTTTAGTTCAAAAAATTAAAGGAGGAACTAAAGCTGTCAACTTTTAAAATAAGGAGACAATTTTCGTGAATTAGTAATAATAGAAGAACTAAAACTGCAATTAAGTCTAAAATTTTATATAATTTAATACTATCTCAATAAATATTAAATTAATTAATTTTATTATTAATTAAAAAGAAGGATTATAAAATATCAATTATATTAATTTAATAAATAATTTTATAATTATAAATTTTAAAATATCTTATATTATAATTTATTGTAGATCTCCGTATATGCCGAGTGGGTCAGGAGGATATATATCATAGGTAGTTAAAGGAATGTTACATCTCTTTAGTGAAGAAAGTAGTAAAAGGTTGATAAGGTAATAAAATTAAACTTTGTGAACATCAAAATCAGGTTATGCTTTTGTTTGTTGAAAAATGGTGTTGTGCACCGACTATACAAGAAGGTATGGATAGCTTAATCTTAAAAAGAAAAAAGACAATCACATTTTTGAAGATACTGATTTGACAATTATGGAACTTATAGAGTTATTAATTATTATATGTCCATATAGCTTTCAATTTCATTCTGTTTAATGAAATTTTGTCTTTGTACGATTAACATATTTTTAACTTTATTTCTATTGCTGATTAACATGTTGTTTACGTCATGTTTAGCGAATGAATGGCTTTTTTGGTGACATTTTTTGAAAATAATTACTAGAGAGAAAATGTCAAAACAATATTCTGAATATTAATCCTTCATTTGGAGAATTCCATGCTTCCGGTTAAAAATAAATCAAGGTTAAATATACTTTTAATTTTTTTTAAAATTTAAAATTCATTTTTCGTACATATAATTTATTTTTCGACTATTAATCTCTACAATATTTTTTATCAATAATTTTAGTTCATATAAAATCAAAATAAATAAATTCGTAAAAGTTAATTTTATTGACAAATGTCGATATTATTAAATTGAATATTATGTTTCAAGTTTAATTTAAAATTTCACAATTGTGTGTGAATTGTTTTTATTATTTTGTCTATAATAAAAAAATCAAAATAAATAAAAACTTTTATTGGAGTATCACCAAATTTTACAAATACATTTTAAGCATTACAATAGAATTAAGTCTATGCAAAAAAAAAAAAAACTAACCCAAAATTCAAATTTTAGGTACAAATTTTTGTTATTTTGATTTCATTGAATTTTTTACGCTTAAAACATCATATTCAATTAATCTCTAATTAAGAAATTATAAATTTTGTGGAGAAAATGCTAATAATATTTTAAATATGTATGTAAAAGTTCATTCAAAATTTTAAATTTTAAATGAAAAATAAAAATATAAGAACTAAAAACAAATTTTAAAATTGGTAGTTCAGTTAAAAATAAATGACAAATTCAGAGACTCAATTATAAGTATTTTTAGTTCCGATACTTCATTTAAAATTTGTAAATAATTTAGGGAATTCAGTTGAACCTAATATATTATTTGGTTAAAAATTGTTGTATGTTGAAAAAGGTTTGAAACACTACAGAGTCCTCTTTTTGAGAAAATATGAAACAGAATATTGACCAACATGAAACTGTACGGAATACATTTCTTGGTCAAATTTTCTTACCTATAAGAGTGTTTGAGATTATTTTAGAAAAAAAAGAAACAATTACTACTTTTATTTGAAAATAATGATTTCGCACTCATATTTCTTTTTTGTATTCTGCTAATTAAAAACTTATTTTCAGTATTTTTAAAACTACTATTAAGAATAATTTATGCAGTCAAAAATAATCTCTGCACGATATTAAAGTGAAAATAAAGTATTTTTATTGAATATATTTATGTACACACAAAAGAATTTTTGCTTTATATAATATTTTTAAAAAATAGACTACCTTTTAACAAAACTTCGAAACTAAATTTTTTACTTTACCAAAAATCCACAATTATATAATTTAAAAATCATAAACATTGGCAATAAACAAAAATTAAAATTATCTCAATAGACAATAATAATTAAGTGAAAAAGAAGATGATAAAACTCCAACATCAAATAAAAAATTAAAGTACATAAAAACAATTACGATAAATCATCAAAACCTTAATATGTACCCATATGATACTACTAATACTACTACGTTGAGAAACCTTCATTCCTCAAAAAATCTATTTGAACTTTGTTCCACCCTTCTTTCTTCTTCACCAATTTGATCATTGGTTGAAGGTGGGGTTGGAAATAGAAACTTTTGGGCCCCAATGTAGGCCCTCCAAAAGTTCACAAGTTGGACCTAAACAATCATTAATGCTATATATTTTATTTTATTTTATCATATTTTTTTCCCTATGCTTCATCTTCTTAAAATAAACAATGGAAGTTATTGAAAACAAAATAAGATGCATTGATTATAGATGTACTGTTTGATTCCAGGCTTTAAAGCTTAATTTCTGTCTTTGCAGTTGTTTGTAAGTTAATAAACCAATTCACAAAATTTCATGGTTCATACACAAGCAACCTCTTCAACACCACAAGATAAAATATACATGAAATGTATTTACAAGCAAACTATACTTTCCATATTTAATTATTTAACTTCTTAGTCCTTAGTGATGCATAATTTCTAGTATCCATTATTGATATAAATATTTATTGCTGTTTAAAAGTGAATAATTTTTGTTGAAAAATTTCCTAGACACATAATATGAATTATTTTATCTTCAATAGAGTTTTTCTATGTATTCAATGAAAAAATATCCTGATAATTCCAAGTTTAGTTATGAAATGAGTAAAATATAATCAAAAAGAAGTATTCCAAGTTTAGTTATGAAGTGAGTAAAATATAATAAAAAAGGATTGTTATTGTAGAACTATAAATATCACAAATGAGTATATTTTAATATTTCTTTCACATTATGTATGTTAAATTTTCAAACTTTTTTTCCTCGGATTGGAGAGCTAGGCATTAAATAATACTACTATAAGCAAAGTCTATTGTAGTCCTGATATAAAGCATCAACGCCAAATTAATTACATTTAGAGTTTAGACACAATAATTTGGTCTAATTTTGTAACATTATTTTCCTAAGACTAGGTCAAAGTAAAATAACATTGTATATGTCACAAAACAATGATTGAACCGCTAAAAGAATTATATTATAAACGATAAACACTTATATTTCGGTGGCTCATGTAATTTCAAATCCTATTAGAACGAGCATGCTCATTAACCAATAGAAAACAGATTATTTTTTAAGAAATATACTAAAATATTGATTTTCACTTAAGATGTTTAGAGCAGTAATTGATACTTGATTTTCACATATGATAGTTAAAGACTTTATCATATAAACTTTACTAATATATATATATATATATATATATATGTTATTTAAATATTTTAATATATAAATAAAATAAATTTATTTTTAATATTGTAATATATAAATAAAAATAATACAATAATATTGACATAACAAAATTTACAAATGTCATATAAGTATCATACCATTAATAAAAATATCACATCATAAAAAATAGGAGAGACTGAAAAAATCTTAAAAATTAATTAATAGAAATATTATAATTTTATAATAAATTATAAAGAGTAATTCTTTTTATTTTACAAATTAATTTTATAATGATGAGTTAGGTCAAATATAAAATCTAAAATAGAATTATTTATATAAAATTTAAGAATGACTGATAACGATTATCATTTCTATACTGTGACTAATTATACGATGGTAATTATTATGTTACTAATAATTTTTAATCATTAATTTTCTATTAAAAAATTACAATCATAGCCAGATAATAGTATAAACTAATATAGATCATCAAAATAAATTAGCATAAACTAATTACTTTTATAAAAATAAACTAATTAATTATAAAAAAATTGTGAAAGATAAAAATAATAACATCTTGTCTGTATGGATGCGAGTATATGACTGTATACAAATTACAAAGAATAATAACATCTTGTCTGATGTTTATATTTAATATTTAAATGTGTTTCAAACATGATTGCTTCCAACGCAAGAGAAAAAATGTAAAACATTATTTATTTTACCGTATAAGATTTTTGAAAAAAATATTTGATTAATTAAGTTAAAATGTTTGATATGACTTTTATAATTTTAATGAATCAATGTTTTGTTATATGAAATTTAAGTTAATTTATTAAAAAATAGAGAAAAAGAAACTTTTATTACTACAAGTGACACCAATAGCTAAGTCTCCGACAGAATTTAAATTTGATACCTTAAAATTATAAAACTAAATTCTTAACTCTAAGTTAATGCTTATGATTTGGATGGCTAATATTGCTATTGTATTGAAGTGTATCATTTAGTCATTTATTATATTAATAGTTAAGTGTAAATAATGATGATAAAATAATAATTACCGGAGTATTAGATAAATAAGTATACTTTTAAATAACATTTGAAAAGTGAAAAATACATAGAAGTAATACAAAAAGATTGACAAATAAGAAATTGTCATACACCAAACACCAATAACCAACTTAATATAAGCCATAGCAATCTTAAAAACTGTTTTTCTTTACTCAAGCTTTAAAACCTGGATAGACGTCACTAGTCACAACTCACAAGAAAACAAACAAAAAGAAAACAACAAAGTAGTACATGTAAGCAAGCGTTGGGACAAAATGACGTCAGCATTTTATTAAAACTAGTAGTACTTTTTTCTCTTTCTTATTATAAGACCTGTAACAAAATTTACTAATATTTAAAAAAAGTCGTGCTAAGTGTCTTCATCAAATAAAAAAAATTATCAATTTTCATAAGTTTAAAATATAAATTATACAATTTTTGAGATTTTTTTTTTATATATTTTCATTCTTAACAAGTGTCTTAAGAATACTTGTTAGTATTTTTCTATTAATTTTTTTTTTAATAATACATGTGTTTAAAAGTTTACTTTTACATAACATTTATTTTTATAATTATTAATATTATAAGAAAATTTATTAATGTAATATAGAGTAATATAGTAAGAGAGAAAAAAAAAGTGAAATGTAGTTAGTTTATAAATAATACGTTGCTGTTATTGTGTCCATAGAGTCCTTGTATTTAGTAGTGTAAAGGGCACTCTCGAGGTATACTAAACTTTCTATACAAGCTTTCGGCCACTCACTACTCAAACAAATATAAATGTTACTAAGATTTTCATCTTAAATTAATAAACCCAATCTAAATGAGACAACAAACCATTGAAAAGGAAAGTACAATTGTTGCTAATCTAACTTATCTAGGCTTTATGTGACATTTATTAAGTTAATCCTTTTTATGTATTTATATATATACCCACTTCACACAAATCCCAAAATGGCCTTTTTGATCCTTAGTATAATATACTTATACTAGTACTAGTACTCTGCCTTTACTATTATAATATCAGAAAAGGGTGCATTGTTCTCAAAGAAACCTGTATCAGTTATATTATTACTTTACCAAAGGATAATATATCAAAATCTGTATTCTTTTTCAATAATCAAGTCATGTAGCTGGAACTTTGTTCACAGAAAGCAGGTTGTCCAGTTACTCGAACTGTCAAATTTCTTTCTTATGTTTGTTGCACCAATTCCATGAAATAAATTTATTACATTAATATATATAAAAGATTCCATGATATGAGTCTAACAGCAAGTGATTAATGAGAAATTAAAACAAGAAGATCAGAAAGAAAGAGGATATAGAGTATGGTGGTAAGCATATGAAAAGAGTAGTAGTAATGCAATTAATGATGATAATAAACATGTAGAGTTTGATTTGGACAGCATGACATATATAAAATGTTGGTAAATGGGACGGCGCACCAAACAGAGAATTTATATTGTGAAATGAGGAAGAGAAGAATGAATTATGTGACATTTAATTAGATGAAGATTTATAAAAAGGTGGAAGAGAAGTGGCGTGAAAACTGTATATGAGGCCGTCCAAAGAATGAAAGAAAGAAAGAAACACTTTTACATCTATCTATCTATCTGCCACCCCACGCGCAATCATCTTTATATATATTAATCTTCTCCTCTGCTTCTTTTTTATACAACATTCTTTCTCTCTTTCATTTGCTAATACAATATATAACACCTCTCCTCTCTTTATTCAATACACATCTCTCTCTCTCTCTCTTCCATTCCTTCTTTCAACAACAATATCATCACATCAACCCAAATTTCTCTCAGTGAGTTCACTACTATTCATTCATTCATATATATATATGTGCATTGCATGCTTTTCTCAATCTCCTCATGTGCTAATCCATGTCTATTATTCATAGCCTGCAAATGTTTTATAAACTCATCTATAGCTTATTGTTTACATTTCTTAATTAAAGTCTTAAATGTTTTGGTTTTTTGTCAACTCAGATGTAGTATTAGTATATTATGATCTCCTCAACAGTGATATGTATATCATCAATTTCAAAGTTATCAATTAAATCAGTATTTTTGGAGTATTATTCATAAGATTAAGAACCATGAGTAGTGATTATGTGTTTGGAAATTAGTGTGAAAAAGATCTTAAGCTATTGAGTGGAACAAACTTTATCTAGCATGCTATGTGTTGTGGTGGTGAATTTGTGATGAACAAAGGAAGGTATATCTCCACCACCAAGAAGCTTAGTTTTGAGAGTGCAATGCACTGCACTCAAAGTGATAGACAGCAAAGTCAAGCTTTTCGGCTAACTTTGTGTTCAAAATACTTTTTTCATCTCATGCAACTAAAGCCATATAGTTTCTTAGGCTTAATTATAACAATAATTATAGGCTTCTTTGTTTTATTTGTTCATTAATGGTGGGATCCACACATGGTCTGCCAATTTTGTCATTGCACATGCCAAACAAATTGTTGGGTTGGGTCCAATTACAAAGTTGCATCATCATCATCATGGCTATATTTCTCAGCCCTAGCTACCTATTCATACATTTTTTAGAGCTATGAGGTAGTAATTCATTTTTTAGCTACTAGAGACATTTTTTTGTTAATTTTCTTACTATTGGAGTATCTTCTAATGCTGCCTAATTACCATTAGGCCTTAATTGGCCAAAAAATAAACATGTTTCATGTATATTAATGAAATTATAAAACCAAAACATATAATATATAAATGGTAATTAAAATTGATCGATCCTAATGAATGTTCCTTTTGTTGTTGGTTAATTAATTATTTCAGGAGAGATCATCATCATCATCATCAATGGATATGGAATCATGTGTACCACCAGGATTTAGATTTCATCCAACAGAAGAGGAACTTGTGGGGTATTATCTGAACAGGAAGATTAACTCACTCAAAATTGATCTAGATGTTATTGTTGAGGTTGATCTCTATAAAATTGAACCATGGGACATACAAGGTATATTATACTATATAACATATTGTTTTCACACACACACACTCATTGTTATAATTCAAAATCAATAGTTGACTTTGGAATGTTATATAATATAATATAATGATGTGATTGTTGAAATATGCAGATAAATGCAAGCTAGGATATGAGCAACAGAATGAGTGGTATTTTTTCAGCCACAAAGATAAAAAGTATCCAACAGGAACAAGAACTAACAGGGCAACTGCTGCTGGATTTTGGAAAGCAACTGGAAGGGATAAAGCTGTTACTTCAAAAAACAGAATCATTGGAATGAGGAAGACTCTTGTTTTTTACAAAGGACGTGCCCCTAATGGAAGGAAAACTGACTGGATTATGCATGAATATAGGCATCAAACCTCTGAACATGCCCCTCCACAGGCAAGTCATTTCATTTCTTCATGAACCAATATATTTTGCCATTTTAAGTTATGTTATTTGCATTAAAAAATATAATTCATAAAACAATTAATTATAATGGTAAGAGTCTTTTGGTGCAGATATACACATCAATTAAACTACTAATGATATGAAATGGAAGGAGTATTATATATGAAAAGGCTTATCCTTTTTTTTTTTAAAAAAAGAAGCTTAACCTTTTTAATAATTGTTTAATGAGTATAAAAAGAAATCAAAATGGCATTTTGATAAGATGGTGTTGTCAAAACCACTTGCATCCACTACAAGGATCATTCTTCTAAATTGCGATTACAGTCTAATCTATATTGGATAAGCTTATTGCAGTGGATGATACCAATTACCACGGATAAGTTTATTGCAACTGCAACTATAATCGCAATTTAGAAGAATGATCCTTGTAGTGGATATGAGTGGTTTTGACAACACCATTTTATCAAAATGACGTTTTGATTTCTTTTTATACTCATTAAACAATTATTAAAAAGATGACATTTCAATGAGAATTTATTTCTTTACTC